>NC_090937.1:1555753583-1556062228 GCF_040938575.1 Ambystoma mexicanum | reverse complement strand
TCGGGCCTGGGGGAGCGGGCTACGTGTATTCCAGGGGTGCGTGAGAAGTTCCACACGCGAATAGCCTGGGCGCGTGTATTTCAGGGGTGCGCGGGAAGTTTTACACGCGAATAGCCTGGGCGCGTGTATTTCAGGGGTGCGCGGGAAGTTCCACATGCGAATAGCCTGGGCGCGTGTATTTCAGGGGTGCGCGGGAAGTTTTACACGCGAATAGCCTGGGCGCGTGTATTTCAGGGGTGCGCGGGAAGTTCCACACGCGAATAGCCTGGGCGCGTGTATTTCAGGGGTGCGCGGGAAGTTTTACACGCGATTTCTGCACGGTACGTGTATTTCAGGGGTGCCGGGGAGTCCCACATGTGATTTGACAGTGTGGGTCCTCTCAGGTGTACCCTGTACACCCTCCACGGCCCCTGCAGGCAGCCCACACCACAGGGGACTACCCTGCATCCCTGGTCATGTCCCGCAGGCAGCCCACCCAACATGGGCATGCCCCCCAGCAAAGGCACATGTCTCCTTGAACTAATGAACACCAACTCATGTCCCCTTGCACCCCCACCCCCCAGCACTGTGGGGCACCTGCCAGCAGGCCCCCACCCATGTCCAACTCATGTCCCCCACCACCCCCACCCCCCAGCACTGTGGGGCACCTGCCAGCAGGCCCCCACCCATGTCTCCCACCACCCCCACACCCCAGCCACCAGGGGCACCCTCCACCAGGCCCCCACTCATGTCTCCCACCACCCCCACACCCCAGCAGTGCAGGGGCACCCTCCACCAGGCCCCCACTCATGTCACCCACCACCCCCACCCCCCAGCCACCAGGCTCACCCTCCACCAGGCCCCCACTCATGTCTCCCACCACCCCCACACCCCAGCAGTGCAGGGGCACCCTCCACCAGGCCCCCACTCATGTCTACCACCACCCCCACCCCCCCAGCCACCAGGGGCACCCTCCACCAGGCCCCCACTCATGTCTCCCACCACCCCCACACCCCAGCCACCAGGGGCACCCTCCACCAGGCCCCCACTCATGTCTCCCACCACCCCCACACCCCAGCAGTGCAGGGGCACCCTCCACCAGGCCCCCACTCATGTCTACCACCACCCCCACCCCCCCAGCCACCAGGGGCACCCTCCACCAGGCCCCCACCCATGTCTCCCACCACCCCCACCCCCCAGCCACCAGGGGCACCCTCCACCAGGCCCCCACCCACTCATGTCTCCCACCACCCCCACACCCCAGCAGTGCAGGGGCAGCCTCCACCAGGCCCCCACTCATGTCACCCACCACCCCCACCCCCCAGCCAACAGGGGCACCCTCCACCAGGCCCCCACTCATGTCTCCCACCACCCCCACCCCCCAGCCACCAGGGGGACCCTCCACCAGGCCCCCACTCATGTCTCCCACCACCCCCACACCCCAGCAGTGCAGGGGCACCCTCCACCAGGCCCCCACTCATGTCTACCACCACCCCCACCCCCCCAGCCACCAGGGGCACCCTCCACCAGGACCCCACTCATGTCTCCCACCACCCCCACACCCCAGCCACCAGGGGCACCCTCCACCAGGCCCCCACTCATGTCTCCCACCACCCCCACACCCCAGCAGTGCAGGGGCACCCTCCACCAGGCCCCCACTCATGTCTACCACCACCCCCACCCCCCCAGCCACCAGGGGCACCCTCCACCAGGCCCCCACCCATGTCTCCCACCACCCCCACCCCCCAGCCACCAGGGGCACCCTCCACCAGGCCCCCACTCATGTCTCCCACCACCCCCACACCCCAGCAGTGCAGGGGCAGCCTCCACCAGGCCCCCACTCATGTCACCCACCACCCCCACCCCCCAGCCACCAGGGGCACCCTCCACCAGGCCCCCACTCATGTCTCCCACCACCCCCACCCCCCAGCCACCAGGGGCACCCTCCACCAGGCCCCCACTCATGTCTCCCACCACCCCCACACCCCAGCAGTGCAGGGGCACCCTCCACCTTGCCCCCACTCATGTCTACCACCACCCCCACCCCCCCAGCCACCAGAGGCACCCTCCACCAGGCCCCCACTCATGTCTCCCACCACCCCCACACCCCAGCCACCAGGGTCACCCTCCACCAGGCCCCCACTCATGTCACCCACCACCCCCACCCCCCAGCCACCAGGGGCACCCTCCACCAGGCCCCCACTCATGTCTCCCACCACCCCCACCCCCCAGCAGTGCAGGGGCACCCTCCACCAGGCCCCCACTCATGTCTACCACCACCCCCACCCCCCAGCCACCAGGGTCACCCTCCACCAGGCCCCCACTCATGTCTCCCACCACCCCCACCCCCCAGCCACCAGGGGCACCCTCCACCAGGCCCCCACTCATGTCTCCCACCACCCCCACACCCCAGCAGTGCAGGGGCACCCTTCACCAGGCCCCCACTCATGTCTCCCACCACCCCCACACCCCAGCAGTGCAGGGGCACCCTCCACCAGGCCCCCACTCATGTCTACCACCACCCCCACCCCCCCAGCCACCAGGGGCACCCTCCACCAGGCCCCCACCCATGTCTCCCACCACCCCCACCCCCCAGCCACCAGGGGCACCCTCCACCAGGCCCCCACTCATGTCTCCCACCACCCCCACACCCCAGCCACCAGGGGCACCCTCCACCAGGCCCCCACTCATGTCTCCCACCACCCCCACACCCCAGCAGTGCAGGGGCAGCCTCCACCAGGCCCCCACTCATGTCACCCACCACCCCCACCCCCCCAGCCACCAGGGGGAACCCTCCACCAGGCCCCCACTCATGTCTCCCACCACCCCCACACCCCAGCAGTGCAGGGGCACCCTCCACCAGGCCCCCACTCATGTCTCCCACCACCCCCACCCCCCAGCCACCAGGGGCACCCTCCACCAGGCCCCCACTCATGTCTCCCACCACCCCCACCCCCCAGCAGTGCAGGGGCACCCTCCACCAGGCCCCCACTAATGTCTACCACCACCCCCACCCCCCAGCCACCAGGGTCACCCTCCACCAGGCCCCCACTCATGTCTCCCACCACCCCCACCCCCCAGCTACCAGGGGCACCCTCCACCAGGCCCCCACTCATGTCTCCCACCACCCCCACACCCCAGCAGTGCAGGGGCAGCCTCCACCAGGCCCCCACTCATGTCTACCACCACCCCCACCCCCCCAGCCACCAGGGGCACCCTCCACCAGGCCCCCACCCATGTCTCCCACCACCCCCACCCCCCAGCCACCAGGGGCACCCTCCACCAGGCCCCCACTCATGTCTCCCACCACCCCCACCCCCCCAGCCACCAGGGGCACCCTCCACCAGGCCCCCACCCATGTCTCCCACCACCCCCACCCCCCAGCCACCAGGGGCACCCTCCACCAGGCCCCCACTCATGTCTACCACCACCCCCACCCCCCCAGCCACCAGGGGCACCCTCCACCAGGCCCCCACTCATGTCTCCCACCACCCCCACACCCCAGCAGTGCAGGGGCACCCTCCACCAGGCCCCCACTCATGTCTACCACCACCCCCACCCCCCCAGCCACCAGGGGCACCCTCCACCAGGCCCCCACTCATGTCTCCCACCACCCCCACACCCCAGCCACCCGGGGCACCCTCCACCAGGCCCCCACTCATGTCTCCCACCACCCCCACACCCCAGCAGTGCAGGGGCACCCTCCACCAGGCACCCACACATGTCCCCATGCCCCCAGGTCCTGACGATACTCAATCATGGCAGTAATGGGCAGCATACCCAGCACAAACACCCAGGCAAGGATTGCATCCACCCACATAGTGAATGCAATTACATGATACAACCCCAATGGCAAGTCTGTAAATGAACACATGTCCGTCACACACACATACACAATGGGTGCAAGTGAATGTCAAAACCCATATCATGACATGTATGAAACCAATGAGAAAATACCACAAGTGAAAGTTAAAAAAACAAGTATTAAAGATGAAAAATAAGTAAAAAAATCAAACATACAACAATGGGGATAACTGAATAAATGGTCCATGTCCGAGAACAAATGTAAAAATAAAAAAAACAAAGTAATCCAAAAACAAATGTCCAAAGCAAAATCATGTGGAAGTAAAATAATGAAAAACCATTTCCTCATGGTGAACACAATCATTAATAAAAAAAATGTTTCTTCAAAAAGCAAACTATATACACGAACATTCCAGGGTCCATGAGCCCAACACCATAAATGAAACCTACTACTACCTAATGAAAAAATATATACAAAAAAGTGGCCATTGTCCGAGCGGTCCAAAAAAACAAAAATTAATAAAGGAAACCTAACACTAACTAACTAAATAACTATATACAAAGGCAGCGGGCAAGTCCTGCGGCTCACTCGGTGATGTTGCTGGCCAGGGCATCATCGAACTCCATGTCGATGTCCTGGAGGCGGGACTCTGTCCTGGCCCCGAGGTCTCGCAGGGATAACCCCATGTCCAGCTCAAACTCCCTGCGAGCTTCCTCGAGGCACTCAGCCCGCCTCAACGCCCGACGCATGGAGAACTCCGCCCTGACCATGGTGAGCCGCTCCTCTTCCGCCCGCTGCCGCTCCGCACCTATCCGCTGGACCAACTGCTCCCACACGGAAGACACCACCATCCCAGGGTTGCCCTGCCCTCCGGCCGATGCCTGCCCCTCTGATCTTGAAGGCCCCGAGCCATGATGCCTCCCACGTCGAGCCTGCTGCTGCCTCCGACGCCACTGCCTCTGCCAGCACGACGGCATCCAGGCTGATGGAAACCACCGACGCCGTCGTGCACGTGCCCTGCCTGATGATGCTGTCACATCTTCCATCTGCTGGGGTCCAGTTGCTGTGTTGTCCACCCCTGCTGGACCTCCGACTCCCAACTGTGGCAGGGATGGGATCCCCACCGAGCTGGCTGCATTGGTCGGGGCAGGTCCACAGGGGGCCCTGGTGGCATCTGGGCCGGAAGACGGCAAGGAGAACGACTGGTGTATAGCCTGCACAGAGGAGGAGAGGGCCGCCAGATTGGACAACACATGCAGAAAACCCCCGAACATGGCCGATCCCAATTGGGCCACGTCGGCACGGTGCACTTCGTGATGACGTGCGTCCTCCTCCCGGGAAGCACGCACGGCATCACGAATCACAGCCGTGCGCATCGCGACCCCAATCAGGACCTTCTCCACACGGCCAGGGGTTCCCACGTCGGCAGGTGGAGGGGAGTCAGGTGACATGGACATCCCCTCTACCTGCGGACGGGCCTGGGACGGGGCATCCCTGCTGGTGCATGGTGGTGCACTCACAGGGTCAGGGACAGCGACATGCACAGGCCCCTCCACGGTGACCTGTGCTGCCTCTGCCCCTGGCCCTGGACTGCACCACTTGCACCAGCAGGGATGCCCCCACCAGGCCCCATGTGTGCCCCAGTGGCGGCCTCCTCCTCCTCTGTGCAAACCACCAACCTGGATGGCTCCTCACCGTCTCCCACCGTAGCAGGCCCCTGTGGGGGCTCACCCACCCCTTCCGCTGCAGCCGTGGGGGCATCCCCGCCGCCTTGCTCCACAGCGCCGTCTCCGCCCTCTTCTTCACTAGCCGCTGCATAGAGGGAGACAAAGAACACAAGCATCAGGGCACTGTACAATGGTCCCCTAGACAGGAGGCAATAGCAGATGAGCACCACTGTCAAAGTACACTTCCATCATGTCCCTCCACAACACATGGGTCAGTCCAGGCAAAACACACACAGTAACAGGCATGGTGCATGCCATGGACATTTCCATGCATGTCCAATGGACTCTTGAAACATTCAATGATATGTAACTCACATGCATCATGGCTCATGCCTATCACATGCACACACTTCACCTCAGTCACATCCATCTTGCCCCAAACACACCAAACACAGCGGATACAAGGGTAATTTGGCTGCTTCACTGAATCTGTGCATTGTCACACACATGTGTCATGCATCCATGGCATGCACAAGTCACAGACACGCAGGTCAGGCACACAGACATGGCTACCATATATGTACCTGGCATCAGCACCCATCCCTCACCCCCACCCATGTCCAGGTACAGAGACTGGCATGCTCTCATGTTCAAAATCTGCATAGGGCTCCCCATGCAGCATTTGAACACATGCAACAACCATGTGGGTCACACATCACTGGTCGCACATGCATTACCATGATGTCCCTGCACACATACATGCATACATGGCCTATGGCACACATACAGGCAAGTATCATAGAACCAGCACACCGCAACATGCCCTGTCTCACACAGTAATGCTTGGACACTTACCGCTCAACTCCAGACGGGCCTCCCTCTCAAGGACCTGGGCGTGGAGCGCTGGGCGTACGCGTTCCAGGACCCTCTTCTGGATGGAACTCATGCGGCCCCGGCCCCCCTCCACGAGGCGCCGGGCCTTCACAAGGGTCCTGGACCTCAAGTCCTCCCAGCGCTTCTTGATCTTCTGGACGTTGCGGGTTGCCACCCCCTCCGCGTTGATGGCAACCACACAGTCGGCCCAGATCCTCTCCCGTCCTTCCTTGCTGGCGCGGGACGATCCAAAGAGGGCATCATACTGCCCCAGGACATGCTCCACCAGGACACCAACTTCGGTGGCAGTGAAGCTGGTGCCCCTCTGCCCCTCTGGCCTGGGGTTGCCACTGGTGCCAGATGTGGAAGTGCCCGACATGGCAACCCCAGAGGCAGGTGTGGGTGGGCAACTGGGTCCTGGGGCTGGGCTGTGGAGCGATGTAATCGCAGTCGGGAGTCTTCAGTTCCAGCAGGGGTGGACACAGCAACTGGACCCCTGCAGATGGCTGATGTGCAGGCACCAAATGGCAGGGCACGGTGGCAGCAGGCAGGCAGGCAGGCAGCAGCAGATGGCACGTGGGAGGCTGCTCGGGCACTGGGGGGGCAGTAACTCGGCCTTCTGGGCAGGAGCGTGGTCTTCCGTGTGTTTTCGCGTGGCCAGCTTGATACGGAGTGATTTGGCACGTGAAAATCCTGCACGTCAGCGTGAAATCCGAGGAAAGGCCCTTAGCGCGTAAGCGCGTCAGCACGCATACGCGATTCTATTGGACCAGAGTCCCTCAGCGCGTAAGCGCGTCTGTGACATGACCCGCACGGGTGTTCCCCACTCAGCACGTGATGACGGGGCACACGTGGAAATACTGCACGTCAGAGTGTCATCGCATGTAATTGGACAAAAGTGCGCGTACACGTGATTGGCCTATGTACGTGTATTTCATGGGTGCGCGGGCACTTACACACGCAAGTACGTCAGCGAACCTGTATCCCGTGGTGCGTGTGAATTTCCACACGCTATTGGACTGGGAACTGGATTCCAGGGGTGCGTGGGTCACACGCTCGCCTAGAACACGCGCAAAGCATAAATTTGCGCACTTTATCAATAACAAGCTCAGACGCCAGGATGAACATACCGTTCCTAGCAGCAGTGGCAGTGGGCTACCAAAGGAGGAGGAGGAGGATAGTCAGGGCCAGAATATTCACACCCAGAACCAGCCTTTTCGGGATGCCTGATGACCAGGTGTATGGGAGGTACAGGTTTCCACCACACATTATACTGGACCTGGTGAGTGAGTGGGAGGATGACCTCACATCACCCACCCTGTGCTCCCAAGCACTCAGCCCCCTGGAGAAGGTCCTCAATGTACTGCACTTCTTAGCCACTGGATCATTTCAGCGGACAAGTGCCATAGTGGGTGGGGTGTCACAGGCCACCCAGTCACGCTTCCTACACCAGGTCTTGAACATCATCACTGCACGCCCATCAGTCCGCAGGCACATATACCTGCCCAGAACACCTGCAGAAAGGCATGCTGCCGCCCTGGATTTTTACGGTGTGGCACGATTCCCCAAAGTGCTAGGTGCCCTCGACTGCACCCATGTGGCTCTACGTCCCCCCAGGGCATCTGAGCACATCTATAGGAACCGCAAGCACTGGCATTCCATCAACGTGCAGGTAGCATGTAATGCCAAGGGAATCATCACCTCAGTATATGCCAACTATCCCGGCTCCACCCACGACAGCTTCATTTACCGAATGTCCACCCTAAGCCGGGACCTAGAAGCTGGGCGGCATGGCGATACATGGCTGCTTGGTGAGTATGTATGCCACTGCACATGCATGCATGTTGGATACTGAGCAAGGTCACAACCCCACCAATGATACCAATCACCACCTCCACAGGGGACAGTGCCTACCCTCTCAGCCCCCACATGATGACGCCAATTCGGAACCCCACCACGCCATCCGAGGTAAGATATAACACAGCCCACATTACGACCCGGGGCATAGTGGAGCGCACATTCGGAGTGCTAAAGTCACGCTTTCGCTCCCTTGACCGTTCTGGCGGCCAGCTGTTATACGCTCCCCCAGTAGTGTGCAGGATCATAGTGGCAGCATGTGTCCTGCACAACGTTGCAACACGCCGGGGCCTGGCCGTGGACATGGTGGTGGCCCCACATCCCCAACCACATGCACAGCCGCTGCGCATGGGAGGGGAAAGGGCACGGGGGGAGGCAGCCCGTACACAGCTAGTGGCTAATTACTTCACATAGAAATCACACCCCTGTGGAGTGCACACTGCCCTGGCACATTCCATCTGACAATCAATGATGACTCAACCTGACACTGATCCTGAATATCTGGAGAATGAACCGTGAATACCATATCAGCCTGAGATTGTTCACCTGGAAGTGTCACAATGTGTGCATCCCTACCCACACAGACACCACCAATGCAGTTTTGTGAAGTTACACATTCAAGCAGCTAAAATGAATACCCACTTGCAAAATGCAACAAGAGGACAGTGCCATGTCAGCCAACCCAACCCCAGCACCGCCACACGACACACCGTGCCATGTCATGCTAATTGCAGGTAAACAAAGTAATCCCCACAACATGACACTAGTGTCACTATGTACAGTGTCCCTATTAGAAACCTGCAACACCTGAAATGCACACAGCAATGCCGGACCAACAACATACTTGAGCACATACTACCATTAACATGACATCACAAATGTTACATATTAGTAGTCTCACCACCTGGAAATGCCTGCACTCCCACCACTACCAACTGTGCAGTGTTGGCGCCATGTAGAGTTGTAGGTGCACTGCTGCCAACATGGACCCCATCTCCAGACTAGAGGTCCTTGTGTAGACATGAGGAAGGGACCTGCAAATTGGGAGGTAGACACAGAAGAAGAGTTACACATCAATGCAAAATGCAGTGTACAACACAACAGCAATATGCACTAGGAATGTATACACAGTATTGACTACAGACTGCCCACACAGCTCATGGGAGCCCAACGTCACTGTGTAATTCACTGTCACTTGGGCACACCCTTTGCAAGCCCATGGAAACGGGAAGCAGGAGGGGTGTGTGTGACTCAAACCCAAGCATCTGAACCAAATACATTACCAAGCCTGCATGTGCCCAGCCACAATGCAGCGTATGCCCACAGGAACCACGGAAGCCAACAAATCGTCCCAAAAAAATTGGGAATAAAAGAAATCAAAATAAAAATAAAAATAAGAAACAATCAAAAATGGCCATTGATGGGCCCGGGGGGGTTGGGGAGGCCACCCAGGAGGTCCGAGGACAGGATGCACACCAGAACCCACCTGCGTGGATCCTGGGAAGATAAAACACCTCCATGGGCTCATGGCCCACACGGCTACCCTATTGTGGGAGTATCACTGCTGTCGCTATTATCACCCTGTGCAGCTGCATCCGGAGGTGGTTGCACTATGGGAGGCAGCCCACGCAAGGCCCTAGTCTGCTCCTCCATGGCTGCAAGCATGCGGGTGTGGTAGGTCTGGTTCTGGAGGATGAGTGTGCGGAGGTCCCCATGCAACAACTCACGGGATGCCCGGACCTCCGCCCTCGTTGCCTGCATCTCAGCTGAGAGCGTACGGGTGAGACGCTCCAGCTGCTGTTCTGTCCTTTGGTGTGTTGAAGCCTCAAGCTCAACAAGAGTCGTCCTGAGGTGAAGGAGCTCCTGCCTCAGGGCTTCCCTGTGGCCCTGGGACTCAATGGAGATGGCCTCCTGCAGAGTCGCCAGTGCCGCCCGCCTGTCCCTGTTGGACCCCAACATGTCCTCCCTGTGTGACTGGCAGATGGAGTCGGTTGCCTGCTCTAGTCGCTCCATCAGCCTTTCTGGGGGGACAATGGAAGTGGCCACTCTATCCATGGCCTGAGCCATCATCTCGGATGATGCAGCCTGTTGGGTTGCCATACCGTAAATGGATTGCTCCCATGCGGTATTGCCGGGTGGCGTACGGCCACCACGTCGGCGGGCACCACACCTGTCTGGGGCAAGGCGAACTGCGCCTTGCTGTGCCGGCACTGCCTGAGGCTGCAGGACTGCATTCCCCCTCTGATCTGCTGGCCCAGGAACAAGATCAGATGTCGCGGAGTGTGACCCTGCATCCGTAACCACCGAAGGCGTAGCTGCCAACACTGACATCCCCATGGAGGGTTCTGACCCTGGTGCAGGTGGGTGAGACAGAACAGAATCCCTCCCTGGAACACTCACCTGCGACGGCACGTAGGTCTCATCCGAATCAACACCTGAGTACAGCTCGGGGGAGGTGCAGCCAGAGACACCCCTTGAGAGCACGACCTGCAGCACTTGTGGGTTCTCCCCCACCACCACACCACGTCCCTCACTGGTGGTTGGTCGGCCCTCGGACCCCTCCTGGGTCAGCACCATCTCCACAACCCCAGCAGTATCAGGTGCGTCTTCCCCTGCAAAGACATGAAAACAAAGAAATGGAAACAGGCATTAGCACCATGGCACACAATGAGGGCTGAGAAGCAAGAGAACCAGTAGTTGATTGACACATGTCCCACATGACTAAAACCCTCCCATGCATGCACCCTCACTGCGTATGAAGTGCAGGCAAATGGCACACACTGATGACACCAAGATGGGAGATGAACACATTTTCTGCATGCTGCCTGGCAGTGGCATCACACATTGGCCTGTGATTGCCAGGTGATACACACATGCCATCACACAGATGGCATGTACCATTGCTATTGAGTGAAGATGGAGAGGAGGGCAGCACCTATTCATTCAGTCCAGTTCCCGCATGTAATCGCTTTTCTAATTCTAACAGGTCAGATTTTTCACCTGGAGCTACCAGTCTGAAATGGTCCAATTGCACAGGGACATGTGTGTACAAATGATATCCAGGTAACAAAGTCACTCCACTTTACCATAGCCATGTCAGACATGTGACTTGTGGACAGCGACATGCCTAGTGAAAGTGGTGGAATGCAAACAAACTGACTGAATGAACAGTGAAAAATAAGCAACTATGTTGTGGCAAGGTGACACTTCAAGGGCAACTGGCGTGCAGTTGGGCTAGATGTCTACTGTTGGCAGAAGGGATACTGCTATGGCCAAATGCAGCTGCGCAGGAAGTATTGCATGAAGCACATGGCTGACTCATATGACTCAGGCGCACACACTCTCACCTGGCACACAAACAGAAGCCCTCACACACACACCATGCACATGGATGACACACACATGCATGTGCACTCACCGGACAATGCCTCGTAATCAGCCAGATCTCCCACGCCTTGGATCTGTTCCTCCGTGACGTAGGTCCCAGCGACTGACTCATGTGGAGTGAGTTCCATGTCTACTACTGGAGACCCACCTCCAGTCACTAGAGTTGCGGCATGACTTGAGGCCAGCTTACTCTTTGCCCTGCGCTTTAGGTCATTCCAGCGCTTATAGCAATCATTGGCTGTGCGCCTCACGATTCCAAGGGCACTTACGATGTCCGCAACGGTCTGCCAGTGTGCCTGGCGTTGTGCAGGTGTGGTCTTGGATCCTGCAACAATGACCATCTCGTTGTCATGTCCGGACACATACTCGACAAGTGCATTCAGTTCGTCATCCGTGAAGCTGGGCTTCCTGGATGGGCCGGACTGTGTAGCCGTGTCTGGGGCATCAGCCTGTGCCGGACGAGCACTCTTCCTCTTCCGCTTGGAAGGTGGTGGTGATCCTGAGTGTCCTGCGCCGCTCTGGACACTAGGGGCAGGAGCCCTGGTGGACTCTGTATCAGGAGTGTGGGATTGCACACTCAGCATGGGAGTTGGTGCAGGCATTGGCTCTAGTGTGATGGTGTCAGGGGGAATGTCAGCAGCATGGACTAGGACCGACACTGTCCTGGCTGGGTGTGTGAGAGCTGGGGTGGATGGAGCCGCAGCTACCCCTGAAGCCTCTCCACCCTGCCTACTTGGGGCAGCAGATGACCTTGCTGCCCCTGATCCACGTGGCCTGATGACATCAACGTGCACCAGGGCACGTGTCATAGGCCTGCTGACCTGGAAGTCAGCCATGGAGTCAGCCAGATCTGGTGCCACAATGGGCTGGTCCAACAAGGGCTGAGCATGGATGGTGTCAGCCACATCAGCCTCAACGGGAGGGGGGGTGGGGGGGATTATGGGTGCCCTTGACTGGTCCTCCACACATGGGGGGACAGGCTCACCCTGCAAGTAACGACCACGTCCCCTACCGGATCCACCACGGCCACCACTTGTGGCTCTTCCACCTTTGCCACCCTTACGGAATCCTCGCCTCCCAGCCATGGCACTGATGTAAATGTGCGTATGGGAGTGGCTGGAAACTATTGTCCTGGGCAATTGGGGGTCAAAGGGGTTGGGTACCAGATGGTAATTGTACCCTAGTGCTCTTGCAAGGCTGATTGTAACCCCTGGGGAAAGATGACGGGTCACGCTACGCACAGGAGCCCCAAAAAAGGGAGATGACGTGCACGCAACCCCTCCTAGACCACGTGTGCAGAAAGAAAAACCTGCACTACGCTGTGGCACCCAGTAACACAAGAATGAACGTATGCGTGTCACACGCAGCCTAGAATGACCTCTGAAGGGGTAGGCTACACACGGGGCAAGCACAGATGTTAGATACGTGCGTGACTCACCGTCTGCCTGGTAAACGAGCGTGTAAAAGGAGCACGTTTGGTTGGCAACACCCCCGCCAAAAGAAGATTTGTATGCTGTCTGAGGAGACAGGACAACAGTAGAAGGGAACACTGTTTGAGGGAACAGGCCCAGGTAAACCAGTAAAAGCGAAAAAAGAGAAAAAGCTGTCAGAGGTAACAGGGAATACGAACTTGAAACGCCGTGAAGTAAATCGCGTGTGAAACGACAAGAAGTACAGAATTCACCCACTCGCTCTCCACGAAAAGCACGTACAAGGAAAACGTGTTCTACACATACCTTTTATACAGGGCCACACGTCCAGCGTCACTTACGCGGCGTGTACGCGCTAGGGCCATTTCCACCAATTACACGCTTTGTCACTTCTGCATGTAGGGACATTTCCACCAATTACACGCTTTGTCACTTCTGCATGTAGGGCCATTTCCACCAATTACACGCTTTGTCACTTCTGCGTGTAGGGCCATTTCCACCAATTACACGCTTTGTCACTTCTGCGTGTAGGGCCATTTCCACCAATTACACGCTTTGTCACTTCTGCGTGTAGGGCCATTTCCACCAATCACACGCAATTACACTCTGACGTGCAGTCTTTCCACGTGTGCTCTGTCATCACGTGCTGTGTGGGAAACACCCGTGCGGGTCACGTCACAGACGTGCTTACGCGCTGAGGGCCTTTCCTCGGTTTTCACGCTGACGTGCAGGATTTGCACGTGCAAAATCACTCCGTACCAAGCTGGCCACGCCTACGCACACGGAATACCACGCTCCTGCCCGGAAGGCCGAACTACTGCCCCCCAGAGCCCCGAGCACGCTCCCACCTGCTGCTGCCTGACTGCCTGCTGCCCCTGCACTGCTGGGGGGTGGGGGTGGTGGGAGACATGGGTGGGGGCCTGGTGGAGGGTGCCCCTGGTGGTGGGGGGGTGGGTGTGATAGGGGACATGGGTGGGGGCCTGGTGGAGGGTGCCCCTGGTGGCGGGGGGGGTGGGGGTGATAGGGGACATGGGTGGGGGCCTGGTGGAGGGTGCCCCTGGATGCTGGGGGGTGGGGGTGGTGGGAGACATGAGTGGGGGCCTGGTGGAGGGTGCCCCTGGTGGCTGGGGGGTGGGGGTGGTGGGAGACATGAGTGGGGGCCTGGTGGAGGGTGCCCCTGCACTGTGGGGGGTGGGGGTGATAGGGGACATGGGTGGGGGCCTGGTGGAGGGTGCCCCTGGATGCTGGGGGGTGGGGGTGTTGGGAGACATGGGTGGGGGCCTGGTGGAGGGTGCCCCTGGTGGCTGGGGGGTGGGGGTGATAGGGGACATGGATGGGGGCCTGGTGGAGGGTGCCCCTGGATGCTGGGGGGTGGGGGTGTTGGGAGACATGGGTGGGGGCCTGGTGGAGGGTGCCCCTGGTGGCGGGGGGGTGGGTGTGATAGGGGACATGGGTGGGGGCCTGGTGGAGGGTGCCCCTGGATGCTGGGGGGTGGGGGTGTTGGGAGACATGGGTGGGGGCCTGGTGGAGGGTGCCCCTGGTGGCGGGGGGGGTGGGTGTGATAGGGGACATGGGTGGGGGCCTGGTGGAGGGTGCCCCTGGTGGCGGGGGGGTGGGGGTGTTGGGAGACATGGGTGGGGGCCTGGTGGAGGGTGCCCCTGGTGGCTGGGGGTTGGGGGTGTTGGGAGACATGGGTGGGGGCCTGGTGGAGGGTGCCCCTGGTGGCTGGGGGGTGGGGGTGATAGGGGACATGGGTGGGGGCCTGGTGGAGGGTGCCCCTGGATGCTGGGGGGTGGGGGTGTTGGGAGACATGGGTGGGGGCCTGGTGGAGGGTGCCCCTGGTGGCGGGGGGGTGGGTGTGATAGGGGACATGGGTGGGGGCCTGGTGGAGGGTGCCCCTGGTGGCGGGGGGTGGGGGTGATAGGGGACATGAGTGGGGGCCTGGTGGAGGGTGCCCCTGGTGGCTGGGGGGTGGGGGTGGTGGGAGACATGAGTGGGGGCCTGGTGGAGGCTGCCCCTGCACTGCTGGGGGGTGGGGGTGATAGGGGACATGGGTGGGGGCCTGGTGGAGGGTGCCCCTGGATGCTGGGGGGTGGGGGTGTTGGGAGACATGGGTGGGGGCCTGGTGGAGGGTGCCCCTGGTGGCGGGGGGGTGGGTGTGATAGGGGACATGGGTGGGGGCCTGGTGGAGGGTGCCCCTGGATGCTGGGGGGTGGGGGTGTTGGGAGACATGGGTGGGGGCCTGGTGGAGGGTGCCCCTGGTGGCAGGGGGGTGGGTGTGATAGGGGACATGGGTGGGGGCCTGGTGGAGGGTGCCCCTGGTGGCGGGGGGGGTGGGGGTGTTGGGAGACATGGGTGGGGGCCTGGTGGAGGGTGCCCCTGGTGGCTGGGGGGTGGGGGTGGTGGGAGACATGAGTGGGGGCCTGGTGGAGGGTGCCCCTGCACTGCTGGGGGGTGGGGGTGATAGGGGACATGGGTGGTGGCCCGGTGGAGGGTGCCCCTGGATGCTGGGGGGTGGGGGTGTTGGGAGACATGGGTGGCGGCCTGGTGGAGGGTGCACCTGGTGGCGGGGGGGTGGGTGTGATAGGGGACATGGGTGGGGGCCTGGTGGAGGGTGCCCCTGGTGGCTGGGGGGTAGGGGTGATAGGGGACATGAGTGGGGGCCTGGTGGAGGGTGCCCCTGGTGGCTGGGGGATGGGGGTGGTGGGAGACATGAGTGGGGGCCTGGTGGAGGCTGCCCCTGCACTGCTGGGGGGTGGGGGTGATAGGGGACATGGGTGGGGGCCTGGTGGAGGGTGCCCCTGGATGCTGGGGGGTGGGGGTGTTGGGAGACATGGGTGGGGGCCTGGTGGAGGGTGCCCCTGGTGGCGGGGGGGTGGGTGTGATAGGGGACATGGGTGGGGGCCTGGTGGAGGGTGCCCCTGGATGCTGGGGGGTGGGGGTGTTGGGAGACATGGGTGGGGGCCTGGTGGAGGGTGCCCCTGGTGGCGGGGGGTGGGTGTGATAGGGGACATGGGTGGGGGCCTGGTGGAGGGTGCCCCTGGTGGCGGGGGGGTGGGGGTGTTGGGAGACATGGGTGGGGGCCTGGTGGAGGGTGCCCCTGGTGGCTGGGGGGTGGGGGTGGTGGGAGACATGAGTGGGGGCCTGGTGGAGGGTGCCCCTGCACTGCTGGGGGGTGGGGGTGATAGGGGACATGGGTGGGGGCCTGGTGGAGGGTGCCCCTGGATGCTGGGGGGGTGGGGGTGTTGGGAGACATGGGTGGGGGCCTGGTGGAGGGTGCCCCTGGTGGCGGGGGGTGGGTGTGACAGGGGACATGGGTGGGGGCCTGGTGGAGGGTGCCCCTGGTGGCGGGGGGGTGGGGGTGATAGGGGACATGAGTGGGGGCCTGGTGGAGGGTGCCCCTGGTGGCTGGGGGGTGGGGGTGGTGGGAGACATGAGTGGGGGCCTGGTGGAGGCTGCCCCTGCACTGCTGGGGGGTGGGGGTGATAGGGGACATGGGTGGGGGCCTGGTGGAGGGTGCCCCTGGATGCTGGGGGGTGGGGGTGTTGGGAGACATGAGTGGGGGCCTGGTGGAGGGTGCCCCTGCACTGCTGGGGGGTGGGGGTGCAGGGGGACATGAGCAGGTGTGCAGGGTAGTCCCCTGTTTCGTGGGCTGCCTGCAGGGGCCGTGGAGGGTGTACAGGGAATACCTGTGAGGACCCACCCAGCCTAATTGCGTGTGATAATTCCCGCACACCCCTGTAATACACGTACCTGGCCAAATCGCGTGTGATAATTCCCGCGCACCCCTGTAATACACATACCTGGCCAAATCGCATGTGAGAATTCCCGCGCACCCCTGTAATTCACGTACCCAGCCGAATCGCGTGTAGAACTTCCCGCACACCCCTGTAATTCACGTACCCAGCCGAATCGCGTGTAGAACTTCCCGCACACCCCTGTAATACACGTACCCTGGCCAATCGCGTGTAGAACTTCCCACGCACCCCTGTAATACACGTACCTGGCCAAATCGCGTGTGATAATTCCCGCGCACCCCTGTAATACACATACCTGGCCAAATCGCATGTGAGAATTCCCGCGCACCCCTGTAATTCACGTACCCAGCCGAATCGCGTGTAGAACTTCCCGCACACCCCTGTAATACACGTACCCTGGCCAATCGCGTGTAGAACTTCCCACGCACCCCTGTAATACACGTACCAGGCCAAATCGCGTGTGATTATTCCCGCGCACCCCTGTAATACACGTACCCTGGCCAATCGCATGTAGAACTTCCCACGCACCCCTGTTATACACGTACCAGGCCAAATCGCGTGTGATAATTCCCGCGCACCCCTGTAATACACGTACCTGGCCAAATCGCATGTGAGAATTACCGCGCACCCCTGTAATACACGTACCCAGCCGAATCGCGTGTAGAACTTCCCGCACACCCCTGTAATACACGTACCCTGGCCAACCGCGTGTAGTACTTCCCGCGTACCCCTGTAGTACACGTACCCTGGCTAATCGCGTGTATGACTTCACGCGTACCCCTGATATGCACGTTACCCGCTTTGCGTTCCTTGTTTGGCAGCCCTGTAGACTGGTCCAGGGTTAGCGCAGCCCTTTGCGATGATTTAGCGATTTTGATGGCTTTTCCTTGCGCGAGGGCGTTCTTGGGGGCGTTACTGGCGCTGCTGCAGGGTCGCTGCGATACTCTGCCCCACGGCTGGTTTGGGTGCCTGAAATCCATGAATAGGCTGTGCGCGGAAATCGGTTTTAGCGCACGTGCCTGGCGCAGACAATCGCACGCGGACACTCTGCGCCAGCCGCTTGCGACACTTTTCTGCGAAATTCTATGAATTACCCTGTTTGTCTAAATCATAAGAAATCTGATATTATTCTCTGGTTTGGGGATTTTTTTAGATAGGCCGGCAGAGATCGAATAGGCTTATCAATTTTTGTCCAGGAAGCCGTGTGTTTGGCCTCTCTCATTTTCGCGATAGTTCTAATCCAATCCATTTGAGTTAGATGTTTCTTTACCATTAGAGGATTCTGGATTAGAATATCTATGGAGGTATCTGCAGCTACCAATATTTTTTTACAGACACAGCTTAGTGTATTTAGAAATGTGTTGTCCCCCTTTTCCAGCTGAACTGCTGCGTTCTGATACATTGTGCCTTTTTGAGGGCACAAAATTAGTCTATATAGACTTATCCATTTCCATTCCATTAAAGACAACAGGGAAGCAAAGCCTAGCTCATATCTAAGGCTTGACATTGGTATGCAGTTTGGTAATAATAGTAGCCCTTTCCATAGCTGAGATTCTATGTTTTCCCAATTTAGTTCAATGGACTGTGGATAGGACTATAGACCATAACTAATAGAGGGAAGAACCTTCGCCCCATTGAATTTTATCAGTGGAATTAATGAGAATTGACATTATTTACTGTAGACTTTTTTCATTTGCGCTCCTAATTTTCTTTGCTTGGGTTCTACTGTAGTTTGGAGATGAGACATAGATGGATAAGATGGAATTTGACAACCCAAATAGGTAACCTCCTTGCCTATTGGTACCATAATGTCATTCAGTTGCCATGGATAGTGATTAGTTATTTTAAGGGGATGTTTAAAGATTACAATCTTAGATTTGGCTGGGTTTATGGTCAGGTCATTCAAACTAGCGTATTCAGATAGTGCCGCCATAAGCTTCTGCAGCCCGACTTGTGTGTGGTCCATAACCACTATGTCGTCTGCGTAGGCAAGCCACGCTATTTTGCCTCCCCCAAGCCTAGGCGCCACCAAACCTTCCTCTAGCAACCAATTAGACAGGTCCGCTGTGAGCAGCAGTATGAACAAAAAAGTAGTGTGACAATGTGGGACATTGTGCAAAGTTGTGCTTGTTTGCCTTTACTCCTGAGCACGGGAAGATCGTATCAAAGCCTAGGTGCTTAATACAGGAAGTAAACACTGTATGGCCTTTCCTCTAACAGGAGTTGTGTGTTGATTTGGTTTCCTAGGAGACAAGGACAGAGGACGAGCTTGCGGAACCCAACTGTTTCAGCTGGGCTTACTGAGGTGCTGAAAGGCGAAACGGGAGAGACCTCGAATCCCGAGGTATTTGGGCAGTGACGGTGAAACGAAGAAGAGAAGTTAATTTAATAATCCAGGCGATCGTTGTCGCCAGTCAAGGTCTGTGTTTTTGGTGCGCCGTTGCGCATAAGGAAGTTTGTGGCTGTTCGAGGTGACCGTTGTCCCGATGATAAAGTAACTGTGAGTACATACGGAGAAAGGAAAGGCTGTTTCAACGAGGATGCGAACGACTCCGCAATAAGTATGAATGACTGGATGTCGGCTCACGCATGAAGACAGAGCCATGCAATTAGGTTAAAGACGCGAACGCGTCGCCAGTTGGACATTGTGAAGTCGGGCGCCGTTGCCCTCCTGTGTGAAGCTGATTTATGGGGAATTGGTGAACCCTGACACTAGAAGTGTTGTTAGCAGACGCCGCTGCTGCGCTTTACAGGGAATTTAAAAAAATTGCAGCAAGCTGTGCATTGTCGAGGTGTGAGGGAGGAAGTTGTGGCTCTGATGCGTTCTACAGGGGGAGTGTAGTACAAAGAAAGGCGAACATGGGGAAAAGTAAGGGCCTCCGCACTAATCTATGAACTGCTACTGTTGGCATTCCGAACCAGAAGAGACATTAAGATTTCTGTGTGCAAAGGACGAGAAGCTAAATAACAGGAAGCCCAGCAGGCTTATTTTCAAAAGGACACTCTTGCAAGGAAGTGTGAGGCTGCTCAGAATGCAGGCGATACAAAGTAATTGTATAATGTAAAAGAATAAGGAAGTGGAAGAGAAGAGAGAGTGGAAGAAGAAACTACAGGGAGAACGGAAAGATCCACGAAGAGGGGAAAAACCCCATAGAGACTGTCGTAGAAGAAAGAGACAAGCCAGAGAAGTTGAAGAACTTATGAAAGAAATAGTGGACAGAAAATAATTAAATAGGAATGGTCCTGAGAAGACCGTGGAAACGTATCCTTTACCAGTGTCCAGTCAAATGGTTGAAAATAAAAGATCGAATGACCATTTGATCGACAGTCAAATGGTTGGAAAAAAAAGGTCGAATTTTTATTTATTTATTTATATATTTTTTTAGTTTTGGTTGGTTAAAAAATATGTTTAATAAAGAAAACAGGGGGTTAGGAGAGGAACCCCTCCTTAAAAAAAAAAAATGGACCATTTTTTTCGACCATTTGACTGTCGATCAAATGGCATTCGATCCTTTCGTTTTCGACCAAATGACTGGTAACCATCCTTTTCCAGTATCTGAAAGAAAAGAGTAAAGTGTTAATAAAAGAAGTGAGTTCTCTTTGAAACTCATACAAACTATGCATTTGGCTCAGAGTCTTATTCATTCTCTATTTAGCTGAAAAGTGACATTTGGTGTCAGAAGTGGGATACTGAGAACGCAATGGAGGACCTTATTAAGACCCTAAGCAAAGGTCAACAGCTACTACAACAAACCTTGCAAATGCAGACCCAACAAGCTCAGGCTGACAGATTAGCGTTTCAGCAAGCCTTACAGATGCAGTAGGCTCAATTACTCGAAATGACGAACGTCAGAAACAATCCTCAGGTCCCTACCTCAGTATTGCAGAAGTATTCGGCTGGTGAGGACACTTTTTCGTGAATTTTGAAAGAGTAGCTCGTAATGCCCAGTGGCCCGCCGAGAGATGGTGTCATTACATCTCACCATTAATGACCGGGGAAATGCAATGTGCATACCAGGCTGCAAACCCTGCGGGGGACACCAACTATGGAGACATGAAGAAGGTCGTGTTGGAGTGAATGGGACACGACGAGGAAACGTATCGAGTCAAGTTTAGAGAAGTCAAATTGAAGGGGGAAGAAACCCAGAGACAGTTGTTTTAAAGAGTTGGCGGATAAGTGGTTACAGCCTAGTATGTCCTCCCCTGCTGAGATAACTGAAAAGGTGGTCTTGGAACAGTTCATTGAAGCTCTACCTGGTCCGGTAGAGAGATGGGTTAAACAACATCCCAGGTTGTCATTAAGCGAGGCTGTAGAGGTAGCGTCAGTGTATCAAAAAGCTGGACAAGGCAAGGTGTTGATCTGTACGACGACCTATAAACCTCCCCTTTTGATGAATAAGTCGACGGGTCAACCAAGATGGCCACACTCAATGCTACGAAAACCAGAAGGAGAAAATATACGTTCCAGACCCAACAGTGAGGGTCCTATAAATTACCGTCAAGCTCCTCCTGCACCGAGGGGTACACAATGTTTTGACTGTGGAGACTGGGGACATCTCGTGAGATTTTGTTCTAAGAAATCAAAAGCTGAACCAATGGATATGGGGGCTTTTGAATCCCTAAAGGAGAGTGAGACCCCTTGAACAGATATCTGGGAGGCAGTCACAATACCTGTATACGTGCGATGCAGAGGTGGATGGAAAACCCACCACCGCATTAACCAACTCAGGAAGCCTACAGACAGCGGTGACATCCGAGCTGGTAGGTGAAGATTATTATTCTCCAGGGAATATACCTATCTGATGTATCCATGGGGATGTAAAGGTTTATCCCTCTAAGGAAATACAAATTAAGTTGGTCGGGGAGACAATGGGGGTGACGGCAGCGGAATTACCCCGTTTACCTAAACCACTGCTAGTTGGGTCGGACATATCAAAATTCTCTAAATTAGTTCATAAAATTGAGAAGAGCTGGTTAGAAACGGCCCCTTTCCATAGAGAAGAAATACCTAGCCCATCTCCGAAGACACAGAAAAGTAGGAAGTTCAAGTGGTTACTGAAGAAAGATTGGAGAGCTAAAAACGTTTTCTCTGTAGCAGTCGATTGGAGGCTAGAGGAAGATAGAGACAGATTTAGGGCTGCGCAAGAGCTAGATTCCTTGCTGCAATATGCCAGAGATCGTGCCCTAGAAGAGCCAGGCTGCAAACGGAGAATGGATTGTTCTACCGATTAAGCAAGTGCAGGAGTGGAGAAGACCTGAAACAGTTACTAATACCCAAGAAATATTATAAGACTGTACTAGAAGTGGCTCACCTTCAAGTTGGTGAAGGCCACCTGGGAACTGAGAAGACGACTAAAAAAATCTTGGACCGCTTCTATTGGCCAGGGGTGTTTCAGCAGGTAGTTAGATTCTGTCAATCATGCGAGGAGTGTCAGAAGAGGAACCGAGCCAATGTGAAGAAAGCTCCTCTCCACTCTATGCCCCTGGTCTTGGAACCTTTTAGTAGAATAGGAATTGATATTGTGGGACCCTTGGATCCAACCAGGGGAGGTCATAAGTATATCCTTGTGGTTGTAGACTATACCACCAGATATCCAGAGGCTTTTCCCCTAAAAGCCACAAATACCCAGCAAATTTGTGATGTGCTGATACCCTTTATTGGACGAGTTGGAATTCCTAGGGAGATCGTCACCGATCGTGGTTCAAATTTCATATCCAGTATCCTCAGGCAAGTCTGTGAAACACTAAAAATCGAACATCTGAAGACAGCCGTTTACCACCCACAGATCGATGGACTAGCGGAACGTTACAATCAGACCATCAAGCAAATGCTAAAGAAAACAACCTCTCCAGGAGATAAAGACTGGGATAGAGTCTTACCGTGGATACTAATGACGCTAAGGAACACACCCCAATCATCGACAGGTTTTCACCTTTTGAGTTACTTTTCGGAAGACCCGTTCGTACTCTGTTAGACATTTTAAAAGAAAATTGGGAGGAACAACCAGATCGTGAGATAACCTTGACAGAATATGCCTCCCAACTACAGGAGAGAGTCGAGAAACTACAGAGTATTGCCAAAGACAATCTCCTGCAAGCTCAAATGAGACAGGAAAGATACTACAATCAGAAATCCCAGCTTCGTACTTTCAAGACAGGAGAACAGGTACTAGTATTAGTGCCCACATCAGAGAACAAGATGCTGGCAACTTGGAAAGGTCCATATGAGATCCAAGAAGTATAAGGACCTTTAACTTACAAAATGAAACAGCCTGGGAGTAGGATACCGAGTCAAACATATCATGTCAATTTACTTAAAAAATGGATACCTTCAGTCCAAATGATGGCCATGATATCTCTGGAAACAACCCCAGAAGAACACTTTCCACAGCTTAAGGAGAAAATGGGTCTAGAAGATCTGAACGTCAACCCAGAGTTAACAACTGTTCAAAAAAATGAGTTGTCTAACTTACTACAGGAGTTTTCGGAAACATTCTCTTCCCTACCGGGGAGGACGAAGTTAACTTATCACTGCATAGTTACCAAACCTGAGACCATAGTAAGACTAAGACCCTACCGGATACCTGAGTCAAAGATAAAGGCTATTAAGAGGTTCAGGAAATGCTAGACTTGGGAATCATTGAACCGTCCCATAGTGACTGGAGTTCTCCTGTAGTCTTGGTTCCAAAGTCGGATGGCAGTGTGAGGTTCTGCATGGACTTTCGGAAACTAAATGAAATTTCTAAATTCAACGCTTACCCAATGCCCAGAATAGAAGATCTTTTAAACAATTTAGGGAAAGCAAGGTTTTTGACCACCATCGACCTAACTAAAGGTTACTGGCAAATTCCATTACTACCATCGGATAAAGAGAAGACAGCATTTGCCACTCCTACTGGTTTATATCAATTTACGGTGTAGCCATTTGGGCTACATGGGGCTCCTGCGACCTTTCAAAGACTAATGAACTATATTATAAAAGGTCATGAGCAATACGTCTGAGACTATCTTGATGACATCATAATTTATAGTCACACCTGGAAGGAACATCTACAACATCTGAGGAAAATACTTGAAACTCTAAGGCAAGCAGGATTGAATATAAATCCTAAGAAAACGCATGTGGCAACCTTTCACACCAAATATTTGGGATACTATGTAGGCCAAGGGATAATTAAACCCCAGGAAGAGAAAGTGAAAGCTATCAAGCAGTTGAAATTCCCAGAAACTCCAAAACAGGTACGAGCTTTTTTGGGTTTTGTGGGATATTATAGGAGATTTATACCACACTTCTCCACATTAGCCTCACCACTGACCGATTTGCTAAAGAAGACATCATCGACAAAGACCGCTTGGAAAACAATGGAAACACTAAAAGCTTTCGACAACTTAAAAGAAGCTCTCACCAACAAAGCCGTTTTGCATTGTCCAGACTTTAAAGCTCCATTTTTCCTTCAGACTGATGCCTCAGGGACAGGTATCGGAGCGGTGTTATTTCAGAATCAAGGGGAGGAGGAGAGACCAATACTATTCATCAGTCGGAAGTTACTACCTCACGAGCTAAGTTATCCAACGATAGAAAAAGAGTGTTTGGCAGTCAAATGGGCCATTGATGCCTTGCGATACTATCTACTTGGCAGAGAGTTCACGTTAATAACAGACTATGCCCCGTTAGTCTGGCTTGCTCGTACTCAAATCAGAGAATACTCAGGTGGTTTCTTTCTCTCCAGCCCTTCTCTTTTAAAACTATTCATAAACCTGGGAAGTTGTTAACCCAAGCCGATTGTTTGTCCAGAGCTGAAACCCTTTCCGAGCTTAAGGGTTTAGAAGGGGGGTGTGACAATGTGGGACATTGTGCGACATTGTGCTTGTTTGCCTTTACTCCTGAGCACAGGGAAGATCATATCAAAGCCTAGGTGCTTAATACAGGAAGTAAACACTGTATGGCCTTTCCTCTAACAGGAGTTGTGTGTTGATTTGGTTTCCTAGGAGACGAGGACGGAGGACGAGCTTGCAGAATCCAACGGTTTTGAAGTGCTGAAAGACGAAACGGGAGAGACCTCGAATCCCGAGGTATTTGGGCCGTGACGGTGAAACAAAGAAGAGAAGTTAATTTAATAATCCAGGCGATCATTGTCGCCAGTCAAGGTCTGTGTTTTTGTTGCGCCGTTGTGCATAAGGAAGTTTGTGACAGTTCGAGGGGACCGTTGTCCCGATGATAAAGTAACTGTGAGTACATACGGAGAAAGGAAAGGCTGTTTCAACGAGGATGCGAATGACTCCGCAATAAGTATGAATGACTGGATGTCGGCTCACGCATGAAGACAGAGCCATGCAATTAGGTTAAAGATGTGAACGCGTCGCCCGTTGCACCTTGAGAAGTCAGGCGCCGTTGTGCTCCTGTGTGAAGCTGATTTATGGGGAACTGGTGAACCCTGACATTAGAAGTATTGTTAGCAGACGGCGCTGCTGCGGTTTACAGGGAATTTAAAATTGCAGCAAGCTGTGCATCGTCGAGGTGTGAAGGAGGAAGTTGTGGCTCCCAGGCGCTCTACAGGGGGAGCGTAGTACAAAGAAAGGCGAACATGGGGAAAAGTAAGGGCCTCCGCACTAATCTATGAACTGCTACTGTTGGCATTCCGAACCAGAAGAGACATTAAGATTTCTGTGTGCAACGGAGGAGAAGCTAAATAACAGGAAGCCCAGCAGGCTTATTTTCAAAAGGACACTCTTGCAAGGAAGTATGAGGCTGCTCAGAATGCAGGCGATATAAAGTAATTGTATAATGTAAAAGAATAAGGAAGTGGAAGAGAAAAGAGAGTGGAAGAAGAAACTACAGGGAGAATGGAAAAATCCAGGAAGAGGGGAAAAACCCCGTAGAGACTGTCTTAGAAGAAAGAGACAAGACAGAGAAGTTGAAGAACTTATGAAAGAAATAGTGGGCAGAAAATAATTAAATAGGAGAATCCTTACCTGAGAGTTTCTTCAGCTGACATCCAGGGAATGGTCCTGAGAAGACCGTGAAAATGTATCCTTTACCAGTATCTGAAAGAAAAGAGTAAAGTGTTAATAAAAGAAGTGGGTTCTCTTTGAAACTCATACAAACTACGCATTTGGCTCAGAGTCTTAATTATGCTCTATTTAGCTGAACAGTGACAAGGAGCCAAAAAAAAACCCTGATGGACCCCCCTCTCTGTTTTAATATTCTTTGTTAGAAGGCCAGAATTTGTTAGTCTGACTCTGATGACATAGTCTTCATGAAGGTGTATAAGAATATTAAGGAGGCCATCTGGTAAAGCCCAATTTTTTTATTTGAGCCACAGCCTTTTTCTATTGATAGTATCAAACGCCTGGGAGAGAACCACCCAGGCAGCAAAAAGGGGAATACCATTTTTGACAAAGGACAATGAGGAGATACAGGTGAGGATGAGTATATTCAAAGTAGTTGATAAGCCTCTCCGAAACCCTGTTTGTTGCTTTGGGATTATATCATTTGAGGACGCCCAATTTTCTAGTTCAGAGAGGACTAGACCACTGAAAATCTTTCCATCTGCACCCAGAAGGGAAATTGGCCTATAATTAATCGGCAGAGATCGATCTCCCTTTTTATAAACCAGAATAATAATAGCCTGTTTCCATGTATCCGGAGTTGTTTTTGTATCAATAATGTTGTCAAACAAGATTTTCAGTAGGCGTGACCACAAAGCTGGATTATTTCTCAGAACTGACCTCGATAGACCATTATGCCCTGGTGCCCTTGAATTTGAAGATTTTTTTATTAGACGCATAATGTCTTCTACATCGAAATTAAGAGTCCATATGGAGTCTTGCTGGTAATAATAGGACTCAGAGAGAATAGGAGCATAAACCTTTATAAAATGGGCCGCCCAAGCCTCTTCTTCTACCACTGATTCTAGGGTACAACTGGTGCAGGGGTTTGCATGATTAACAAGTGACTAGAATTTCTTTGAATTTTGAGAGGAAATGGCGTGCAGCATTCCTTCCCCTTGTTTTTGCAGGAGCATATATCTATAACTTCTGACCCAATTCTTATATTGGTTCTTTAGTTTTTTAATTTGGCTCTGGCATAACCTCTCATCCTTCACTGTTCTTTTTAATTTGTTTTTCTGTACCCTTAAATGTTTCTTTTTGCCCTGGATCTAATTATCATAACCATATTTATACCTTTGATTTGGTTTGTCTTTTCCAGAAATAGGTGGGTTCAGAGACCATATGAAACCAATAAAGTTGCTGGGATTACAACGATTTCTCAAATCTTTAACCGTTATTTTGTCAATCGCTTCCTCCAGGTTGTCATTCAAAGTTTGGCCCCCTTTTTCAAACTTTACAACCCGATTTCCAGCTTGATTTATATCCAAAGGGTGCGGGTACTACCGGTCTACAGATATCGCATCCATTTTTATAATGAAATCTAACATGGCATGATCGCTCTCTAAAGTATGGGTGAGCTTTAGGGAAACACATTTATTAAAGATATATCACCAGAAACAAAAACATAATCAATAGTGGAGAAGGAGCCACCTCTCTCCCAAGATGGTACAGATGGTATATCCCCCCTCACGTTCCCATTCAGCATAATTAGATGCCAATCCGACATAAATTCCACCACAGTTTTCCATTCATGAACTTCCTTTTTGACAAAAACAGAGTTGTGTCTATATTAACACATTGCAAATTAAAATCGCCCAGTATCACCAGTTCATCTCTGGGAAATGTTGTTAATATTATAACCAGTAAATCAGAGAGCTGCTGTAAGAAGAGGCCCAGACCCTACAGGATTCCAATAAACTGTAATTACAATCCAATTGGATAGTGTTGAAATTTCAATATGCCCTGAAGATAATTTGATAATAGAGAACATTCCTTAAAACACTCTTTGTTACATGCCAACAGCAATCCTCCACTTGGACGACCGACCCCTTTATGATCTGAAGTTTGTTGGACGACATAGAAACCTGCAATGCCCACCTCTTCAACTAACCATGTTTCTTGTAAGGAGATCAGTCCAAAATTCTTGAAAATAAAATCTCTTTGTTTGTCTCCTACAAAAGAATTGCATCCTCTGGAGTTCCATGATAGGCATCTAACTTCCTGTTTTGCTAGAGCCTTTGTTCAGGTAGACCCATCTTCTGGAAAGCTGCTAGAATTTCCGGACCCATTTCCCAAAGATTTCCAGATCCCTTCCTCATTGGTTGCTCCTTTTCAGAGACCGTGTTTAAGGCGGCATTGGGATTAGTTCTTGATACAACATAGCCTCTTTTTTTTCCCATTTCTCCTTTGACTCAAGCATGAACTCGGATGCTAATCTTGATTTCAGCTGAATTTCCGTTACTGACATATTTGGGTAGTTTGGAAAACTTACTCAATCAATATCATTGGAGATAAGGAATTTCAACAGTTTCATTGATTTCATCTCCTCCAAGATAACTGGTCGATTAATAGGACTCCTTGATGTATTATTGTTGGTCTTAGAGAGGAAGATTTTCTGTGAGTGGAAGTTAATTGCAGAATTTTTCCCAATCGGACCAGGAAATTCTTTTGCGACCGAAGATGAGAGGTTTATTCCCCTTGAGATCATTTGGGTATGATCAACCTTTGAAGTACTTGGTTTCCAAAAGTATGTCCCATAAGTTTAATTTCCTCATCCTCCATTGCCACTTCTTTCTGTAAGTCCCTCTTTTCAACCACTGGAGTATTCGTTCCTCTCCTATTTTCATAGGCATCAGATGGTACTTGCTTCTTTACATGCTTCAAGAAGATTGGGGCTATTTTTAAGGAGGACGCAGTAGTATTCACTTTTTGTTTTGGAGGAATAAATATCAGGGCAATTTTCTTTAGGGGAGCAATGGCATCTGTCTGACTACTCACTGTCACCTTGCTAATAGGCGAAGGAGCCTTGTCGAAAGTCTTTTTTGTCCCCGACACTACCACTTTTAGTTTTTGATTTTTGGCCGAGCCTTATCTAGGGCCTTTCCGACCGGGCTTCAATCCAAAAGGTAGAGTCAGTTTTTTCACAGTTTCAGCCGAATGGTTCATGTTAGGTATACAAAATTCAGACAGCTTTTGTTTAGCACTCACATTTTTGTTCTTTTGTCCATTTTGTAATTCTTCCATTTTCTTGTTTCTTTTCCTTTTGGATTTTCCATTCAGCTTCTTAGCGGTGTTAGGCAAAGATTCCTATATTACCGGTCTGTTCTTCTACCGGATCAGATTGTTTAGACTTACCATCATTTACCATCATTTACAGTTGGTAGAAATTCATCCTCAGCCAGCTGTGCTAGGCGCATGAATTCTTCCATCGTAGTGGCCGACAGAGGTGTATCATCCCAATTATCCGCCTCACGATTCTCTGGAGTCGTGGGCTCAATGGATACTTTTCTATTTATTTGGCCCTGTTCCCAAGATTCTTTTAGTAGAGTCAAAATCTGTTTAGTTTCAACTCCTTGTGAGCATAGAGTGTCCTTACTCACAAGGAGTTCCATTTACTTACTTGGACTTCCTGAAAGGACTGCCACAGGTTTCTTGAGACAATTCTCTCCTCATTTGTAGTTGTTTTTAATGCCACCATGTTTGAGTCCAAAGACTCCATGTCCTTCGATAGTGCCAGTAAAATTCCAGAGTGCATTTCCACTTTAGATTTAATATTTTCAAACACTTTAACCAGCAAGGTTAGAACAAAATTCAAAGCTATGATGGTAGGAGGGCTCAGATCATCCTCTACATTTGGTGGTAATATTGCATTCTCGTTTTGATATTCAGAAGCTTGAGTTGTTGTTTTGTGTTTTAAGGGAGCAGTATTTATAGATGCATTCCAGTTCTCCAAAGATGGAATCTGCTCCATTGATATATCCGAGTTTTGCAGCTGAGGAGAGTGCATTAATCACAATTTTGTTGTCTGAGTTGTCTGATGCTTGATTTAGTTGAGGAAATTGGTCCGTGGGTATAAGAGCATTATCCTTTGTTAATGACTCAGTTGGTCTAGAGAAATGATCTTCAATCGCATTTTTCATTGAAGCGGCTGTGACTGTAAAATTTAAATTGGAGATTAGAGTAGTTTGTGCTGAAGTACTTAAATGTGAGACATGTGGTAGATCTTCTTTTTTTTTTTTTACTATCTTAATGGCTGATAGTCCCGAACTAGTAGGCACTTCCAAATCTTCTATGAAGGTGCTCATTGGCGGAAAAAAAGTAAGGCCTCCCACTTTGAAATGGGATAGTGGGAGGTTTGTTCCTGAAATTCTCCGAGCAACACGAGTAGATATAGCTCGTGGTTCTTGAAACAGTTGTTTGTCCGCCGTTAGGGCACTTCCTAGATTATATGTGGTTGACATTGCCTTTCTTACCACCAGCGTACCACTTTCGCAGGATCTGTTCTAGGTGATTTATGCTTTCAGGTGTCAACTGAGTCAAAGGTCTCTAGACCCGTAGTCCTCAGTCAGAACTTCTATGGGTGGCACCAGAGAAGAATTCACAGAAGATGTTCTCTTTTTTGCAAATATGGCATGGGGCAGATTTTACTGAATTATTAGAGTCAGAGATGAAGCCAATGTTTACAGTTAGGTAAACCCTGGGGAGCACGAGATCAAAGGATATAGATCCAGAAGTCTCTCATGGTTCCCTAAATGGGTTATTTGCAAGATACAGTACCACTGATCAACCTTACCTTCCTTTTATGATAGTTTGGATGGGGTGATCCGCCAAAGCGTGTGTTTTACACAGGCATTCAGAGATACAAATAAGATTCGGGACAGCCCCTCCTCCCGACACTCCAGCATGAAAAGCAAAAACAGCAGCTGCAGTCAAGTAGCCCTTGACTCCGCGTAGGGCTCCTCGCCGCAAGGGTCACGTGAGCAGCCTTAAATCAGCTGCTTCCCATGGGGGGGTGTGGCCAAAGGTGACGAGCCCCATAAGAATGCAGGAGCAGCTAAAAGCCGACAGATGGAAGCGGCAGGTTCTTTAAATATAGTTTAAGTCCAGCAGTAGTCACGGAGCACATAAGTACCCAGGAAATCACAGAAAACACGCTTTCTTAGCATTTTCAATTGTCCCAGCGAAGCAAACGAAGCTAAAACACAGTAAAAACAGCAGCTGCAGTCACGTAGCCCTTTTCTCTGCTTAGGGCTTCTTTTTATTTGTAATTCATATAGCGCTTTACACCAATCCTGTGATGGTGCTGGAGGGGTGAAGTGATGCCCAGTAGGATCTACGCAATCTGTGGCACCCTGCCATCCTCTGCCATTAGCTCAAATGTCACCACCATAAATGGACACATCCGCTGGAGTGCTGTGTTATTTCTGTTTGAACAAATCCTTGTTCTTTGACCATATTAGAAATTGCATCCTGAATGAAAGGGGATTCGTCAGGTTAAGGTGTCTCAAAATTTCATGCGCACTATATATTGGAAGGATAATGTACACCTAGGAAGACTGTGTTGATGATATCTGCGCTCAAGCTCTTACTCCTGTTACCACTTACCTTTGTATTCTTAGATCCGTCTCTCATAACATACTACCTATCACTTCCCTTGGGTTTTCTAATATGTCCCAGTGTTTTTAAAGATAGGGTAAACATTTACCATTACCAGCACTTGGAATGCCGGAATTAGCAACATATTCTAAGTGCCGCCAATGGTGGCGATTCCCCATTTCATGGCAACCCTAGAGGACTTCATAGGGGGAATTGCCAGTAATACCGGCATAATACTGGAGCTGCTGGTAAATCCGGCCACCCCATCACCAAACTCGTAGTATGTCAGTGCGATAATGTGCCGGTAAACGTCAATGCCAGCACGTTAATTGTGCACCAGAAATTCACCTATTGAATGGAAAGATTACCAATCCCAGAACGCACCGAAAACAAGCATAGACACGGACAACGTTTTTTACTTTTTTGTACACATTTTGCAAGTACTGCCGTAATGTTCATACCTGAGATGGAAAGCGCTGGCGTTTGTACCTTGACATATTATCGCAGTCCATATAAAATGTCTATTTTATGCCTAATCAAAATCCGAAACTGTTGGTTTTGCCGATGTTCATTTTAACAGGAATTCAGTTTAGGGAACACATGAAAGGACACACAAATTGCTTATAGAACAAATGACAGATTAAGACATTTTCATCCCACAAGTAGCTTGTTTAAATATGCAAATCAGCCATGATATTTAGAAGACTGAAAAAAAATGATCCCAGATTTGTGTGTTTTTGGTATGAGGAGCATGTGGTGTTTTAGACTGGACCAAGATGCCAGCATAGCTAGGGGCAATCTCTAGATGGGAAAGCAACACCCACAAGCTTTGTGTGCTTCCTCACCTCCCATTTTTATCCTATCACAACTTCCTATGATAATAGTTCTGACTTATGATCACCGTTTACAGCGCCACCTAAAATTCAATACTAAAAACAAGGCTGAACTGAGATTCCATCAATTATAATGGGACGTGTTGTCATGTATTGCTGCTTTTTGAGTTTCAAACATTGACCTAAACTTCCGGGGCACCAGTGATTTAGGGATGAATATCAAACCATCAATCAACCCCACACCTCTAGTTCACCAGAAGGGATCTGAAAAGATTGGAATACAAGTGAATTTTAAGACCTCCTTGTCTAATGTTGCTAACGTGGACGGAATGGCAGGCTTATCTCCACAAGTTTGTGGATCGGTGGTTAGTTGCAACAGCGAAAGTACAATTATTACCCAATGATAAAAGGGACTGTCCAGTCAAGGTTGTATAAAAATATCTACTTTATTATTACTACAACAGACAGTTCTAGCACACAAAAAAATATGACAAACCCTGTAAAGGAACACAGAGGACAGACAGTTTCATGAGGAAAAGGGATGCACCCTGGATACTGACAGAAGGGTAGTTGGTAAAGTAATCAGTCTTACTGTTCAAGGTTATTTGGTTCCAGCACCAATGGGGCAAAGGGCTGTAACTGTCTCTAGGGGCCTTTGGAGAAGAACCAGGGGGGCAGAACCACAATGTACCTGGTGCTGAAGAAGTTCTTGGTGCCCGACAGAGTCGAGGTGGCTCAGGGCGCTTTGCAGCCCTTGCGACAGAGTTAGTGGTGTGAGACAGCTGCAGGTACCAGGCAGCAGGCAGTTTGGCAAGCGAGGCTGGATGGACATCTGCAGGCTGTCCGACTCAGCGGTCAGGATGAAGAATTGTTGTCTATGTGCTGGTTGGCGGATCTGAAATGTTGGTCAAAGCGGCTCGGACAGCTCTTGTGACTGTGGCGTAACAACAGTCAGCGCTGCAGCCAGATCGGGTTTGAGGACTCGATTGTCTTGACAATGTCCTCAAAAGATGGATGCTGGATGATGCTTGTGTGGCACTCCTCCTAGTTTCTTCGCAGGGCTTGTGTCATGCCCAAAGCTCAGGAGAGTGGTTGCAGGCAAATGCCTTGTCCTTAGTCCTGAGACCCTCCGGCATTTCCAACCTAGGAAGTTTGCTGGCAGAACCTAGCAGGGCACGCTGTGTGCTAGCTGCTGGAGGAGTCCTCTGAGTGCGGTATCTCCCTCTGTCCCCTGGGAGATGTTTAGGGGAGGGATCTTGCTTCCCTCTTGGAACTCCTGGCCTTCCTTCACTGGCGGAAGATGTAAGGTAGACTGCACTTTCAGCTCAGGTCCAAATGAGTCCTTCTTCTTACTCGTTTCGAAGTCGTCAGATGATCTGCTAAGTGAGGGGTTCAGCCCGCTTTTAAAGCCAAATGGGCCCCAGTGATTGGTGTACGCTAAGCCTACCTTAATGAAACAATCCTGGGTCCCCACCAAAAATCTGCTGTTATGCATGAGATCAGGACCAGAATGCTCTGCAACAGGACAGACAAGGCGGTGACAACATATACCTAAGTCACACCCATCTTCCTTTCTGTTGTAGATCAAGGTATCTCTCTGGTTAACTGAACCCTCTGTGACTCTTGATTAAAGTGCAGGTTTTCCCTTGAAGTATGTTCTGGGAGCAGATGTCCTGTCTCCACCAAACCACATACTTCTCCCCTCTGAAAAGGGTCAGCCCTGCAGGGGTTTGCCTAGCCTATGGTAAATAGTGAACCCAGACATGCATTTAACTGCCTTTAATACAAAGGGTGGGAATTAGCTTCAAGTTGACACATTGCACACCAAAGGGGTGTTAGTCCCGCCTTCCTGTTGTATCTCCAGCAACCAAGCCCACTCGGCAGGATTGCCTCAATAATCTCTCATTAGCATGCACTGCCACCAGCCGAAGAACATAGCAATGCAGATCCATGGAGCCTTTGATGTTTTAATTAGGCTGCTCATGGCTGGAGGAAGGTGTACCTTCCCCATTCTTGCAATGCTTTGATGTTACCAGGGCTGTCACATTCCATGTGAATATGACCGGGTAAGACGGCGCCTTTAGGCTGTGTCTTCCCAGAGTAGAGGTGACCATGTGTTTGGTGCGGGAAGCAGATGAAATGGGAGTGGAATGGCCGCACTCATTTTTGGAGGTTGGTCTCCCATCATTCATTTTCATGTATCAAAAAATCAAAAAAGCCCAGGCGAGAGCACTCTCCCTGTGCGGATGGTCCAATTCCTCACATGCCCTCCAGCCTCAACATGTGAACCACGGGTCTGCGGGTCTGGCTCGTCATCAAGGGTGAAAGTACTGGGCTGATGCCATCTGCATTTCATGCTGGGATCCTGGCTTGTGTTGCATGTCGGTATCTTATCCCTGTAGGGATATAGCCCAACGCAAAAGCTTAGGGTTCTCCCCTTAAATGGCCATTAACCATTGCAGAGGCCTGTGGTCCATCTGGATCATGAAATGAGACCAAAGATGTATGGTTTCAGCTTCTTTATGTCCCATGACTGCATACACCTCTTTTTCTATGACAGCCCAGTTCCTTTCCCTTTTTGTCAACTGCCTGCTAATGTAGGTGACAGGTTGCTCTACCCCTTTAGAGTTCAGCTCCGCTAACACTGCTCCAAACCCAAATTCACAGGCATCTGTCTAGATAATGAATTCCTGACCATAGTCTGGAACTTTCAGAACTGGAGCCCTGCACAATCCATTGTTTAAATCTTGAAAGGAAGTTTGGCAGGCGGGGTTCCAAGCTACCTTCTTTGTCATCTTTTTGGATGTTACATTGTTCAGGGGCATGGCAATGGTTCCATACTCTCTGATGAATGACTGGAAGTACCCAGTGAGACCTTGAAAGGCTCTCACCTGTTTCTTTGTGGTGGGGTGTCCCACTTCTTCACAGCATGTATCTTTGCTTCAAGAGGGTGTTTCTTACCTCCACCAACCAGCTGGCCTAAGTAATGCCAACATACCCTGCACTATCTGGCAATTCATGGGCTTGATAGTCAGGCTTGCATTCTGCGGCACCTGTGGGATACATGATCCTCCCAGGTGTGGCTGAACACAGCAATGTCATCTAGATAGGCGACGCCGAAGTTTTACAGTCTGGACAAAACAAGGTTAACCATCCTCTGAAAAGCATCAGGGGCATTCTGCAATCCGAAGGGCATCACAGTGAACTGATAATGTCCTTACAGGGTTGAGAATACCCTCTCTTTCGCTCCATCTGTCAAGCTTACCTGCCAATACTCCGCTGTGAGGTCAGAAGTGCTCATGTACTTGGCAATGCCGAGCTTATCAATGAGCTCATCTGCCCGAGTAATGGGGTGAGCACCTGTCTTTGTGACAGAATTGAGGCCCCTATAGTCCACAGAAAAGCGAACTTTAGTCTTCCCACTATTGTTTTTTTCAGGGACCAGTGCCACTGGGCTGACACAGGGACTGTGAGATGGCTCTATCACTCCTAGGGACAACATCTTCGAAACGTCTTCCTTGATGGTGTCCCGGACCTTATCGGACATCCTGTAAATTCTCCTATTCACGGCTTACTGTCTCCCGTGTCCATATTATGGGTGCACCAATCTGCATGACCGGGAGTCAGTGAAAACAGGTTGACGTGAAAGACCCTACACATCTCTTTAAATCCTTTCACATCAAAGAGAGTATTCACCTCACTGACCTTTTCCAGCACACAGTACGGCCCAGTCCACTTGTCCTGGAGGGCACTGGGTTTGACAGGGTCCATAATCCACACCCACTGGCCTGGAGAATAGTCTGTTACTGTGGTCTTTTGGTCATGCCAGTGCTTCATCAGCTCCTGACTGGCCTTTAGATTCTTTGTTGACTGTTCCATGTACTTTGCATTCTAGACCGAAGGCCGAGTACATAGTCCACCACATCTCATGACGGGGAAATTGATATTGATATTTTATTTCTATCGCGCTCGTACACAATTGTTTCGGAACGTGACAAGGCAAGGAAGGGGAACAGGGGAGAACAAAACAACAACCTTACTAGGCCCAGTGACATTGAAAATGCACAAGTGCATGGGAGAGGGGGAGGGGAAAAGTGCATAGAAGGGGGAGAAGTAGAAAGTGCGGAGCAAAGGAGAAACAGATAAATAATAAATAAATAAATAAAAAAGGCAACAGTGTAGTGCAGCCAACATGTGCAAGTGCTGGGTTTAAGGCAGCAGACAGGGTAGGTCTGATAAGTGCCGGAAGACAAAGGAGGGAGGACTGCATGGGTACAGATACAGACCCCAGTGCAAGAGTTGGCAGTGCAGGAGGGTGGCAGGGTGAGCAGGTACCTGGTCCCGGAGGACAGAGGGTGGCCAGATGCACAGTGCCAAGAGAGAATAAATCAGCAGTGGAGAGGGGGGGCGAAGGCAGAAGCAAAGAGGAAGTCTTAAGATGCTTCCGGACCAGAGATGTTCTCAAGTTTTAGAGTGGCAGGGAGGCTGTTCCAGAGGGATGCCCTAGCCGAAGACAGAGATCTACCCCAAGAATGTTTCTATGAAAACGACTGACCCTGAGGGAGTTAGAGGTCGAGGAGCGAAGAGCTTGAGAGGGGAGGTATTTGCAGAGGGATAGCTGTAGGTGTTTTGGACCCAGGCCCCAGAAAGCCTTGTGGACAATATAGAGGGTTTTGAATTTAATCCTTGCATCCACTGGGAGCCAATGGAGAGATTTCAGAGCTGGAGAGATACAATCCCAGGGCTCGCAGTCCTGTTCTGGATTAGTTGTAGTGGGCGCAGAGTAGAGGCAGGTAGATTTAGAAAGAAGCTGTTACAATAGTCCAACCTTGAGATAACCAGAGCTTGGGAGACAGTGAGCTTCTGGGGGAAGGGGAGAAAAGGCAGAGTACCTCTGAGGAGGTGCAGTAGGAAGTTTTACTTTTTTAGGGACATCAGAGATGTGGGTGGAGAAGGAAAGTGTGTGTTCAAAGATGACCCCGAGGTTCTTAGCCTCGCAGGGAGGCCGGCCAGAGAGTGAGGGGAAAGGATGGTGAAGGTTTGCCAATGAGGAGGATCTCTTAGTCTTGCTGGCATTCAGACAAGGATCATTGGTGGCACACCAATCTTGAATGGTAGTTAGGCAATCAGAGATGAGAGAGGGAGAGAAGGTGGCCAAGGGCAGCCTGAAAATGAGTTGAGTGTCGTCAGCACAGCACTGGAAATTTGAGCAGAAAATGGCAATGCAGTGGGCGAGAGTTGCAAGGTATTGGTTGAAAAGCCAGGGCAAGGGGTTAGACCCATGGGGAACACCACAGGTAGAGAGGAAAATAGATGATAGGAAGGACCCAAGTTGGACCTGGGAGGGTCGATCAGAGAGGAACGAGGTCAGCCAGGCCAGAGCTTGATCAGTGATACCGAGGTTATCACGGATACGGTTGAGCAGGATGGTATGGTTGACCGTGTCAAAGGCAGAAGAGAGATTGAGTTGGATGAGGACAGAGGGAATGTTAGAGTTAGGGTTGGAAAGCAGATCTTCACGGATGTTCAGGAGAGCAGTTTCTGTGCTTCTGGGAGATCTGAAGCTATACTGGTGGTCATTGAGACAGCCAACAGAATTGGAATGAAGGTTAAGCTGAGAGATGGCCAGATTTTCCAGGAGTTTGCCCAGAAAGGGAGTAATGGAAATTGGGTGACAGTTAGCCGGACAAGAAGGATCAGCTGTGGATTTCCTGAGAAGAGGTTGCACAAGGGAGTGCTTCAGAGGGGAGGGGAAGGATCCTGAGGCAAAGGAGTGGTTGCAAAAGTCAGCAAGGGCCAGGGCGAGGGTATCAATGTGGTCCTTGATGGTTTTGAAGAAACAGGGATGAACCTGTTTTGATGAGGCTTTCATAGATCGGACTTGTCTAGCGACCTCATCAGGGGAGAAAAGAGGAAAGGACGAGAAGGAGGGTGGGGGGTGTTTGAAGGAAGGTCAGAAAGCAATGACTGAGAGGGTGGACAGAATGTCCTGAGGTTTTGAGATAAAGTGAGGGCCAAGGGTATTACAAAGAGCCTGGGAGGCAACAGGAGGGGTAGAGACTGCAGCAGGTTGGCCAGCTCTTTGCAGATTTTAAAGATTTTGGCTGAGTGGTTAGATGTCACAGAGACACAAGCTTGAATGTGGACTCCCTTCTTGGTGAGGACAGAGAGTCCGTATTGCCTTTGGAGCAGGCGACAGGCCAGTTTGTTAGAGGATGAACAAGAAGCCCCCCATTTCCTCTCAGCCCTACACTTACGTTTAAGTGAAGTTAGGTCGGAGTCATACCAGGAATTGCACTTGACTTTGGACTTCAACACACATCCTCATGACAGGGGCAAGAGCATCAAGAGTATCAGAAATTGAAGAGTAGAGCAGAGACAGGGCTCTGTCAGGATGTGTAACAGCCAGAGGTGGAGGGGGGCAGAGAAGGGGGCGGTGAAAGCCTCAACTGACACACGCTTCATGGGCCAGATGTCTGAGAAAGTAGGTGGCAGTGTTGGGGTAGGTTTGGCTTAGGGGGACGAGAGGGAGAGATGAGAGGAGAGGAGGGAATGATCGCTCCAGGAGAGAGGAGTGGTCAGAGGGATGGAGAGGGGGTGGTCAGAGGATATCAAGACATTGTGTATGTGCCATGCAGAGTGAGTCGGGACAGAGGGGAGGATGGACAGAGAGAGGGAGTCACAGAGGTCACGGAAGAGTACAGAGGAGGACTAAGGAGAGTCTAAATGGATATTGAGGTCACCGTGGAGGAGGAGTTGAGTGATAGAGGCTAGGAGGGAGGAGGAGAGTTCCGCCCACTCAGAGAGAAATTAGGGGATTTGACCAGGACGCCGGTAGATGGTAGCATCAGTAAGAGAATGTGTAGGAGAGAGAGAGAGGGCCTACAGACAAGGCATTCAAAAGAGGAGTAGGTCTGAGTGGGAATGATAGAGGTAGGAATCCACTCAGGAAAGATCAGGGCTACCTCCCCACCAGATCGGGAGGATCTGGGTGCGGAGAGGATCTTGTAGCCATCAGGGAGGAGAGTGTCAAAGCTTGTGACAGAGCTCGTTGTGAACCATGTCTCAGTAAGACCAAGGACATCAAGGTCTAGTTCTTCAAGGAGGTGGCAGATGTCGGAGGATTGTTTGACAGCAAAGCGAGATTTGATAGTGGCAGTATGAAGAAGGTTGCCAGCCTTAAATACCTTCTGGGGAGGGGTACAGATGAGAAGTATGCCCTGCGGAGGAGAAAGAGCCCTAGGAGGGGCAGAGGAGGAGGAGAGAGAGGGCAATATAGCCATGGGGGAAGACGCGGGCACAGCAGGATATGAGAGGAAATTGATGAGGTGAGGGAAGCACCTATCAAAGAGGAGGAGATTGCCTGATGGCTTTGGGCCATGACAGTGGCATTAAGGTAGACATTAATGATGGCTTTGGAGGAATCGAAGGAAGCCTTGAGTACTTCCCAGCGAGTGCCACCATTAATGAGAGAGGAGGAGATAGGACAGAGCACAGAGATCATATGAAGAGTCCATAGATCTTCCAAAGGAACGACAAAGAGGATGTTGGTAAGGGTCTGTCTGGAGGAAGTATTGTAGTAGGTGTCGGCGATAGGAAGACCGGGTTAGAGGCCAAGATATCCTTTTTTGAACTTCTTCCTACCAGACCTAGTGAGAAGGGAAGGATAGTCAATGGAGAAGCAGGTGGAAAAGATAGAAGAAACAGAAAGCACCATGGGGGTGCAAGCAAGGAGAAGATGGAGAAGCTGGGGGGGCTAAGGCAGGTAGGTGTGGGACAAAAGAGAGTGGTGAGGTCATGGGGCTGGCAAGTTACAGAGAAGCAACAGTATACAAGCAACATACTGAGAATTTAGCAACAGGCAGCAAGATGTGACTTTCTAGCAAAAAGGCAAAAACAGCAAGATGTGACTTTATAGCAAAAGGCAAAAGCAGCCAGATATGACTTTCTAGCAAAAAGGCAAAAAAGCAAGATGTGAGATTCTAGCAAAAAGGCAAAAACAGCAAGATTTGACTTTCCTGTCAGGGATCCAGATGTTAGCAAATGGTTTTAAGAAGCACTGCTCATCAGGATGACACATGGGAGTAACAAGCAGAAAGAACAATGATAGTCAAAGGCGGTAGGAGTGAGTCCAGAATGAGGAAACTAACCCATAGTTCTAGAGGTGACAATGTCAAGGCAGTCTGGATTTCTTAGATGAGTGAGGTGTCAGTATCATTGTGGTTAAGGAGCAAGGAGGACCCCAATTAGTGTTCCGGAAGCAGACAGGGAGCAGACAGGGTCTATAGAAGTGGGCCTTTGCTGAGAGGGCCAGCTAAAGCCTGCCGGTTCCTGGTTGGATGGAAGAAAACACTCAGCAACCAATGGGAGTGCTGCACAGGGAAGGCAGTTCAGCCGACCAGCCTGCACTCTAAAGAAAACCATGGTGGCCCTCTTGGAAGGGATATAAATCAGTCAAATAAGCAGGCAATAGTGGGAAAAACGCTCTTTCAAAATAGCAAGGCAGCTTCAGGTATTAAAAACCTCAAAAAACGGCAGCACGATGGAAAAGACAAATAAAACAGTGATTCTCCAACAATTCCAAGCAAATTTAGTTTTTTCTTCTTTTCTTTTTCAATCTTCAACTTTTCAGGTTCAATAATTCCCTAGGAGGTGCTGTAATGCACAGAACGTGGACCTACCTAATGAAGGGGTCAGCAGCCAGGCACACACTCCACATGTGCATGAAACAACAGATGGCCAGGAGGGTGGAAACAGGACCTCACTCTCAGTGAAAAACAGATGAAAGAAAGCTGAAGCTTCCCATCCCTCCTTCACTAGACAGAGGGGACCTTGCACAGGGTGTCCAAACAGAAGCTCAAAGGGGCTAAACCCTACTCCGTTCTGTGGCACCTCCCTGAAGGCAAACAGAAGGCATGGCAGTAGAATATCCAATTTTCTCATCAGCTGCTCTTCCAAGCCACCTCTCATGATTAGTATTGTATCTAGGCAGCTTAATGTAATCTGTAATTCTTCAGGCAGTCACTTCTTGGGCAGCAATCAGTACTTCATCAGCATTGGGTCTTAAAGGGGTTTCAAAGCAGCATTTTATTCTATCCCCCGAGAGAAACGTTGGATGAAGCTACACAAACTAGGCTGGCCAGAAGATCTGCTATATTATCTTAGGTTATTACACCAGAATACTAAGGTGAAATTAAAACTAGACCAGGAAGGCCATATGTCCGAAGAAGTCCTACAGAATAGGGGGGTCAAAGAGGGATGCGTGACTGCCCCCCTAGTGTATAATTTATATGTACATGACATCCCCTTGAAACTAGCTTTGGCAAATAATTGCCCCCCCGAGTATTGGTAAAATCCCTTGCCCGGTACTTACATATGCTGACTATTTGGTGGTATTCGATCACAACATCAGTGGCTTACGCCGATCAGCTATAGCCCTTTGGGAATACTCTGAAAATAATGGGCTCACTATTAATGTGGATGTGATGCCGGAAATGCATCTGAGGGACAGGGCCTCTGAATCCTTGTCCTTTTTCTGTTTTTACCGTGTGTTCTGTCATGTTTTCTGCCCAGGAGTCCATGAGGGACTCCTGGCAGTGCAGCTCTCTTTTGGTTTGGTGAACAGACCCATGGGATACCCTTATGGCACCCATGGGTAGGGGTACAACCCTGTGCCCCTAGTGTATGTTTTTGGGCACCTGTGGGTGGCCCACAGAGCAGGGTATGGGCTGGTGGCAGCTCCATGCTGAATTTGACAGGTGCTCTGGGTGTCCTCCATTTTGGGATACCCAGGCCCTGCCATTGGAATCAGTTGATTCCTGATAGGAAACAAGATGGCCCCTGTGGCCTCTTGCTTTCTATTGCCTGTTATCTTGTTTTTCCCAAAGTCCTGGGAAGCCCTGACTCTGTCCCTTCCCCCTGACTGGCTGTTGGGTGGAAGTTCCATATATGGTGTTGTTGTAAAGGCCCAGCTAGACTGACTGGAGCCTTCCCAGTGACTGTATGTTATGGGTACCTCCTGTGGGTGGGACCTGGGTGAATGGAGTGTGTGACCAATATACACTCCTTGTTGTGGTTGTCTGGTTTCTGGCATGAGAGACAAAGACTGAGACAGCCCTGCCCGAAACTGGCCTGAATGCAGTGTGTAGTGTTGAATGGCTGGGTACTTGTCCCAATCCACATTCCTTGTTGTGAGTGTCTGAAAGGGAGGAGTGTGGCCTGAATGCACTGTGTGCCTGATTGGCTGACTGACTGCATGAATGCCCTTCTGTGTGATTGGCTGCTGTGTGTGTGCCAGCAGTGTGGATGAGAGACAGAATAGTATATCTGGGGACCTCTCACCACTGGAAATTGTTCAGAAGCATTCAGAAGCTGAGTCTCCACTCAAGAGTAACTGGATTTGCTGATCCTCGACGTCCAGCTGGAAGAAGAAGACTTGCTGTGGCATTTGCTTCGACGGAACTGAAGGTTGTCGAAATCGTCGAGGACTGACCCGAGAGAGGACCTGGTAAGGCGCCCTCTTCCCGTGCTCCGAGGGACCATCGAGCACCGCTGAATCTTCGCCGAAGCGCCCTGGAAGTCAGACCCTCGAAAGGCTGCCGACCCGAGACGGGACCGCCGAGGAGATCGAAGTGAAGCACCCGGACCTCGACGCTGTCGAAGTCCATTGCCGTCGACCAGGGTTCGCAGGTCTGTGTAACCGCTGGAGGCCCGTCGAAGTTGTGTTGCCCAGCCGTGGGAACCACTTGACGCCGTGCCGCCGACGACCGGAGCCGTCCGCTCCTTGCCTAAGAACATTTGACTCGAAGGACTCCCTCGTCCGCACCGTCGACCGCTTTTGCCCTGCCGGAGAAAGTCGAGGACGACCAACGCGCCGAGGAGAATCCGCCGGTGGGTTTCCCGCCACCTCACGATCCCAAAGACTCGAGCGACTCGACGCCCTTGCTGGGCTCCCGTCTCTACAATCTTTGCGGTCCAGAACTATTGTCATCGAGGTGCCCCGCACACCTCCGCCTTGCAGGACGCCGACGCCCCGACGCCGACGAGCACCGCTCGGACGAAGCTGCCGCCTCTTCGACATCATTCTACCTCGTTTGTCGACGGACGTTCGACGCCCCGTGCCTCCCGCTTGAAAGGGAAGGCATTCAAGAAGGGCCGTCGATTCCCCGTCGCCGAACCCCGAGGTCTTCGACGTTTCTCTACGCCTCTCGACGATCCGTGACTCCTGCTTAAAAGGGGGTCATTCAAGAAGGATCTGTCGACGCCTCTTCGAAGAACTCGACTCCACCAGGTACATTGGGGGGGTAAAAACATTGTAGGAGAGAATAAGACTGTTGAACAATATATGGACTGGGCTTGTGTCATATCCCTTTATTTTACAGGTTGCCCAGGTGGGGGGATCTCCACACAGAACTGTGTCCAGTGGTAGGGGCCAGTATTCTGCCTATTGTTTCAACCCTCTGTTATCTCTCCTCTCTCTATTGCTGGTTTCCTTCTTATTGATCTGTGTGCCATTTTAACAGTATTGTGAATGCACTTTAATGAGGTCTAATATTAGTGGTACCACTTTAGAATTGTAGATATTTACCATTGCTGATTTTCCTGAGCACAAAGTGCGTTATTGTGATAAGTGTACATAACCCTTGAATATTAATTATATAAAGACTGTGTTTTCAGTAATACAGTGTGTGGACATTCCTTTGTGGGGGCTTGGGGATACCCTGTACTTAAGAACCAGCCTGCATCACCTCCTGAGAAGCTAGGCCTTGATTGCTCGTCCATCGCTACCGTAATCGAGAATCTTGGCTGGGGTCTTCTGTGCCTCTCCTCTACCATATAGAGAGCGGAAGTACAGACCCCCCCCACCGGTCTTGACAAGCTGGTGGCAGCGGTGGGATGCTTATGGTTTTAAGACTCAGTGTATAACCGTGCCACTTACAAAATATCCGCACTTTATTAGATTAAGGTTTGGGTGTGTACCAAATAACTGCATTACAGGCAATGGAGCCCATTGCAAATGGTAAATTGACTCGGATGAGCTTAGAGGCTCTCCAGAGTGCTTGTGAAGCCAGGGAGTTGGACTTTGTGGATAAGTCTAGGGCTGAGCTGATAGCTGCCCTGGTGGACTACCAGACTGATGGTGAAACCCTTGATGAAGGGGGGGATGCAACCAGTGAGGACTCTGCCCCTGGGGTTGTCGCTGAATCTGTTTCTGGGAATGCCACCATTCCTGCTGCCTCTGTTCCAAACCCCAGCAATTCCATGGAACTTGAGTTATTAAGGATGAAATTGGCCTTTGAATATCGCAAGTTGGAAATAGAAGCTGAGCTTAAGAAAGAGGAGCTGGCACAGCAAGTGGAACTCAAGAATAGGGATCTTGCGCTCAAAGACAAGGACACTGAATGTCAGAGAATCCAGCTAGAGAGAGCTAGAGTGGAGACTTCAGCTAGACCAATTGAGAGTGGCAGGTCCCCAGCCACCAAGTTTATGAAAGATTTGGTTGGTGTGTTTGTGGAGGGTTCAGATATCCTCCAATGGATTGAAGCGTTTGAAATGGCTTGTGCAATTCATGATGTAGATAAAAGAGATTGGGCTAAGTGTTTGTTAAGCAGAGTGCCTCAAACTGGATATGACTGTATTCTGAAGCTGAGTGTGGAAGAAAGGGGTCAGTATGAGTGTATGAAGTCTGCTTTGATTGCCAAGTTTGGCAAGACACCTGCCCAATACCTTAAAAGGTTCAGGGAATTTAAGAAAAGAGAGAATGTGTCTTGGGTTGACTGGGTGAGTACTGCGCACATGAACCTGATGGGGTGGATTGATGGATACAAGGTGAAAACTTTTGTTGAGTTGTCCCACCTCTTGTTTTTTGAGCATTTTTCTGAAGCCTGTTCACCAGAGCTGCGTCAGTATGTGGCTGACCAGAACATTTTGGACCCCTTTAAGCTGGCTAGGTTGGCTGACAAGTGGGTCTCCCACCGGGTGTCCCCTAAGGACTCCAGTGGGAAGGACAAGGACAAAGAAAAGGGGGCCTCTCAGAAAGCTGAGGAGTCCCAAAAGCAGTCACAGTCGGGTAAACCAAAACCTTCCTCTCCTAAGACCCAAAAATCTAGTGGGGATAAGTCCTCTGTGGGTGGGAATAAGAGTAGTGGTCCACCTGCTGCAAAGCAGGCTCCCAGTGGTTCCAGTACCGTACCCCGCACTCCTGGCACTTGTTGGGATTGTGGGGCTCTGGATCACAAAAGGGGTGACCCCAAGTGTAAAGGTAAGGCACTTGGAGTACAGGCTGTCAGCCTGACCTACCCTTACCCCGTGTCTGAGGTGGAGGCCACTGTCCTCCCCTCCTCTACAGGAATCACATTTGGTGCTCCAGTAGAGATTTCCTTAGTGTCCCTTGGGGCCTGGGACCAGTACGCAGAAGTACTGGCGACTATCCCACAGAACACCCGTAGATTTTTGAGAAGTGTCCTCTTGAATGGCCAGCCTTCTACTGGTTTGAGAGACACTGGGGCAAGCATGACAGTGGTGGACAGGACCCTGCTCAAGCCAGAGGACTATGAAGGTGCTCCTCTGCAAACCACCAGGTTAGCTGGTGGGCCTCCCAAATTATCGCCTGTAGCCCTAGTCACACTCATGATTGGAGACAAGACAGCAAGGCTTCCTGTCCTGGTTCAGGACAATGTCCCTGCTAACATTCTGTTAGGAAATGATCTAGTAGAGTTGGGGTTGATCTCGGATGGTCTTCCCATGACTGCTGCTGCAGTCACTAGGTCACAGGTGACACCGGGTCTGGCTGTGAGTCAGGTATCCGAGCCAAAGGCGAGGCCTAAGGCAAGAAGAAGGAAGACCAAGAAGGCCACCTCTGTGGAGGGAACACCTTCTCTTCCTGCTGTTCCGACAGCACCCAATGGGATCCATGCTCCGGACGGGCTGGGTCCAGCGGAAAACCCAAACTCAACTCCTGTGGGAGAAGAGACAGAAGACTCTCCTGTGGGAGAGGTTCTCAACCCGGAGGATCATCCCGACCTTCAATGCTTGTTAGCTGAAGGGGGACCCTCCCGGGCAGACTTCTGTAAGGGACAGAGAGAGTGCCACTCTCTCGAGGGCCTGAGGAAACAGGCCCTGTCCCAGGCACAAGGTGAAGTGCCTAGGACATTCAAGATTTATTGGGAGGGTGAGCTCCTTGTTAGTGAGCCCACTAAGCCCGAACCTGGTGCCCGCAAGAGGTTGGTGGTACCCCAGGTTTACAGGCCCTTCCTACTGCAGTTGGCGCATGAGGTGCCCTTGGCTGGTCATCTTGGGACCAAGAAGACTAAGCAGAGGCTCTCTGCCCATTTCTACTGGCCACGGATGGGAGTAGAGGTGGAGTCCCACTGCAGGACCTGCCCAACTTGTCAGTTGTCTGGCAAGACTGGAGGCAGGGTCATTGCCCCACTGCAGCCATTACCAGTGGTTGGCACACCATTTGAGAGGGTGGGCATCGACATCGTCGGTCCCCTTGACCCTCCCACTTCAGGTGGACATCGGTTCATCCTGGTCTTGGTAGATCATGCCACCAGGTACCCTGAGGCAATACCCCTTCGGACTGTTACTGCCAAGGTGGTTGCCAGGGCTCTCCTGGGCATTTTCACCCGTGTTGGATTCCCCAAGGAGGTTGTCTCTGACCGAGGATCCAACTTCATGTCTAGTTACATGAAAACCATGTGGAAAGAGTGCGGGGTAACCTACAAGTTCTCCACCTCTTACCACCCCCAGACCAATGGTCTGGTTGAGAGATTTAACAAAACTCTCAAGGGCATGCTAGGTGCTTTGGAAGAGCCCCTAAGGAGGAAATGGGATCTCCTCCTGCCATGCCTGCTGTTTGCTTACAGAGAGGTACCTCAAGAGGGTGTTGGTTTCAGCCCCTTTGAGTTACTCTTTGGACATCCCGTGAGGGGGCCCCTCGCCTTGATCCGAGAAGGCTTGGAAGCCACCCCTCCAGGTCCCGCCAAGCAAGTGGGGGACTATGTGTTAGGCCTCAGGCGGAGGATGACACAAATGATGGGTCAGGCAACAGCAAATCTCAAGGCCAGCCAGGAATTGAATAAGTACTGGCATGACCTGAAAGCTTCGCAAGTGGATTGGACTCCGGGACAGGAAATCCTTGTGATGGAGCCTACCAAGCCTAGAGCTTTGGCAGACAAGTGGACTGGACCCTTCAGGATCATCTCCAAGATGGGCGAAGTCAATTATCTGGTGGACATGGGAGCCTCTGGGGTAGCCCCCCAGGTATTCCATGTCAACAGGCTCAAGCCTTTCCACAGGCGAGCAGAGGTCTCATGTCTCTTGCTAGCTTCAGGGCAAGAAGAGGATGAGAGTGAGCCCCTTCCTGATTTGCTGCATAGCAACCCTCAGGATGGCTCAGTGGAGGGAGTACAACTCTCTCCCGATTTGACAACAGAGCAGCAGAGGGCCTGCCGGGCTTTGCTCCAGCAGTATGCCCCTCTGTTTTCACTGACACCGGGCCTTACACCGTGGTGTAAGCACGAAATTGACACTGGTGACAGTGTGCCTGTCAAAAGCAGGAGCTATCGTATGTCAGATACCGTCAAAAACCACATCCAGGCTGAGGTCGCCAAGATGTTGGATCTGGGTGTTATTGAACCCTCCACCAGTCCCTGGTCCAGTCCAGTGGTCCTTGTCCCCAAGGCAAGTTCCCCGGCGGGTACCAAGGATTGGAGGTTCTGTGTGGACTACCGAGGAGTCAATGCCGTCACCAAAACTGACGCGCACCCATTGCCCAGGGCTGATGAGCTCGTGGACACTATAGGTGCTGCCAAATTTGTGAGCACCTTTGACCTTACCTCAGGCTATTGGCAAATAGCTCTGACGGACCATGCCAAGGAAAAGACGGCATTCTCCACACCTGAGGGACTCTACCAGTTTAGGGTCATGCCCTTTGGGTTGAAGAATGCCCCTGCCACCTTCCAGAGATTGGTCAACCATGCGCTCAGTGGGCTGGAAGCCTTTTGTGTGGCTTACTTAGACGACATTGCCGTCTACAGTTCCACCTGGGAAGAGCATTTGACACATCTGGATAAGGTGTTGCAGGCCTTGAAAAGGGCTAACCTCACTATCAAGGCCACCAAGTGCCAGATAGCTCAGGGGAAAGTTACCTATCTTGGTCATGAGGTAGGAGGGGGTCAAATCCAACCTCTCTCCAGTAAAGTACAGGACGTACAGAACTGGGAGACTCCCACTACTCAAACCCAGGTGAGAGCCTTTTTGGGCCTCACTGGGTACTATCGCAATTTCATGGCAGACTATGGAACCATAGCTGCACCCCTGACAGCTCTAACTTCACCCAAACAGCCTAGGAAGGTTAATTGGACTGAAGACTGTCAGAGGGCCTTTGATGGCTTGAAAGAAAGTCTGTGTAGGGCACCTGTGTTGAGTGCGCCTGACTACAGCCGACCCTTTATCGTCCAGACGGATGCCTGCGACACCGGAATTGGAGCTGTCTTGTCCCAGTTAGATGACAAAGGGAGAGAACATCCTATCATATTCATCAGTAGACAACTCAAGGGTAGAGAACTTAGGTGGGCTACTGTTGAAAAGGAATGTTTTAGTATAGTTTGGAGCCTTAGGCGTTTTAGGCCCTACCTTACGGGGTCCACCTTCAAGGTCCAAACAGATCATAAGCCCCTGAAGTGGCTTATGCAGATGAAGGGTGAGAATCCGAAATTGCTCAGGTGGTCGATTAGCCTACAAGGGCTAGACTTCACCATAGAGCACAGACCAGGGAAGAGTCACGATAATGCAGATGGCCTTTCCAGAAGGTATGTTGACCGTCTGGATGAGGGTGTCTATCCCGTGGGAGATTAGGCACCCTCCACCTCAGTCTGGGGGGGGCGACTGTGATGCCGGAAATGCATCTGAGGGACAGGGCCTCTGAATCCTTGTCCTTTTTCTGTTTTTACCGTGTGTTCTGTCATGTTTTCTGCCCAGGAGTCCATGAGGGACTCCTGGCAGTGCAGCTCTCTTTTGGTTTGGTGAACAGACCCATGGGATACCCTTATGGCACCCATGGGTAGGGGTACAACCCTGTGCCCCTAGTGTATGTTTTTGGGCACCTGTGGGTGGCCCACAGAGCAGGGTATGGGCTGGTGGCAGCTCCATGCTGAATTTGACAGGTGCTCTGGGTGTCCTCCATTTTGGGATACCCAGGCCCTGCCATTGGAATCAGTTGATTCCTGATAGGAAACAAGATGGCCCCTGTGGCCTCTTGCTTTCTATTGCCTGTTATCTTGTTTTTCCCAAAGTCCTGGGAAGCCCTGACTCTGTCCCTTCCCCCTGACTGGCTGTTGGGTGGAAGTTCCATATATGGTGTTGTTGTAAAGGCCCAGCTAGACTGACTGGAGCCTTCCCAGTGACTGTATGTTATGGGTACCTCCTGTGGGTGGGACCTGGGTGAATGGAGTGTGTGACCAATATACACTCCTTGTTGTGGTTGTCTGGTTTCTGGCATGAGAGACAAAGACTGAGACAGCCCTGCCCGAAACTGGCCTGAATGCAGTGTGTAGTGTTGAATGGCTGGGTACTTGTCCCAATCCACATTCCTTGTTGTGAGTGTCTGAAAGGGAGGAGTGTGGCCTGAATGCACTGTGTGCCTGATTGGCTGACTGACTGCATGAATGCCCTTCTGTGTGATTGGCTGCTGTGTGTGTGCCAGCAGTGTGGATGAGAGACAGAATAGTATATCTGGGGACCTCTCACCACTGGAAATTGTTCAGAAGCATTCAGAAGCTGAGTCTCCACTCAAGAGTAACTGGATTTGCTGATCCTCGACGTCCAGCTGGAAGAAGAAGACTTGCTGTGGCATTTGCTTCGACGGAACTGAAGGTTGTCGAAATCGTCGAGGACTGACCCGAGAGAGGACCTGGTAAGGCGCCCTCTTCCCGTGCTCCGAGGGACCATCGAGCACCGCTGAATCTTCGCCGAAGCGCCCTGGAAGTCAGACCCTCGAAAGGCTGCCGACCCGAGACGGGACCGCCGAGGAGATCGAAGTGAAGCACCCGGACCTCGACGCTGTCGAAGTCCATTGCCGTCGACCAGGGTTCGCAGGTCTGTGTAACCGCTGGAGGCCCGTCGAAGTTGTGTTGCCCAGCCGTGGGAACCACTTGACGCCGTGCCGCCGACGACCGGAGCCGTCCGCTCCTTGCCTAAGAACATTTGACTCGAAGGACTCCCTCGTCCGCACCGTCGACCGCTTTTGCCCTGCCGGAGAAAGTCGAGGACGACCAACGCGCCGAGGAGAATCCGCCGGTGGGTTTCCCGCCACCTCACGATCCCAAAGACTCGAGCGACTCGACGCCCTTGCTGGGCTCCCGTCTCTACAATCTTTGCGGTCCAGAACTATTGTCATCGAGGTGCCCCGCACACCTCCGCCTTGCAGGACGCCGACGCCCCGACGCCGACGAGCACCGCTCGGACGAAGCTGCCGCCTCTTCGACATCATTCTACCTCGTTTGTCGACGGACGTTCGACGCCCCGTGCCTCCCGCTTGAAAGGGAAGGCATTCAAGAAGGGCCGTCGATTCCCCGTCGCCGAACCCCGAGGTCTTCGACGTTTCTCTACGCCTCTCGACGATCCGTGACTCCTGCTTAAAAGGGGGTCATTCAAGAAGGATCTGTCGACGCCTCTTCGAAGAACTCGACTCCACCAGGTACATTGGGGGGGTAAAAACATTGTAGGAGAGAATAAGACTGTTGAACAATATATGGACTGGGCTTGTGTCATATCCCTTTATTTTACAGGTTGCCCAGGTGGGGGGATCTCCACACAGAACTGTGTCCAGTGGTAGGGGCCAGTATTCTGCCTATTGTTTCAACCCTCTGTTATCTCTCCTCTCTCTATTGCTGGTTTCCTTCTTATTGATCTGTGTGCCATTTTAACAGTATTGTGAATGCACTTTAATGAGGTCTAATATTAGTGGTACCACTTTAGAATTGTAGATATTTACCATTGCTGATTTTCCTGAGCACAAAGTGCGTTATTGTGATAAGTGTACATAACCCTTGAATATTAATTATATAAAGACTGTGTTTTCAGTAATACAGTGTGTGGACATTCCTTTGTGGGGGCTTGGGGATACCCTGTACTTAAGAACCAGCCTGCATCACCTCCTGAGAAGCTAGGCCTTGATTGCTCGTCCATCGCTACCGTAATCGAGAATCTTGGCTGGGGTCTTCTGTGCCTCTCCTCTACCATATAGAGAGCGGAAGTACAGACCCCCCCCACCGGTCTTGACAGTGGAGAAAACACATGTGATAAGATACACAAGCAAAAGATCCTCCCGTGTTATGCTCCACATTGATAGTGTTGAAGTCACATATGTTCCAGTATACAGATACCTTGGAATAGAATTTGAACCCAAAGGTGAATATTCTATATGCAAGCGTAACTGAATGATAAGAGCAGCACAAATCACTTCTCTCTTTAAAAGTTTTACAACAAAACAGGGAGGCTTTACCCTTTGGGGAACTCGCATCTATATATCCAATTTTTCTCTCCTATGATGGTGTATGGGCTAGAAGCACTGATTCAAATGGAGCTGAATTGGTTACAACTTATAGAGGGCAAATATTGGAGGAAGATATTGGGACTTCCGACATGTATCCCAATGACTCTGTTAAGACTCGAGTTGGGACTTATATCATTAAAAGCTTTGGTACTGAAAAAGAGAGCAGGGCTCTACATAAAAATGGTGAATGGAACCGGAAATGCCTTATTGACAACAGTTGCTCTGGAAAGTAATAAGGAAAGTTATACCTGCCAACTTAAAAATAAATGGAACTGTTGCTTAGGGACATTTGTTGGACACACCGAGATGGGCCTTATACGGAGGCAATGCAGGCTTTAATGGGGAGACGGGTAGAGCTATGGGACTGGCTTGAGAATTACGAACATCTCCGCAAGTTAAAAAGGTATAACTTTGTGCAAACTAGGTTATACACATTTAAGAAACCACAACAATACTTGTTAGTATGCCTGTCCCACAGGCGCAGAAGATTTATACTTATTTTAAGAGTAGAACATCTTCCCATTAAGATGACTACGGGGGTGATAGATAAGATACCCAAAGAACAACGTTACTGTCGCCTCTGTAAGAAACAGGAATTACCTGAGACAGCTAAACATGTCCTCACCGAATGCCAGGCAATGATGGATGCCATAAAACAACATCTGGGAAAGTATGTACACAATTGGGAGACTATAGGGGAGATGTCGTTTTGGAACCATTGTGTTAACACCAAAAGTATGCGTCTGTTAACCGCACTTTAGAATATCTGGCTGAAGGTGGAAGTCAAATTGGGTATATCACTATGAGGCTTGCTATGATTTGCCTAGGCCCTGCTTTCACAAGGAAAATGAGATATTAGGAAGGAGGCTAAATCTGTGATAAAATACATTATGATCAATAGATAAGGATGATTTGTATGTGGTGTTTAATCTGATGTTAGTATAAAGAGATATTGAATTATATTTTATCCTATGAATGTATCTATATTGTATTGTTTTTATATGGATGTATTTATATCGTAATATTTTTCTATTTTTATATGGTCTATATTGTTAAGATGTATATGTGTAAAGTTTATTATTTAAACTAAATCACATTAAAGATATTATTATTATTATTATTGGGTCTTAAAACCTTTGGGAAATAATTAGTAATTTTCCATGTAGAGACTGAGAAATTATTTTTTGGGGGCAAACTCGTATGCTGCGCCTCTTTGGTTTGGGCTCTTCCCCATCTATCTCCGGTATTTGGTCACTATCTGTCTGGGCAGTTAGTTTGGGCGTCCATAATGTGTTTACTAAATGGCTAATATGGGTAACGTTTTATTTATTTTTTGGTTTAAAGTTACGTTGTTTGTCCAGCTTTATTGGCGATCATGTCAAAATTACAACCACTCGCTAGTGGACTTAGCACGACTCAACACACCTCGACATTGAACATCGCATACACTGTGCTAGACAAGTCTGTACAAAATGTGACTTAAAGGATTAGCTTTTTGAATCGACTGTGTAGGAACTTGTTTGGCTCTGGTTTCGCTTCATTATCAGCAATGTTTAAGCAGCCTAGGACTTAGAAAAAAGAGGGTGGCTGCGGGAAGGCTATCACGTTGGCCCAGGACAAGAGCTTGAGCTTCTCCCAATGCGTCTTTATAATTGTTACAGCTCTGCAGGTAGGGAGAGCACAGCCCTGGGCGCGATAGACTGTACCCGGAAGCACAGGGGAAACTTGAATGTGAAATACTGAGTGGCCACGGGAAACGGGGATGGATTTCCAAGGGACGGGACGAGAGTACAAATGGCAAGGCAATATTAATGCCCTTGCTAACTAAACATGTGGTTGTGAACTGCCTAAATCCGACCTATCTACATAAGAAAGAGAAGAAGTGTTGCTGTAGCTGGTGTGGTCGCGAGACGCTGAGGCAACGAACAGTGAAAAGCACACTTCAAGCGCACTTCTAAATGCGCGTGCGCTTGATGCGTGCCCATGCCTGTATTTGAGGTGCCTCCTACTTATGGGCGTGGCTTCAGTTAAAAGCACTAAAAAGAGGACAAATATGTAGTATTAATCACATGAAGGGTAAGAGAAAGGTTATATTATCCATAATAGTCCGTTCAATAGCCACCTGTAACAAAGAATAAGTCCAAATCTGAAGTGGTTGATTCAGGGGCAGAGAGTAGCGCAGCGAACAACACACCTCGAGGGCACTTCTGAATGCGCACAAGCTGGATGCGCGCAGGTGTTTGTATTTGAGGTGCCTCCTACTTGTGAGCGTGGCTTCAGTTAAAAGCACTAAAAAGAGGACAAATATGCAATATTAATCACATGAAGGGTAAGAGAAAGGTTGTATTATCCATAATAGTCCGTTCAATAGCCACCTGGGATGAAGAATAAGTCCAAATCGAAGTGGTTGATTCAGCGGCAGAGAGTAGCGCAGCAAACAGCACACTTCGAGCGCACTTCTGAATGCGCGCGGGTGCCTGTATTTGAGGTGCCCCCTACTTGTGGGCATGGCTTCAGTTAAAAGCACTGTAATGAAGAATAAGTCAAAATCTGAAGTGGCTGATTCAGGGGCAGAGAGTAGCGCAGCGAACAGCACTCTTCGAACAAACTTCTGAAAGTGCGCGCGCTGGATGAGCGGGTGCCTGTATATTTGAGGTGCCTCCTACTTGTGAGCGTGGCTTCAGCTATAAACAATGGAATTAAGAATAAGTCCAAATCTGAAGTGGTTGATTCAGGAGCAGAGAGTAGCGCAGCGAACAGCACACTTTGCGCGCATTCTGAATGCACGCCGTGAATTCCTGGGAATCTGTGTCTAATGTAATAGAATAGAAACCGTTCGATATGTCTAAAATACTAAAGGCATCATCACGAGTTCGGCAGTATCCCGGCGGTATATAGCCCGAGCTAATATTGTTATCGCCAAACCCCCCGGTGCTATTAGCGCTGAGATCATGGGTTTTGCAGAACAGTAATTCCCTACTGGGCCTATTCGGGAATTCCCTATTCCCCATTGGGCCTGATGGGGAATTTTCAGCGCATCTACTGTAGGCGGTATTACAGCTCAGAACTGGGGGGTAAATGCAGCCAAACCCGTGATTTGGCAGACCCATAAATGTGCCGGTAATAGCGTTACTGCTGCATTTAAGGGTTACCGCCAATCTCGTGATGAGGCTGTAAATATTTTCATGTCCAGTTATATTTTGGCTATAATTTCTGGAAATGAGATCTCCTAATGTGGACGAGATTATAAATGCTGGTTTATTATCTGTAATCAATCGTGAAATAAAATGGCTGGTCTGGTTTTCTTAGGTCTCAAACCGGTGATACAAATGGTACCCATTCGATATACTCTGTGATAGTGTTTCTTTACTTCAGTGCTACAATGATCTCCCTTATTGGCTTAGCCGCCTCTGGTTAGCCTGTATGACTTTATGTATTGTGGAATGCTTTTCTGGTTTAGCACCAGACAGTCATTTGTCCTTCCAAAATCCAGTTTGTTACATGTCCATATATATGGGTATCTGTCCTCGCATTTATTTATTTTTGCTTTTATAGCAGCGCACAAAGCCCTGAGGCATCTCGGCGCTAGCTACATTGAGAATGGGGGTACCGTTTTTGTCAGGTGTTACTGTAAATTACATGTATAGCACAAAGCTGAGAAATCATAGTAAGACGGTTGCAGATGCATTACACTTGTGGAAAAACGCTGACATATACGAGCAGGCATGGTGGGTAGGTTACATTTACAGCAAAATGCAGAAATAGTCATAGTAAGTTAGTTGCAGATATGGTATAAATGCAGCAAAATACTGAAATAGACATAGTAGGTGGGTTACCTTTGCAGCAAAAGCTGAAATAGACATAGTAGGTGGGGTACATTTGCAGCAAAAACTGAAATAGTCATAGTAGGTTAGTTGCAGGTAAGAAACAAAGCAGTCAAATTCTGAAATAGTCATAGTAGGTGGGTTACCTTGGAGGCAAAAGCTGAAATAGACATAGTAGGTGGGTTACAGTTGCAGCAAAAGCTGAAATAGTCATAGTAGGTTAGTTGCGGGAAAGAAACAAAGCAGTAAAATGCTGAAATAGTCACAGTAGGTGGGTTACATTTGCAGCAAAGCTGAAATAGTCATAGTAGGTTTGTTGCAGGAAAGATACATAAGCAGCAAAATTTTGAAATAATCACTGACAGTCAGATGTGAGGAAGTTCCATTCACAGCATAATGTAGGCAGATTAACATAAAATAGAGTGCACTGCAAGACACATAATTGCGTGTGTGAGTACTTAATATGGAGCTATACCCGCTTGCTGTGGCCATAAAGCACGCTGGGAGTGCAAAGACAATCAGACCAGAGAGGGTGCAGTAGGGGCTGTGACTCTCTCAACGCAGCGCCAGCCGGGTAAGCCTCACCCCGTCAGGCAGGAGATACATCAGGGATAGTAGCCAGATTCAGATCAGCGTGGAAGTACCTATTGTATGCACAGGGATGCATACAAGTAAATAGGATGGCGGTCAATCTCATGAGGCAAGTCAGAAGACTGCGGACGGGCCCCTTTCATTACTTGCGAGGGTGTAGCTGCCACTCTTTGGCATATGTCCGGAAGTGGAGGGGAGGAGGTAGTGGAACAGTAGTGTGACAGATTTATGATAGGGACTTGATTGCAGATGATTAGCGGGCGTTTAGGTAGGAGGGTGGTCGCACGTGTAGAACAACAAGCTCGGCAATAGTAATATAGTGAAGAGGAGTTGGATGTATTAAGCACTTTACCTTGCTGTTTAGGGGTAGGTAGGGTGATGTATTTCCCATTGAGAGTTCAGAAGTACAGAGGTTCAGAAGGGTGGCAGGAGGGTCTTGGTGTCCGGTGTACCATACGCGCCTGGACAGGCCCAGACAGAGGAATTGGTCCTTTTCCAGGGTCCCACAATTGGCTCCTTGAATATTAACAGAGGCCAATTGCAGTGCATTGTAGGTGGGATGATGGCAGTGGCAGGCCCTTTCTCTACTATTGTCTTGGGAAGATAGCTCAGGGGCAACGTGCTCGCCTTGGAAGCAAGACGACACGGAGCACCACAGGTTCGGTCCGCATTTAGAAACCTCTGGGTATTAATCGTGTTATAAATAACCTATCATATCATTCCTGCGGACGCCACGACTGCCATCTTGGGAAGTAGCTGAAGCTCCAGCAAAGCTGTAAAGGCCACAGTGAGGCCCTCCATGCAGGGCGCTCATCAACCATGGCGCTAGGAGTGCTGTGGATGAAAGCACGTACATGTGCTAGCTCTGAATTCGACTCCATTTGTTTGGGTCAGAATGTAGGTGTTGCTTTTTGTAGTGGTCGTTACTACAGCCAATGGTTACCTATAGCCTGCCCCTCTCCCCCTGCAGGCACAGGCACCCATTTGCCAAATCTCTCACTGCTCATTTGTCTTTAAAATGTCATTGGCCAAAATATCCTGCTGTCCTCGAGTTGCACATAATTGCCGACCCAGAGATGTGTGATGTAATTGTATGCCCAAACTCTTCACAGAAGTATTAAGCGTTGGTCTACCCATATCTTGCATCTTTGCTCTTCCAGTGTGTGGTGTCCCTGAAAATGTTCCTTTCTTCAGAGTTAGTGGCTCCCCACTGTCCACTTATATCATTGCAGTGTGTGTGACTCCACCAGTGGAGAAAGTGCCTTCTGCTGTCATGCGGTCCCATCTGTTCTGTTTCAGGGGTATCACTGTGGCCTCTAACTCTGCTGGTTTGTCCCCGTTTTAGCATCCTGTGTCACCCAAAACAGCCGCTACTGGTGTGGCCCCAGTTCTCACTACCTGCTTTTGCAACTTCTCCACCTTTTCTTTGATATCATTTAATTCCTGCTGCTGGTCCCAATCTGACACCCATGGACTTATGCCTCCCTCTGCATTCTGAAATTACTTGGCGCCAGTCTTTTTGTCGTATAACACTTACCGACCATCCCTCGTCCCCTTCCTCTTCGGCCTGTCCTTTTGATATATACGTAGCGTCCTCACTATATCATTCTGCGTCATAGTCCATGCTCCTCATGGGTGCCATTGCCTCCCAACCCTCCTCCCCATGTATTTAACCTTTGCCCACTCCTTACATGCCCTCACCTGCGCAACTTTTCTTACCTCCAACCATGCATCATCCGCTGCATTCAAGATGGATGCCCACCCCTGTGCTGTTCTTACTTTTTCCTGGACATCCACATTTCCCGCCACCACCCTTGTAATATCATGCAACAGTAGTTGCCAGATTGTTGCTTTCTCCTCATCGCTTGGGTCCCACATGAAGGTCTGTGTGAGCATGTCAGCAAAATCCGAGGGACTTTGATCCCTCCCTATCGTGATAACTTGCATCAGCTTTGATAATGCCAGTATACAGTGATGTTTTTTCATCAGTGCCATTATTGGTTAAATTTGTAGCTGCCAATTTGTTCCACCCTCCTGAGATTTATCTTCTACCAAAAACAAATCCCGCACATGGAGTAACCCTTGGATACCGAGTCAGGAAGGAGTGCAGACCGCCTTTAATATCATAATAGCCTGTGTGCAGTATAGTCTGTGTGCAACCATCGTTTTATAGGTGGCGTGTAAAGCTGCATATAGTTCCATTTGGTGATGCCCCCTATACCAAAGCATTTCCTTCAGGAGCGCCGCCATTTTCACAATGTCCTGAGGTTTTGCTTGTCGTTTATCTCGGTCCCCCTCCTCTGGCTCCTGTGACGCTTTATTTCATTTCTGTTCCCTGATGATCGCAACGTCCCCATCCCTTTGCGCTCTGTGGTGGATGCCGTACCATTTCTCTAAGCTATATTTTGGCCTTCCAACACTGCTTTAGACACTGTATTATATGAATGATTATTTATTTAAAGTATATATGGGGTGTCCTAAGGGAATAAAACGGATCGTGAGGGCGTTGGTTGGCATCGGTTTATGGACCTAGGGAAATGGGGAGCTTGAGGAGGGAACCCCCACATTTTTTTATTTTGTAAAAACTGGATTTATTTGCTATTTTAGGGTTGTTTAAAAAGTTTTCGTTATTCCTGTTTTCGTTGTAATCTCATGGAACCATGAAAATCTAATTCAATTTTTAATCCCTTTACTTTTGGCATATTATCAGGCCCCAGATCCCAGGACGACCCCGAGGTCTTAAGAACGACCAGCACCAATTTGTTATATGGCAGTGGACTTTCGTACTCCGCCGGGAGGGTGGACTTCACAGGCCCGACCGGGTATGCCCAGTCGTCTCTGTCTGGGTGCTGTTGCCTGTATACATCAAAGGAATCCCTGGTCAACTGTAACTCTTCTTGTCAATCACTCAGCTGTTGCCTGATATCCTCGCAGTCCCAGAATCATTGATAACATCTGCATACACGGCTTGTTCACCATCTGTGTAGCTACAACTGTTCATGGTATCCCTTTCCCCTTTTCTGCCACCCTATACATTTTCCACAGACGTGTAATATGTAGGTGTATCTTATTTTGGCAATTATATTTTTTGCAGAAGTGTGCAGCAGCTCCTTTATCAAGTCATCTATTCTTCTGTGGGGGGGATGTGGGGGGGTCTATATCATACCAAACACACATACCCTTCTTCTTCTGCAACTTTTCGTCCTTAACTGCCTTTGCCGCCTCTTCCTACCTGGACAGTGGACCGGCGTCCGCCATCTTGAAATTGTGCCTGCCCTGACCCCACCACGAGATATATATCTATATGTATAATATATATTTATATTTATTCAATGATAAAACGTTGTTAAAGGGACGTTATGGTGACAAGACAAACTGAAAAACCTCAGAAATGTGTGTTATGCTAAGCTAAGCAGCCATAACTCGCACCACCACCGTGCACTGCTCAGACTAACACTCAGGACATCAAAGATGACATCACAAATGTCATTGATGACATCACTGTCACTGCCCCCACACTCTGGAACACTCAACTTCCCATTTATCAGAGATGAGTGATCCTACATCACCTTCAAGAAGCTGATCAAAACCTGGCTCTTCAATATATATCCGATTAATGACACGCGTTACTCTCAACTACTACCACCAAGTCACCACTGATCTGCAACCTTCTGCATTTGTTGTTCTCACTGTTTAACTATGTCGCTTCTGTACAAATGCTGTGATACCCCTGGGTTTGGGCTTTCACAAAAATGTTCTAAATAAATAAATAGATTATGCAAGTGCTTGGACATATATGGCCAATAGCTGCCAAAAGGTGTGAGTAGCTGAGCAGAGGATGCTAAAACCTGACAAATATGCATGCAGTACCTATTCAAAAGCTAAAACGGTTGACCTTGCCAATTCTTGTTTTAATTAGGTCTAGACTAGCTAGAAGGCTGGGCTTTAGGGTATCCAGCCTTGCCATGCCAATCTTGAGTCGATCTCCTTTGCCTTGTAAATGTTATGCCAGGCCTTCTTTCTCATCACATGTGTAGGCGATATCCTTCTGTGTGCTTAGGGGCTGCTGAGTCAGACTTAAGTTGGTGCTTATTTAATATGGCTTCTCTAAAGATGTTACGGAATGAAAGGTTCGGGTGTTCAATTGTTTTTACTTTTAACTCTTTCGAAACGATGCTTATATCAGTGGAGAAAGTGATGTTCTTGTGGAACATGGGCAGCAGCTGGGTGACCTCAAGTAGAGCACAGTTCCTTGGTAAGTGAACTGCCAGATCTGCTTGTTTTCCAAGTACAATTAACTAGGATCTGATCTTCGTGGTGCACCAGTGTTGGCGCGTCCAGGAACCACACGATAGCAGACCAAGACATGTGGATCGGCCAGCCAACCTTTACGAAGTCTGTTTGTTCAGAGTGTGGCATCTTAAGCGTTTTACGCCACTCACGAATAGTGTCATGTTCAGGCTTTCTATGCTTGTCAAGAGTTAGTGGTTTTATTATTAGATCTGTCAGTCCACCAAATGAAATGGGGGTAGGTTGTTGGTTGATTAAGGCAGCCATGTAATGTGCTTCTGCCCAAAGGCAATGCCCAGGACAGACTGTCTACATGGCATGGCTAAGAGCTGTGCCCTAAGGTGCTGCACTGGATCCACTGTAGTTCCAGGTTATCGCTATTGTTACCTGCCTCATGGGTACATCACATATGACATGCCCAGGACTCATGTTCTATACACAATGCCCTTATAAATAGTGCATGGCCTGATGAAATTTCCTGTGAGTGCCGCACATTGGCCATTGGCCATACCAATGTCATGTACATAATGTGCATGCCAACAGTACTAACTGGGCATGACATACAGCTATTGCCTAGTATGCCAAATGTACACTGCTCACTATAATTGCACCCACTGGGCAAGGCTTTCAAACATGCCTAATTGCTACAGCTGTCTATGGCATGGTGTGCACCCTTGGCAAGATTGCATTATCCCATCCGCAGTATTCACAGGGCATGGTTTGTTTCTATACCCTATGGGCACCCTCTCAGGTGCCGAGCTCATTTGCACAGCACTCAGAGTGCATGGCCTGTACCCCTTTTCTGAGGGTGCTGTGCCTTGGACAAAGCCTGCGATATGCAGGCCGTGCAGTCCCCCTTTCAAGAGTACCAGCCGGAAGTGATCCGTTGCCAAACCCCGTGGGTACTGCAGCTTGGTCATGGTATATAGCCATGCCCCAGATACATTTGAGTAATTGCTTGTGCATGGAGTATGGTGCAGGGCAAGGCTTGGGCACAGTATCCGTGTGATATGACTACTATGATGTATTTGATGATGTCATACAGAATATCCACAGAGAAGTCATCAATGATGTTAATTGTGATGTAATCTTTGATATCATACATGATGCCACGAGTAGTGCATCGAGAGTAATAGATGTGTTTATAACCATTAATGGGAAATCTTTGTAGTGTTAAGTTTTGGCATCATAAACATGACGTCACCTTTTTGGGAATTTATTTTTTTATTAATATAGGTTATAATATAGGCATTCATTTCCTTGGAGGCGGGCGGTACAGCCTGGTAATGGCCTGCCAACACGAGGTGATGGTCTTAACAAACTAAGGATCATTTACAAGAGCTGCGATATCCTCAAAGCCAATTCCGCCAACCCAAGGTAATTATTTCAATTAGCGAAAAATTTCTCTGGTGCTAATTATTATTATTATTTTTGTTGGCTACAAATGTTTGTAGTAGGAGTGCACACCTTTTATTGACAAATAGAACCAACAAACTGCAACACCAGATGGCTGCCAGACAAAAAGCACAGCGACTCACTGGTGCAGTGAGGAAAGGGAGGAACCAGGAGGGCCAATGTGGATTTCTATGCGTAGATACAGGCCCAACTCCTAGTACCCTCAGGGTTGTCCAACTCCAGGCCTCGAGGGTTCGGATCCATGCTGGGTTTCCAGGATACCCCTCATTAATTTTCATGAGCTAAATTTGCATTCAATGATTCTAAATGAGTGCAAAGATTTCCTGATGAATTTTATGAGGGAGATCCGGAAAACCCTTCAGGCTCCCGGTCTCGAGGCCTGGAGTTGAACAACCCGATTACCCCAACTAAAAGGGTTGGGGGGTCGTGGAGGGGGAGAGATGGAGAGAAAGAAAGGGAGAAAAAGTGGGAGAGAAAGAGAGAGAGTCCCTCATCGAAGTGTTACCTTTGTCCTGTGCCTTTTCTCATTTTATATTTGTGTCCGTTAAATGCTACTTAGTAGCGAATAAACTGTTCCTCCCTTTGAAGAGTTTGTGGAGGTCACAGGGGTTGTCTTGGAAGACTTTCACATGCCCTGCTACCTGTAGAAAGAAAGCTCGCTGGAATGACTGCACAATCACCTTTTATCGATGGGCTTCGCGGCGATGATAGACGCACTACGTTTCCCAACAGAAAAAGCGCACACTTTTCTGAGAACCAGGCACATTCACGTCTTTCTCCTGTGGAGGCAATGGATTGCCTTTCCACATTAGAGTGGTGTCATTAAATCACATCGTGTCTTTCCCCTTCTGCATGTGTGTCAGTAAGAAATATACATGACATTTTGTCAGCTGTGTACTTGAAAGGCAACATGGTGATTATCAATGGAAAGACGGAAGTGTGCCGATCCCTCTGTTGTAGAAAGCAACCACACACCAGGACAAAAGGAAAATGCCTAATTTGAGCTCTCTTTTTCCTGTGTCACCACAAAGAATGAGTCTTTAAAAGTGCAACTTGGCAGGATAGCTCAGTGGCAACGCGCTCGCCTTGGAAGCAAGACTACACAGCGCAGGTTCGATTCCTGTGTCTGCGCTTAGAAACCTCTGGGTATTAAGCCCATTATAAATAACCTATCATATCAACACGCTCAAATGAGTACTTGTAGTTTTTTGCCTGAGTGGCATATTGGTGCAATAGCTCACAGGCTACAGACAGAGAGTCTGGATCTATGGTGTGGGTTAAAAGGCAGCACGGCCTTTTACACTGCCACCTATTGTTAAAAAGGTCTCAAGGCTGCTATTTACAGTCAGTGTTGCAAGACAGCTAGCTAGGCGCTGCAATAGTACGGTACACTCTGAATGAAATATATCAAGGTGTGAAAACGAGCAATGCTAAACCTAACACACAGGTAAAACATAACCTATCTGACGCAAGCCTAAATGTGCGGGCACTGGCCCCTGTATACCAAGAAGAGTGCCATAAAGTCCATTAGCATGGACACTTATGTGTAGACTATGAAGGTTGCTCTTGGAAGGGTATGGGGAAGGGGGATAATCTTGATTAATATGTGACTGTATCCACAGCTGCCCTCCTCTTGAAGCTATATTATTGCTGTGAGTTTCAAATAGTCAGACCACCTTCCTAGCTGCTAGGATTGAGCGGAATTATGGCTGGCGAAACGGAATTGGTGAAATTGGCCATCAATTCCATTCCAACTCCTGGTTGTTTTTTTTTGTTTGCCTTTTCTGCCACATCTTTATGTGTTTGTTTTTTGTGGCAAAAATGACGTTTTCCCCCGAAATTTCCTTTTTATGGGGTCCGAAACAAATGAAACGGACCGGTTGACGGATCGGGCGAATTTTGCCTGTAATCTGCAAATTTGCACATGGAACGATTGAGCAATTTTGAGCAATTTTGAGTAAAAATTGAGCAATTTTGTCCACCCCTACTGTCTGTACCGTTGAGTGTCGGATATACATCAGTACGTCCCTCTCTTGCAGTCTTCTGCCATGAGAGAGAAAGTAATCACCAGAACACTGCAAGGACAGAAAGACATTAAGCAGGTCTTCCCATGTTACTCCCACCCTTTTCCAATCCAGTTTCTCAAAAAGAAACCAAAGTCAATGGGCCTCATTAGGACGCAGGCGTTAAGGGGTTAACGGCGCCTTAAAAGGTGTCGGCGCCGTTAAACCCTTAACGCCTTACTACGAGGTCCCTTTGCGAGACCCAACCTTAACGGCTGGTCTAGACCAGCCGTTAAAGTAGGGGCCCGCAAAGGGACTCTCGAGGTAAGTACGGTACCGCAATGTGCGGTACCGTACTTACCGCCTTCCCCATTCCCATTTCAGTTTTACTTGTAACCATAGCGTCCTTTTAACAACATTTTTTCACTGAATTTCATAGGTTTTTACTAGTGCAACTTAACCATAACATCCCTTTAACAAAGTATTTTCACTGATATATGATATGATCAAGCGCTCAGTATAGCGCAAAACGCATTGTTTGCAGGCTGCTACACCTAGGCGTCCTGTTGTTGTTCTGTCTTCTATGTGCTGCTTTGTGTCGTGCATTTGTTCTCTGCACAATGCTTCAGTTTTTTAAATTGATAAAACATTAAAGACATCAGTAATTCTTATACTGTGTCTGTTGTTTTTTCCAAACCTTTATTGAACCTGGCATCTGTTTTTGTGCCTGCGGGAGTGCGATTCATTTTTTCCTCCCTTTCTGTTATATATATATATATATATATATATATATATATAGCATTACTGGCACATACCCTGTAATAAGATACTCAATAAGGATATTCTCTTTTTTAACCACTCTATCATTTGCCATGTATTGCAACATTCTCAACCTGGTCACATCAACTGTCAGCTGCTTACATTTTTTATTTTTTTTATTTTTTAAATTTTTTTTAATTAGTTTTTCAATACAACCAACAATTCAAACAAAACACGCAGTGCAGTCCACCATCATTACATTAGCATCCATTGGTCTTTGTTCACTGCCCCTCTGTTCCCACCCCCCTTCGCGAGCCTGTTTGTCCTTCACATCCAGTATCTGCCGCACATAGCTGGGCGTCATTTTCATCAGATTCCTCTGGGTCTAACATTGTCCCAAATAAGCCAGATATCAATGTTTTCCATGCCATCAGGGTACCCACTTCTTCCTCCCAAGCCATGCAACTTGCTTCCTGCCACACCACCGTCTCAGCCTCTGCCCACTTCTGTAAGTCTTTCCACCACACCTCCACCCGCGGCTTATGACCCTTATTCCAGCCCATAGCTATCCTTCACTTCGCAAGCACGTACGCTAGGTCTTTCAATTTCCCAACATGCTTCAGCTTCCGTGACCTAGGAAACCCTCCCAACAGACAGGCCCAAGCCGTGTCAACGGCAAGCGTGACCCCTTTCTCTCGATAGCTTTTGGGCCACTTCTCTCCAGAAACCCTCAATCACTGGGCACGCCCAAAACATATGTGTCATATCCACATTCTCCTCATCGCACTTAGGGCACGCCTGTCTCCCTGCATTCCGGAATTTAGATATCCTCAGCGGGGTCATATACGCTCTATGCGTCACATACAACTGTATTTGCTGCAGTCTGGCATTCCTAGATACTTTCTTATGGTATCCCAGGGCCCGCTCCCACATCCCATCATCCATTTGGGCTCCCACTTCTGTTTCCCAATCCAATCTCAAATGTGTCAATTCTTTCCCAACCTTAGTCATTACCATTTCATACAATCTAGAGATCTCATGCCCTCCCTCAGTTGTGTCATATATCATCCCCACAATGGCGTCTGGCTCCTCCGCCAGCACTGTCTCAGGCCACGTTATGCAAATCTTCCGCACAAGCATGTGATATGTAACATATTGGCTCCCATGTAATCCCACCTCCTCTCCAAGTCCTTCCAACTCTCTTATAGACCCCTCCTGCCATATATCACCTAACGTTACCAGTCCCACAGATTCCCAATAGGTTCTAATAATCCCCCTCAGTTGCTCATCTCCACCCGCCAAAGCAACTAGAGGTACCTGCGGGGAACACGGCAGCGGATCCCCATCATTATACATGCTCGTCGCCACATTTTCCACCCAAGCCTCATCATCTTCGGGTACCCCTTAGTTTCTGCCTCAGGCAAGCAGATAATTTCTTTCAGGTAGTACGGGGCACAGTCATGCCCAAACAATCTAAATTCGTTGGTCGGTTCGTCAGAGAGCCATTTGGCCACAAACTGTAATTGACTTGCTATATAGTAGGCCTCAAAATTAGGTAACTTGACCCCCCCCTTTTACGTGAAAGTTCTGCAACTTCCAGAGCGCTACTCTGTTCCTGGTACCATGCCACAGAAAGTCTCTACACACACCATTCAATTGGACAAAAAACCTCTTAGGAATCATATACGGGATATTGCTAAAGAAATGCAAGAGCCTAGGCAGAACCACCATCTTAAGCATCGCACCCCGCCCCATCATCGCCAAGGGCAACTTCTCCCAAAACCTCATACCCTTACGGATTTTCTCAACGGCCATCTCAGTATTACGCCTGTGTTCCTCCTCCGCCGTATGGCACACCTCTATCCCAAGGTAGCGGAAAGATACCACAGTCCACGGCACCTGTAACACCGGTAACCTTTCCACAGGGATCCCTTTGTAACCGGCCAGCGGGAAAATGCTAGATTTTTGGGGATTCACCACTATACCGGACAACCTCGCATACCCTTCCATCACCTCCAGAATATACTGAAGGTTTTCTTCCGGGTATCTCAAATATAATAACAAGTCATCCGCATACAGGGATATCAGGTGCCTTTCCCCCCCAAACATGATACCTATATCATCGTATTGCTGCCTCAGGTACAGTGCCAGAGGCTCCAGAGCTAGAATGTATAGCATCGGGGAGCAGGGGCACCCCTGTCTGGTGCCCCTGCTAAGTTGCCATCTCTCAGATATCACTTTCCCTGTTCGCACCCTGGCTAATGGCGCACTATACAGCATCTCCGCCCATCTAATGTATCCCGTTCCCATTCCATACTCCCCCAAGGCCGCGAGCAGCCACGCCCACCTGACCGAGTCGAAAGCTTTTACCGCGTCCAAGGACACGATTGCCATCTCTCCTTCATCGTCACAGCCCCATTCGATCACCCGATGGAGTCGCCTATGGTTGTGAGTAATATTCCTGTCCGGAACAAAGCCTGTTTGGTCTGGGTGTATCAGTTTGCCAATTACTTTCCACAATCTATTCGCCAGGACAGCCGTTAATATCTTGCTGTCCTGGTTCAACATTGACAACGGCCTGTATGATCCACAGCTATGTCCCGGTTTATTAGGTTTGGGGAGTGGTATTATGACCGCCTCTCTGAGCGACTCCGGCAACTGTCCCACCTCAAACGCCTCGTTGAGCATTTCCAACATCGGGGGGAGCACTTCCGCCCCATATGCTTTATAAAATTCACTAGGTAGGCCATCTGCTACCGGGGTCTTACTAGTAGGTAGCTGCCTAACAACCTCCTCCAGTTCCTCCAACGTAATCGGAGCATCTAGTTCCTCTCTTTCTTCTGTGCTTATCTTAGGCAATCCAATGTCTTGCAGAGTTTCCAGCATTTCCTCCCTGCTGCCTCCCCCTCTGTCTCCATATAATTCTCTATAGTAATCTGCAAATTCCCTGTTAACTCCCTCTTGGGTGTCTGCCACCTCCCCATCTTCTCTGGTTATTGTCCTAATCGGGGGGCCTCGGGGTTTCACTTTTATATAGCCACGCCAAAAGACGGCCCATTTTATCTCCGCCAGCATGTTGTCTCTCAATGTACTTTTTGTAGTTGCGATTGCAGAGCCTTTCCCAGAGTTCCGTGCACCGTTGCTGTAGCTTAAGCACCAGCTCGGTGTCGATGCGTTCACTTTTTAGATCCCTCTCTAATTCGCCTTCCGCTCTCTGTAAATCAGCCAGGACCCCATCCTGCAGGCCCTTGGATTTAGAGATGGCCACCCCCCGTATCACCACCTTGAAGGCCTCCCACAGTGTCCCCGCTGAGTCCACACTGCCTGTATTCACCTCGAAATAACTAATGATTTCATCTCTCATATCCTCCCGAAAGGCCGGATCTTTGAGCGCCTCAGCCCGGAGGCGCCACGTCGGTATCCGTGCCCTAGGGGTGCAGTGTTACCACCCCACTGCCAGGGGCGAGTGATCAGACAGGACCCTCGCCTTGTATTCTATATGAGCGATCTCTATCATTACATCGGACGTGGCAAAGACATAATCAAGTCTAGTGTGTAACTGTTGCGGTGCCGAGTAATGTGAATACTGCCTATCATGAGGGTGTTTAGTTCTCCACACATCCACCAGTCCAAAGTCGTCTAACAACGATTGCAATGCTCTAGCTGCTGGGGCAGGCCTGGCCATCTTGTCATCCGACCTGTCCACTGCGGGGTTCAGCACACAGTTAAAATCCCCTCCCCAGATCACCGCACTACCCGCGCACAAGCTCAGGCTGGTGCACATAGTCCGGAAGTACTCCGCCGTGTTTTGATTAGGGGCGTACGTGTTCACAATGCACACCTCTTTATTCTCCACCACTCCTCTCACCATGGCCAAACGCCCCTCAGTTTCCACCGTTTCCTGTAGCAGCTGGAACGGGACATGCGGCGCCACCCAGACCAGCACACCCCTAGCATAGGCCGAATACGAAGACCCCACTACTGTACCCCTCCACTTCCTCTTCACCAACTCCAGTTTTCCTGTGTCAAGTGCGTCTCTTGTAACAATGCAATATCTATCTTTTGTCTTTTCAAATGCACATAACCTTGTTTCTTTTTAAATAGCTATTAAGTCCCCTGACGTTCCACGTCACTATTTTAAGATCTCCCATGGCTCATCAGCATCCAACTCCCTCCCCCTTGGCCCGCCCCGTCCGCCTGCGCAAAACACATACAATACTAGGGCTATTCCCTGTAGGCTCGCGTAGAAACTCAAACTCCCAAAAACTGCATACCCCCCAAACTCCCCATCCCCCTCCCCTCCCCCCACCCATCCCTTCCCCAACAACTCCCTCCCCAACTGTTGCCCAGCTCCATCCCTGGATCTCAGGCACCCCCACATCTAGCCCCGCCTGGTACACACCGAGCTCAGTAGGGTGAAGTCGCCCTAATGGCACTTAATTATTAATACTAACTGGGGGTATGAGGACTAGCCCTGGAGGGCTCCCTACAAAAGCAACAGCCACAGTGCAAACAGTGCATTATCAATGCTACTCCAGGCCCGTCTACAAACAGCCAATTTCAATAACTATAATCCAGTCCCATAGTCTTAAACCGCACAATCTCACTGTGCTCCCAGCACTCTTTACTTATCTCTACCATCTCCTTCTTCCGCCTGGACGTCCGGCTCCTGGGGGCAGCCTTGCGTATCAAGCCATCCCATGGCATCCTCCGGAGTGTCAAAAAAAAAGTTCTGTTCTTATGAAAGACCTTCAATTTCGCCAGATAAAGTAACATGTATTTCTGGCCCGCCTGCCTCAGTCTCCTCTTTACAGCCCCGAAGTTCATTCGGCTCCGCTGCACCATCAGGGTATTGTCCGGGTAAGCTGTTATGCTTGCCTCTACTCGCTTGATTGTTCCACCTTTGCGAAAGTGTTCTAAAATCCTCTCCCGGTCCCGATAATTAAGGATCTTGGCGATCACTGGCCTGGGCGGATTGCCTGGCAGCGGCCTCCTCGTCAGGGCCCTATGCGCTCGTTCCACAGCAAATCCCTGAGACAGAACTCCTCCTGTGATCTCCTACAACAACATGTTTTCGATGAACTCCGTGGGGTTGTGGCCCTCTGTTCCCTCCGGTATGCCCACAAGACGGATGTTGTTCCTTCGGGCATGTCCCTCCGCTTCCTCTGCTCTGCTATCCAGGTTGCCCACTCTTTGCACAAGGGCATGTAGTTCTGATTTGTGTGCAGCACAATCCGCTGTGTTCGAGCTCCCTTCTTTCTCCAAGGTCTCTGTGCGCTCCGCCACGGACCTCACATCCTGTCGGAGTAGGTTCATCTCCTCCTGCACTTCACCAACTTTAAGGTCTAACACAGTCTTCAATTCTGCCACCACTATTTCGAGCTTAGCCTCCGAGGCTGCTTTTAAATCTGCTTTTAAGTCCGCAATTGCAGCCAAAACCTCTTGATTCGGGCCCGCGGCGGCCATACCACCTGCGGGAGGCTTATCTTTACTTCTAGCACTTTCCGGGCCTGTCGGCGTCCTGGCAAATTCATCCAGCGTAGGTTGCTTCACTTTTTGTCGTATCGGTTTGTTAGACATGACGCAGCAGTCACTTGTTGTGGGTCCACCCACCGCTTCAACTCCGCAACCAGAGGAAGAAGGGCGTACGCTCCGTTCCAATGTCTGCTGCCCTACCACAGCATGGGGGGCCACAGACCCTCAAAAGCTCCAAACAGCAGACTCACCCGCCAAGCCTCCAGCACACCCATTAATTTCAATGGGCCTCTCACCTGCCAAAAACGAAATCGGGTGTTTTCACCCGCTTTTGTGCCACAAATGGATGAGAGGTATGCATCCAGGGCTGGAACTGTAGCGTTATTATGGGGGGCACCCTTGGTAGCCCACTTGTCGTGCTGCTCCTAACTGCCCCTATCTCATCGTCCGTGGCTGTACCCCTCAGGTGCGCTCCTTCGTTATCTGTATCTCCCGTGTGCTCCTCCCCACTTGTCCTCTCCTTGTGTCTGCCTTCTCTGGGGAGAGCTGTCTTTAGTGCCTGTTTGAGGCCAGTCCTGTGCAATATGTAGCACTACACAGCCTAATGCTGCCGTGTGCACTGTCTTTTGTTCCCGGGCCCCCCTCCGCGGCTGCTCCTTCGCTCGTTACTGTGGCGGATACTTTGTATCTAGCCCCATGCCTGTTCGCACCGCACAGCGCAATGGCTTGTTTTGGCGTCGGAGCGGGGCTACAATGTGTCCCGCGGCGTCCATCCCACACCCTTCCTCACATTTCGGGGAGGCGGTTGTTTACTAGCCTCATCCGGTTCATGTAATCAGTACACTCCTGGTGTGCTGCTCCTCATACCTGCACCCCCCGTATTTCTTATGCTTCAAGGGGTCCCATAACTTCCAGGGCGGCGCCTCATTGACCAGGGTTGCCTCTGCTTCTACGTCGCCCGCAGCAGGTCCCTTTGTCCTTTCACTGTCTGCCGGCAGCCATCTTCCTTTGTTCGGTCGCCTTCGTGTCGCGACCTTCCTTTGGACACCGTTCCTTTCTCGCTGCCAGGATCACCCGCACAATACGCCTCCTCGTTCCCCGAGGCTTCGCACGCGGCTTCCTCTTTTTCCAGGTCAAAACGTTGCAGTTTGCACTGTCTTTTTTTCGGATGTTTACAGGATCTGCGGGAGCCCACGGAGAATCCCGTCCTCTCACATGGCTCCTTAGCCACGCCCCCCTGTCAGCTGCTTACATGTACTGCTAACATATTAAAAGTCGACACACTAGAACTTTGCCCCCGAACCAAACCACACCCAAAAATCGTAAAATTGTTCCAAAGTGGCAATATACCTTCTCTGCAAAGTTTGGTGAGGATTCGTCAAACAGAGACAAAGTTATAAGCTGTCCAAAAGTGCTCTTCCTATGAGTTGAGCAACTTAACCATAACTACAGGGCCACTACAGCAGGCCCTGTAATATACACATATATGAATACCCACCAAACAAAGGGATACTGTTTTGGGGTTCGAGGTTCGATTATATAAATACCAGTGTGAAAGCCTGTGTGGTACGGGCTAAAGTGGATGGGGAGAAACATTTTCAGAGTGTTAATATGTTATTCCTAAGGCAACAACTCTTTCTAGTGGTTACAAAAGGCGACACAGGCAGTCTCTATTGCACATGAATGCATCGGCTAAACATACATCTGGCCTTTTAATATATTGTATGTTATAGATGCGCAGTTGTTATTCTAAAATCATACATAACGGCTCCACGAGGCTAGATGGATAGGGCTGAACACCAAATTAAGAAGGGCATTACAGTTGCGTGGGGAATAGGAAGAGCTCAATATCAGGGTATCGTAGGGGCAGGCAGTGGAACAGGACTCGTATCTCAGGGCAGGATCGAATCACACCAGCAGAGCCTGACATCAATGGAGAAACTGCAAAATACAGTGATAATGGATGAGTCAAACCCTGTAATACCAAAACCCTTCCAATAATGCATCCAATAAGCATTCAGAAAGCCAATAGATCTGACTTTGTAAATGTAGTGGGTAATATTTTTCTGTAAGCCAAGATAAGTAAGGCTAACCCACTGCACCTGTTAAGCCAGACCTGTTTACTTTGTAAATCATTAATATGGTATCAGTTTATCCTTTTCCTCCTGTGGAATTACACTCGAGGCTGATGACAGCGTCGATAATGGGCTCGCTATATTACTGCAATGGCATCTACTTAGGCCAACCTGATTGTCTCATCTACCCGCTGCAACTCTTGTAAAATGCCGCTGCATGCTTGGCACTGGGAGCAACCGGAATGTCTCATTCCTTGAGTCTACTGCAACAGCTTCATTGGCTGCCAGTGAAAAAGCATATCATGTTTAAGATTCTTTGAATTGTGCACCGTGCATTCTGTGATATCAGAGCAGAATATCTGCAAACAGAGCTGAATAGTTACATTCCTGCCAGTTACGTTCTGCTTCTCTTAATGTGTTGATGGTACCTACATATGGTAGGGCCAGGGGATGGTCTTTTTCCATCCTTCCCCCTTCAGTATGGAACACACTCCCACCTCAGCCACAGGAGACCTTTGACCATCTAAGCTTTTGTAAGGCGCTCAGGACTCATTTATTCTGAGTTTTAGGCGGTTTATGTGGCCTAGGCGGTTTCTTTTGGCCTTTCTTGGTTACTCCTGCCTCATAGTGCTTAGATGTCTTTGGGCCAGAGCTCGTGCTTTATACATTTCTTTCCCCTCTATTCCATAGCAGATTGTCCATTAAAGGACATTCCTAATGCTTCAATGTCATGAAGCCTACTAGTTTGCCAACCTCCATGTTTTCTCTTCAGCCTTATTTCTGCTTTAATTCCTCTGACCTGGAGCAAGCCTTCATCCTCTAGCCATCAGCCACGTCTCATTTGCAGAGCCAAGTATCTGTGTTGTTTGGATTAGGCAATTCTGCTTACTCTCTGTTAAACACTTAGGGTCTGTTTCACAAACACGTTCTTTAATGGCACATTCCATTGAAAAAGGCTTAGTGAATCAGGCCCTTTACATTTTCATATCGGATGGATTGCAAAGTTTTGCTCCAGTGGGTGGACAGTATTATGATACGATACATGATTACCCTGCGTTTGAAACTTTTCAGAAATAGTTCTGCAGGTACACACATACACACACAGATACAGTCCATTCCTCCATATATCCAGGTAGCTAACAGGCCAGCCATCCAAATTCATTCTACTTTAGAAATGCTTGTTCAGTACAATACACTGAGGAGAAATGTCAAAAGCAGCTTAAAGAAGAGATGCAATCTTTACCCCATCAGCAGATTTTTAAAACTTCACAGAAAGTGTTACATATGGGGTGCACAAATGTTTATTTTAATTTTCTGCACAACTGGATGTGCCTTTGTAATGTAATGGGGGACAAAGAAAGGTAGATCAATGAGTATATTTATTTAGCAAAGCGTATATATTATAGGGCGGCGATATCTGCCCTATAGTTAAGGTGAGTTAGAGATACATAAGAACCACTAAAAATTCTATTGTTAAAAACTTTTGATTCGAGTAGCGGATTTGACCGAAATTTTGTAAGTCATTAAAAGTGTGAGGGCCCACCCAAACTGCAAAGTCTCGTAAAGATTTGTTAAAAAGTCAAACAGTTAGTAAGTGTAAAATAAAAAGGTTTCCAAAAGTGTGGCCTACTTCCCATTAATTTTCCCATAGACAAAAAAGGTACATTTTTGCCAAAGTGCACAGCCTAAACCACTGGAAGGATTTGAACCAGATCCGGAACAACTTAGGCAAAAAGTTTTGACTTGCAGGCCATGCATAGTTTGGGGTTATTCTGTGCAGTAGTTATTTAAATATTTGACGGAGAAGGGGGGACACCCTTAGCCCAATAAAATAGAGATATCTCTCATTGTACTTTGCAGGATCTGTAACGCTCACCTGATTCCCGTAGAGGCACCGGTCTTGACTGGGCGTATACCGTATCTTCAAAGGTGATGTGTAACACACGGCTGGCTCTTTGGGCTGGACCTCTGTGCACTGTATGTCTGACTCGAAGGGTAAGATGTCTGCAGATAGAAATTATGGGATTAATGAACTGGGTTATTGAATGTCTCTCTCTTCTTCCCTTTCTCTTCTCCTGTAGAACCCCCAAAGGTTAACGCTCTCACCTTAGGTAAGTGAACGCCGGTCTCTCCATCTGCCTCGGGGCAGGGTGCTGTAACCAGTTTCTTCACTGGATAAGGGGAGCAGGCCTCTTGACTTCAGAGGACTGCTGTCCGTCGTTTACTGCATGAACGGTAAGTTTCGAGTAATTCTAATGTCTTTAAAAGTCTTTAGTAATGATGTCTCTTGTTTTGCAGGGTTCCGGTGATGGCGGATGACGGGCTGAAGTGAGTTGAAGATGGAGCCCGTGTGATGAATAGAAGCGCCTGGAAGCACGTAAGTAAGCGCTTGTTGCCTGCTTCACGATGCGCTCTAACTGTCTTTTTATTTTGCAGGTACAAGTTCGGAGCGGCTGCAGGGTGCCGGAATACCCACTGGGTTAGATGTGGAAAGGAGTAATGGCATGTGAGTATTAAAGTTCCCCAATGTCTTTAAACGCACCTTGTTTTGTCTTTCAGATGCGGGATGCAGCGCCGAAGGCCTCCGGAGCGTGCGAAGAGTTGGTAAGCTTTTGTCTTTCAGATGCCGGAATGCAGTGCGAAGACCTCCGGAGCGCACGAAGAGTAGGTAAGCCTTTGTCTTTCAGATGCCGGAATGCAGCGCGAGGCGTTGGTGACAGCCGATGGACCAGGTAAGTGAAGCGCTGTCACTGAAGACCGTAATGCTAACCTGTTCTTTCTTGTCTTTATAGGTGTTGCTGAAGACTGGATTCAGGATGGTAAGCCTTTTTCCTTAGGCCCAGGATCAGATGCAGAAGACACGATGAGCGTTCTGCTGCAGAGTATGCAGAATAACGCAAAGCAAGATTCATCCATCGGGTGTGGTTTAAATAGCCTCCTGTAGTGCTTAGATGTCTCCTTCCACAGCCACGCCTAGGTAAGAAAAGAGTTCCTGCTTTCCAGAAGAGTTCCAGTGTTCTGAACCTAGGGAGTGGCTCCTGCCCCACCCAACAGGAAAAGTAGTTCTAAACAGAAGAGGATCAGAGGCTCAACTGGCAGGCAAGTAAGCAGCATGGTCTGCTGCAGGTAAGTCCACCCAAGCATTATGAGCCCGGCGCTTCCAGCGCTGGGACTGGGCATATTTATGAGCCTGGTGCCACTGGCGCCAGGACTGGGTCCAAAAGGTCCCAATTGGGACTGGTTGGCACTCGGAACCTGGGTTATGGATCTGCTTCCAAGGGAGTTGGGAAAACCCTGACCTTTTGGAAGCAGAGATCATGACAGGATCATGGTTTTCAGAAATGAAACGACCGCCATCTTGTTTTTCTCTCGATGCAAGAGATATTGCGGCTATACTCGAGGTTATGGGATAATTAAACACAGTAAAAAGCTAAAGGGAGTTCATAAAACATACAAATGCCAGGAGTGTAGAAGTGGGGGATCACTAGAGGGCACTTAGTGAAATTTGGGAGTTGGAAGGGGTCCAGGGACAGAGTTTGCAACACAAAGCTTTATGTAGCCTCGGCTATAATTTAATTTAATTTAATTTGTATGGTTTTTTATAATGCGCCTAATACGTACCTGAGTTCAATTTCTAAGCGCAGATCCGGGTTTCGAACCTCTGTTGCTCTGCGTGGCCTTGCTTCCAAGACCAGCACGTTGCTCCTTTGCTATCCTCACTTCACAAGCTGCGAATCGGCGACCTCTGCAAGCAAACTGCGTCAAAAGCAGCTTGTGTTTTCAGGTGAAAAGGAGAGGGCAGGGGCGGTGAGGAGGCCATCTGGGGAGTGATTGGAGCTGGTACAGTTGAGGTGGGCACTTGGTGATAGCCTGGGTGGCAGGGAGCATTTTAGTTCCAGTCATTTTGCCGATATTTCCAGCTATTTCCGAGGCTACGAAGGACTGCAGATACCCACGGATAAGAGTAGTTCTGTATTCGTGGGTATATTTCTGGGGTTGTCTGTTTCATTTATTTTCTAAAGTTATTGGTATAGGTATTGTGAAGTCAAGGGTTGACAAGTCAATGGCCATGGCCAAAGGTCATGGTCAGTGACCTGGTAGCTATTAGTGAGTCTTTTTTATTTTGGAGTGTGTTTTCATACTTTGAGCATGTGAGACTTTGGAGAAAAATAGAAGAAAATATTTTAACACATTTTTAACAAAATGAACACAAAAAGGAGCCATTCTAGTCTCGTTTTAGATGCGCCATACAATGTATTTTAGGTTGTGTATTCTCACTTATGGAATTATGTTGTGTGGCTTTGAAATGTTAGCTTATTTAGTTTATAGTTATGTATTTTGTATTTTTCTATGCTTTCTTAATTTTCAGTTACAGTACATGAGTGGTGTACTGTATTGATTATTACATTTACATTGTATTGTAGTATAAAACTTGAAGTCAGCCCCTCTTTTAACTGACTTTTTGTAACCGCGGATATGGTTAGAGTCAGAGAACTGTAGCCGTGGGTATAATAAAAAAATTGTTTGTTATTATTTATTGTATTTGTGTATTTATGTATGATGAGTAGTACTTAAAAGGCCTGTGTTGGGGTACACTGAGTGTAGAACTTTAGCATATCAGGAGTACTGTTTTGATGTTATGAAGGAACACTGCATTTCCTTCATCGGTTAGGTGTGCTGGGTCATGTCTATAGAAATTGGCCATGTTGAACAATATGTTGTTGTCTGCAATCCATAATTGGTTGTGTTCTATCATGAATGCTGAAACTGCTTCATTAACATTTCTCTGGGATTTCCTAATTTTACCATTAAATCTGATGGTCCATCGCCATTTTTGCCTCAAAGTGAGATTGGAAAAGATAAGGATGGTGTGAGGAAACAGTTCCATTAGTTTGCCCGTGTCTTGTTTTATCATTGAAATAGGGGATATCCCTCGCACATGGCCCAAATCATTGCCTCCACAATGAATTAGCATGACGTCTGGGCGCACTGTATTTCTCTGACTTAACAATTTTGGAAAAACTTGGAACCCGCGCATTCCCCGCATTCCAAACCATTTAATGGTAAAATCTCTCAAACCTGGGTCCATGTAAAAATTTAGTTTCTCACAAAAAGCCAGCAACCAAAACAGCCAACTGTCTCCAATCAGACACACAGTTTTCAGTGGCCAGTATTTTGCTTAAATCCATGGCTAGTGCCTAATCGGGTTTAAAGCTGTATCCACTGGTAAAGGCCAAAATCTATGGTTGGTAGCCTCTTAGTGCACATGGATGAAGGTTATGACCACTGTTCATAGCTGAAGGCCATGACTAGTACCCATTCATGTGTGAATATATATTTGGCTAAGTACACTGACCATGGCCCAAGGCCATGCTTAATGCCAGTTACTGTTGTAATGAAATTAGTGATGTGAGCTGTGATGTCATCAGTCTGGTAATAGTCTGCGCAACAGGAGGTGAAAAGTTGAGGTGGCTTTAGCTGAAATTCTAGGGTTTTGTTGCATTCAGTTCTCACCTTAACATCCTTGCAACCAAAGTTTTTTCCTTGACTATATATATGACATAGTCTCTGAGGTAGATAGGTCTACGTCAAATTCTTCCACTCCTGGAACTCATCAACTCTGTAGCTGTAGCACCTAGTCCAAATGAGACGCCAGACCATCAAGTCCCTCTTCCACAGGCCGCCTTCCCATCTGACATTCTCAGCAAGGAACTTGACATAAACTAAGCCTTCTTCACCAATCAGGAACACCAGAAAGTAAGTAGTTTACATGTAGGTTTTATTCTCTTAGTTAGTACGTAGAGAAAGCACTGGGACATCCATCTGGTCCAGTATCTTAGGTCCAACTGCCATCAGTAGAACCTGGCAATCAAACCTACACCAACATTCCACCTAGAGTCCCAGTGACATCCCCACACCAACATTCCACCTAGAATGTTAGTGACATCACCGCCCTTCACCACAACACTCATAACCATAATCAATCCCACACAGATTATGACATATGTCCTTCTCTTCAACCAATACAACCCACCTAGCAATAACCCATCCCACACAGATTATGACATATATGTGTCCCTCTCTAAACCAACCCAATACTAATAGCCATAATCGGGCCCAGAACAGGTCATGACATATGTCTCCCTCCCTTGGACTGACACATCACAACCCCATGACATCATCTGGCTGCCCCTTAACCTAGAAACAGGCTCGGGCAGCCCCTTGAATGACCAGACAGCACCTAACTGTCCTTACCCAAAACATAGATATAATCCAAAACCCCCCGACCACACCTCACAGTCCCTACAAACAAATAATCTAAAAACCCCTTAGTACCGCCATAACAACCCTAACTATTCCTAACCAGGCCCTATACAGCACCTAAATAAACCTTAAATCAAACAACAGCACCTCGCTGCCCAACCGACAACCAACAGCACCTGACTGTCCCTAAAAGCACCAGACAGCACCTGACTGCCTGATGGACAGCACCTCACTGCCCCTAAAACAACCAGACAGCACCTCACTGTCCCCAGGAATGACCCAGACAGCACCTCACTGTCCCAAACACACCAACTGCACCCCACAGTCCCTTAAAACACCAGACTGCACCTCAATAACCTAAAGCCAACACAACACCTCGCTACCCCACCTACCAGCATGTGGACAGCATCCAGAAAACACCTCACTATCCCTACAAACACTAGACAGCACCTCACTGCCCCAAAAGCAACCAGACTGGACCGCACAGTCCCCAACAACACCAGACAGCTCCCAACTGCCCCTACAACAACCAGACAGCACCTCACTGCCCCTGAAACAACCAGAAAGCACCTGACTGTCCCTAACACACCACCTCAGTGCCCTAAAACCCCCAAAACGCAGGTGACATCCCCACACCAACATTCCACCTAGAATGTTAGTGACATCACCGCCCTTCACCACAACACTCATAACCATAATCAATCCCACACAGATTATGACAGAACTCACAGCAGTACTGATGGAATCCACCCCCTTCTCAATCATCACTAGTTCCAAGTTCCATGCTCTGTTGTCCTTGGTCTTAACCACAAATCTGAACAACTCTTTCACTCTGATGAGCTCAGACCATTTACGTGCCCCAACCCAAAGTGCCGGGGGCAGCTTGATCCTCACTACATCCCCAGTGCGTGCTGACACTTTCTCTCTCACTCCACTCCAATCATACAACTCCTTGTTCCTCAACGGACTACTTGTGATACTCTCTCTCACACTTCCCAAACTCACCATGGACAATGCAGGCCGAACCATCCATAAGGAAAAAAGCTTTGTATTAGCCTTTCTCCCCCTACTGAGCTCAAACAGCAAAACGCCAGTGCTGCTGTGTGGGGTGAACCTATGAGTTTTCACAACCTCCCGTACAGCAACTTTACAATCACAACCTTTCGTCTACGCCCACCTGATTGCTTCCTTCAACTCCCTGTTAAAGCGCTGCACCACCCCACTGGTTTGTGGGTGGTAAATAGCACTGGTTTTGTGTGTGATAGCATGCACCCGGCAATACTCATACCACTAATTCAATCTGAACTGGGTACCAGAATCAGTCACATAGAGAAAATCAACAACTTTTCTTGAAGTCACACTGTCAGTCACAGCTACCTTTGCCCACCTAGTAAGCAGATACAACACCACTAAACAGAAAGACTGAACAAACTCCATTGTACCAAACGAGAACCAAAACATCCATGCCTATTTTTTCCCAAAGCTGTGTTGGAATATTAGTTATCGCTATAGGACACTTCACACTCACATGCACTTTATCGCTTCTTTTGCAAAGGATACAATCCTTGACTGCCCTCTCAATTTGAAGATCGCAGGCAAGCCACCAGTAGTCATTGCAAATCCTTTTTTTTATTTTCACTTTGCCCTGGTGTCCTTCATGACCCAATTCAACTAGATGTTTTCTGATCCCTTTGGGGGAGAATTATCTTATCACCTCTCGACAATTTGTCTTTAACCTCCCATAAACTGCTGAGGTTCCAAACCTGTGACTGATTTTTGCCGATATATCCGCTTGACAGCACACACACTAATTGTTCAAGCTTCTCATCACATTGCATTTCTCTTTCCCACTGTTCCCGTGGCCCGGGAAGTGACCTCATTTTCTTCATTCCCATCCCCTCTGCCGACACCAGATGTCATGTATGTATGTATGTATGTATCTATTTGTATGTATATGTATTTGTATGTATGTATGTATGTATGTATGTATGTATGTATGTATGTATGTATGTATTTATTTTTTGTATAGCGCCGATAGCCTGTGGGCATCAGGTCATTCTTTTTAGACAATCATCGGGACGGTTCTCCACACCCGTAATGTATTTCACAATGCAATCATATTCCTGCAGGTGAGAGACCCACTTTTTGATCCTTACTGAAACCTTATCCAATCCTTTTGATGAGATAATCTCAACTAAACGTTTGTGATCCATGTGAAATTCAAATCGGGTGCCCCACACAACATTTCAGAACTTTTCTGTGGCCAATTTGACAGCCAAAGTGTCCTTCTAGATGGTGGTGTAGTTCTTCTCCACTCCTTTCAACACTCTCAAAGCAGAGGCTATTAGTTCTCCGTGCCACCTTCCACTTGAGTCATTACAGCTCTCAAACCCATGTTGCTTGCATCTGTAGTTATAACTGTGACTATACCTCTCTTGTAGTTTTGCAGTGTGGGGGCTTTAGCTAATGCATCTTTTATGAGTGCAAACTCTTCTTCGCAAGCATCATTACATATAAAACCTCCTTTGTTCTTGAGCAACTCCCTCAGGTTGCCAATGTAAGAGGCAAATTTGTAGATTAATTTTGAATAATACTCACCCATACCAATGAATGTCTGGAGTTGATCTCTGCTGGTCGGTGCAGGTATGCATTCACTAGTATCAGACACATTTGTTGGGGACCGATGCCATCCTTTGAAATAACATGTCCAAGATATTCAATGTCACATCTGTTAATCTTGCACTTTTCCTTGCTAAGAGTAATTCCTGCTTTTTGTAGTTTCTTAAATACATCCTCGAGTCTTTTGATGTGTGTTTCCAGATTGTCCGCATAGACCAATATGTCATCCTGAAAGAAAAGAACTCCCATATCTGAAATATACGATACATGTTATTCTGAAACACTGACACTGCAGAGATGAGCCCAAAAGGCATCCGTTTGTACTGATCTAGACCTTCCGGAATTATGAAAGCAGTCAATTGTCTGGATTTTCTTTGCAATTTCACTTGATGGTAGGCAAAAGTGAGGTCCAAGGTGGAGAAGTAATCGGCTGGTCCCATGGTGGAGATGATCTCTTGGATGTTGAGCAGTGCATGTCTTTCCGGTACAATGTATTTGTTCGGTTCTCTCATATCCACGCAAATCTGTTATCTTCCCTGAACTTTTCCTCACTACCACCAATGGAGCAACCCACTCAGAGACGTCGATGTGTACAATTATATCCGGTTCCACCAATTTATTTAGCTCTAATTTGATGTCTACTCTCATGGCGAGGGTTTTTTCTACATCCTTTGTGCCACTGGTGCATAGTTATCTTTGAGAATGATCTGATATGATCTGATAAAAAACGCCTTCAAACATCCAACTCAGCCCTGAAAAATGTCTTGCATCACATTCATACCAATTCATGAACTTCCTACTGACAGAACAGCATCTTCTGCATTAGGGTCAAGCTTGACCAATAACTTTTTTTTGCTGTGTCCAACTTAGCTTTTCTATGCTATTAGAAGGCACAATGCCTCTGGGTTTTGTGTACCCTAGAAATGAAACAAATATATATATATTTAGCACTATTATAAAAATGTAAACTAAAAGAAATTGTGCTTGTTTCTAATTGTAATGCAATTGTCCTCAATGTCATGAGTTCACAGCACTTTCCTGTCCTTTAAGTGAGGCGGACGAAGCTACACAAATTATGCACATTGTTGGCATGCAGGCCATGGGAGTGTGAGCAACGCATAAGTGACCTCATGCTCACTGTGAAAAGTTGTCATGCAGTGTTCTGGAGCACCCTGACAGTGACTCCCACGACTAACCATAGATTCTACCACCATCATCCACATGAATTATCAATATAATTGTTCTTTTATAATGCACTTAAAGGATAGTTCCGGGACTTTTTTTTATTGTCCCTACGGTTCGGCCATGTGTTTTTAAGCATAAATCGGTAGACCGTAGAAAACTTTCCTATGGACCTTACCCGACTTTTCGTCCATTAACGCACTCGAAATCAGCCGCCATTTTCTGATAATCCTATCATTTCCCCCCATCGACCTGGCTCACCTGCTTTTGCAGCACTAAATCAAATCCCCCGCCCCTGAAACAGACTTTATAAAACATTCATATTCCCCGCCTCTATCCGTGACGTGACTGTGCTGCGTAGGCAAACGCGCCCAGGCGTCTTCTACGCGACTCCACACAGAACCCGGAAACCAACACAGATCAGCTCACAACACAGCGCGCCACAATTCGGAATATGAAACTGTACTTTTAAATCAAACCGCAAGATTGTAAATTTGGTAAAGTACATTTATTTGACATCAAATGTTTAGAGAATATTCAGTGATTTGCATTTTTCTTTGCTCTCGATCCAAAATAGTTCGTCTTGAGGCAAGCGATGTTCCTTTGCTGTACACAGGGTCTTAGATCATCTCACAATACAGCGCCACAATTCGGAATATGAAACTGTGGTTTAAAAGCAAACGGCAAGATTGTACATTTGGCAAAGTACATTTATTGGACATCAAATGTTTAGAGAATATTCAGCGATTTGCATTTTTCTTTGGTCTCGATCCAAAATAGTTCGTTTTAGGGCGATGTTCGTGTGCAGTACACAGGGTGTTGGTTTACGATAAAATAAGCTCTTCGGTCGCACTGATAATCGCATGGCTGTTCCAACAACGAGGCACTAGGCCACCACAACGGTCTGTATGTTGCATCTAGCCGTTAGTACCGCGTAAGGGCATACTTGTACTTGGCGATCGTCCCATAAAATGGTCAGGGTGGTAACGTTGTTCACGCGGAGAAGCAACTGGCGGTTGAAAAAGCCATCCGCCGGTGTCTGGTACTCGTGACACATACAATAATGAAGGATGTACCTGTTTTAAAAACATAAAAAATGAAATTAGTCTCACCATCAGATCTTTATTAAAATTATTCATTTTATATATTAGGTCGGGAAATTATTTCATAGCTAGGACAGTGCAACTGGGTATTATACGTCAAGGGGGGGCTGTAGGATACTGAGACAGTCCCCCAGTGCAGGGGTTGACAGGGAGGCAGTGCAGGTGGAGAGTGGAAGGGCCCAGGACCGAGGTCACAGACAGTGGACCAGTTGTAGCAGGGGAGAGGGAGAGAGAAAGCAGAAGCAAAGAGGAAGGTTTTGAGGTGCTTCCGTAAAAGGAGATGGTTCTCCTCAAGATAGTGCGCGGTACAAAACAATATGCCACATAGAATGAACAAGTACAACTTAACCCGTCTTTAAAGCTACTGTATAGTAATTAAATTGCGGTATAAACTCATCTAACGAGTTACTTACATTATATTTGCATTTTCCATTGTGTCTGTGCGTAGGGCAGCCCCGAAATACCACTCCTTCTATGCCGACGTTATTTCTTCTAATGAACGAACATTAAATGGCTTTCGTTTCTGAAATTATATTCATTATCGTTTCTTACGTTATTGCCCCACACCCCCAAAAAGAAGTCTTTCGGGATGGTCCCGGCCTGTCAAGGTCAAATAACAATAGAACCTTATACTGAGTCGTGGGCCATTCCGGCACCCGAGCAAAAAATCAAAGCAGCTGACCTTCACTTTGAACGAGCACACATTCCTAGTTAGCTACATTCAGTGTAAGGCCATCTCACAGGACTTGAAATTTACACTCCATCTTTGCATTTTGTCTGCGTGCATTTGCAGCCCCAGCGAACCATAAATACGGACACATTCTATATTTTTTGAAAAATGATTTATATTACTGTTTGGTTTCATTTAATGCGCAAATGAACAAGGGTGGAGAGACACATTGCATGTACACTGAGCAATCACTTTTATTTACACAATACATAGCTACACATATTCAATGGGCCTGCGACATGAGGAGACTCGAGAGAACAGACAATCAAATTACAATCATTTAAACCGTGATGTGTATTTCTCTATGAGCTCTGCTTTAGGTGGACATGGAACAGAGGCAATGTTGGGTGGCAATGCAGTTGTCCCCTGCACAGGTTCGTTCACAACTCCATGTATGTGCCTATCTAGGACATCAACAATAAGTCTCTCAATAAACTCATATTGCATATCCTCAAACACTGGTTTGATCACCCATTGTTTACTTCTTTTAGTGAAGGCCTTATTGTAGCGAAGCGTCCCTAAAGTTCCGGTCGTCCTACTTTGTTGACGGCCAACATTATGGTTATGTGCCAAGACCGCTAGAAGAGTCCGATTTATCATGCCCTCCATGCCAAAATGCAATCGTTTTGGCCTGTACTTTAGGCACATATTGTGGAACACCTCCAAATCTCCTGTGTGGCAGAATTCCGTGAGTCCCCTCAAATCTCTTGTTATAGTTTTATCAAATACAATCTTTTCAATGGCTTTGTGAGTGGGTGATGAAGGAATCAACCACTTCTTCTTCCGTGCCTCCTCTGTGGACAAATGGCCATGTTCACAATTGTGGAAATGTTGGTTTGTGGTCCAGCGGTGAAGGTTGCTACAGTGTAGCATTACTGACCGCCATTTTTCCAGTAGAATTTCCAACGACTCTTCACATGTTTTTGAGCTCCACCAAAGATGGTTGCTGATTGACTTGGACCACTGTGAAATACCTTGCATATCTTTTTTTTTACCTGCAGCCGACATTTTTTTATTGATTGTTTTTGCAAGATGCCATACGTCAAATTGGTGATTTATATTTTTGTACTCTTCTCTCATTGTCTTGGCAATTGAAACGTGTCTGTCCGTGGCTATCAGGTCGATCACCATTCCCCGCGATTGTAATTCTTGCAATGATGCTACAAAGCCAACTTTCTCCATGGCCACTGAGGATGTACTTTGTGACACCTGCACGACCACCGAACTCACAATTTTCTTACTTTCCATGTCCTGAAAGTGGTGGTGCAGTACTTGGCTGAAAATCCTGGGCTATCGCACTGTCCATCACCGGCTAGCCTGAACCGTTTGCCCACGAATGTACTATCAATAGACATTTTTTCCATTCTCCAAGCTTCGCTAATGGCTGGAAATAGATAATCGGTTTGGTATTTGTAGAACTGAGTTTTCGCAATGAAATGGATTCCCACAAACTGAAAGAAAGACTCTAACTTTTTAAAACTTGAACCACTAAAAAGTGCAGCCGCTGCACAAAGTAGATTGCCTGCTGGCAGTTGCCCCAGCATGGGTTGTGCAGACCATGAGAAAGGATGATATTTTGTACAGGTGGCATGTATTTTAAGGTTAGTGCCTCGAATTGCACAGGTCACATTAATCAATGGCTCCCCACATACTTCCCCACCAACCGAATGCCCACATTTCATCCGAATAATAATATCAATCAAACAACTATCGAATACAATGAATTTGGCCTCTTTCCTTATACTGTCACTCTGCATCCCAGCTGGTTCGGCCTGTAACGTTGAGGACATGTCACTCACATGAAAGGTAGAATCTCTGATATCGTCTTCCGCTATGTTCAGTGATATTGAAGGTGTTTCATTGTCGTCCACTTCATTCTCTTCCATTGCAACATCTGTTCCTTCTCCGGCGATGGGTGAATAAAACAATTTCTTCAACTTTCTCGCGGTCTTACTTTTTGCGGGTGTGGATTCTGTAAATTGATCTCCGACTGCATCCGAACTACCAGGAGGACATTCACTATCAATGGCTGGTGGTGGTATAGCTCCGTTGTCAATCACTTCATATTCTTCCCATTGGCACGATGCATCTCCAGTCTCAAGTCCCTGCCAAAAGGTTTGACAAGCAACATCTCTCGTTCGCTTCACTGTCTGTGTAGATCTAGTTCGTACACCCACTCGCAACTAGAGGACAGATTGGAAAAGGGATGTTCAGTTTTAACACAACTTACAGTATTGAACTATTAACAGTGAAAAACAACATAATATAGTGACCAGGACACTAACCTTCTTTTGCTTTCTTTTCTTTGAAACTTTCTTGCCTCGAACTTCAACATCAGGACGCTGTTGCTCCGACTCGTGTGTGCATGTCTCCACTTCCTCTTGCGCTGCAACGACTATATTTTCATGATAAGCACATCCATCACGCACTGACGCTCCATCGACTCCCTGAAACATAGAACTTTCATTAGTATGTATAATAATATCGAAAACACAAAATGTACTTGGGGACCAATACCCACGTACATCTCAATAGCAAAACACGAATGAACGCTTTGTGTAGAACATTCAAACGACAATTTTTCACGCTTAGTTGATCTAGTTAGATGGAACTGTCAAGATCCATACCTCGGGCTCCTCATAGACTTCCATTGATGATATTATTGAAGATGATGCTTCAGTAACTCCCTGAAACACAGTAATTGCATTAGTATGGTTTTCTATTTTGTTAAAAAGAACATAAACTTTGTGCAGGCGTCAACGGCTCATCTAAATAGACCTGCAGAAAAGATCAGTTGTCTAAAATAAATAATGGATATGTAAATATGATTCGATTTGCTCGATCGTTGGAAGTGTCACCACCCAGAGATCTGCATCAACTACTAGGGGTGATGTTCTTGTAGAAGAAGCTCCGTCATCTCCCTGAAACATAGTACTTGCGTTAATAAAGAAGGAAGTATAGCGGATGTAATCACGTCATATGATTTCGCTTGATCGAACTGTCAGTATCCATACCTCGAAATGCATAAGAACATCAAGGGACGATGTAACTGCGGTGCACACTTCTGCAAGCTGTTGCGCCGACCCGTAACTGCATGCTCCCCCTTCTTCTTGGACTAATGCTCCATCGACTCCCTGAAACATAGGACTTTCATTAGTAATGAACACAATATTGAAAAAAGAAGACACATAGGAGGGCGACGACAGAAGGACATATCAATGGCTAAAAACGAAAGAAACATTGTGTGTAACCATCACGCTACAAGAATGCAAGATCTGATGATCTCCATCGATGGAACTGTCCGGAAACGTACCTCGAGCATCTGAGTGACATCAACGGTTGTCGTCAATACGTTGTGCTTCTCAGCATCTCCCTGAAAGACAGTACTTGCATTATTTTGGATAACAATAATTATAACTGAAAACAAAGACTAGAGGACGAGTACAAGGGTGTACCATTAGGTAAAATAATTACACGATAAATTAAAACTATTGATTTACATGCCTAAAACAAGTCAGTGGCAGAATAGCTAAGTAAGATTACCCGATAGGCGCTTGAAGTGGCTGATGACTGCAATAACGACACGGATGGAGAAGCTTCCGCCTTCATATTGAGTGGATACATAAATGGGGAAATTATTGTTAGCTAATGCTACACACTACCGCAAGGCCGAGAGATAAATACGTAAACTTGACTCACCAGTGGAGGGATGTGGACGAATAGAGTGGGAATAGCGGTTGAGAGCAATTTTCGCCTCGCTCGCGGTGTGTTCTTCTTTATTAGCAATGATGTGGAGTACATGTCTGAGCTAAAGTGCCTGCTGCAGATGCGGTATCGATCACCCCTCTTGTCCGCAAAGAGTTCTAGGACTCTACTTTCAAGCTCAGACGGTGGATATCCGCAATATCGGACCCATTCTCTTATCTGATCTATTGTCTTAGGGAAAACATGCATTATAGTACCTTCAGATTTATTATGGGTCTTCGAAGGGCAACCGCCAATGGAACAGGCAGGCATTGTGGAAAGTTCTGAAAAGTAAAGATCAACAATTCTCTATGAATACCAATGTGTTAAAAAATAAAATGACACATAAAAGGTTCAATGCAAGGTTCGTTTTGGTTCTTGGAACTATACACGTTATTCACATGCGGATAAGTATTTGAATAACTTTAAAAAAATAGAAAAATAATTTGACTAAACTCAGAACATGTGACTAGTTCCTTGCATGTACTGTCTTGAACGAAAAGAAATTGGACGCAAAATGATTATGGTACATGGCCTTACCTTGACGAACAAACAGTTAGATGCAGGGATCAGAGTAGTTTCTTGTCGTAGAACAGGGAGCAGTTCACAGGTTGCAAACTGACGAGTTTCCTCGAAGTGGTCACGGAAGTTCACAGAGACGAAGAGCAGATAACCAGCACCTTCACGGGTTGACTAGCAAAGCGCAAAGAAGTTCTCATTAGAAATATGAAGTGGGTTATAAAGAATTCGAAACAGGGGTGTGTTTGTGAATGAATGACGTGTATATGTCGTGGCATTATGCAGTTTGCAGGGAGCCGTCCAGCGTGAGGGGGGATGCTTGGCAGGAGACACGGGGTCTGGAGGTAGACATGGGAACAACAACCCATGCTCTATAGACCACTTTGAAGTGTACATGGTCTTTGGCACCTCTTGGCCTTTATCGCTCCCTGACAGCTCCACTTGCCAGCACAAGTACCCCGGTGCGAACTTCCTTTGATAGGGCGGGGGGGTGGATTGGGGCGGTGGTCGTGCAGACAAGACACAGGAAGACTCGTGAATGGAGACACACTTATGTGGATTGCAAGGGGGCGTCCAGCGTGAGGGGGTTGCTTGGCAGGAGACACGGGGTCTGGAGGTAGACATGGGAACAACAACCCATGCTCTATAGACCACTTTGAAGTGTACATGGTCTTTGGCACCTCTTGGCCTTTATCGCTCCCTGACAGCTCCACTTGCCAGCGCAAGTACCCCGGTGCGAACTGCCTTTGATAGGGCGGGGGGGTGGATTGGGGCGGTGGTCGTGCAGACAAGACACAGGAAAACTCGTGAATGGAGACACACTTATGTGGATTGCAGGGGGGCATCCAGCGTGAGGGGGGATGCTTGGCAGGAGACACGGGGTCTGGAGGTAGACATGGGAACAACAACCCATGCTCTATAGACCACTTTGAAGTGTACATGGTCTTTGGCACCTCTTGGCCTTTATCGCTCCCTGACAGCTCCACTTGCCAGCGCAAGTACCCCGGTGCGAACTGCCTTTGATAGGGCGGGGGGGGTGGATTGGGGCGGTGGTTGTGCAGACAAGACTCGTTTGCCGCAGGGCCTCACCAAGGAGAGGCCATCTAACTGCATGTAAGAGGCAGGCTGCAGGATCTAGTACATGGAAGGCAGGGGGGTGAGTTTATAAATACCTCACCCTCCCAGGAGAATATATGGGTGCAGTTCACCCTGGAGACCCTGGATGCCTAGGCAGTTAGTCAGCAGCAGGCTGGCCTGTGGTGGCAAGGCGGCACGGGCCAGAGGGGGTCATCTCTGTACCCGGTGCCCAAAAGGATGATTTATTATGATCAACCATATTGATTATTTACCTATAACCATGTTTTGTATCAATAAAATCCAACAGCCTTTTATTGCCAACGCTTGAACAAAGTGGTGTGGTAAGTATTTTTGTGGGAGGAGGCAAGGCCGGGAGGCTTGATGCCAACCCGCAAAATAACATATGTATGTCTGCTGCACATGGGTTCAACGGTTATGTGGATTGAAGGTGGGCGGCCAGCGTGAGGGAGGATGCTGGCCGGAGACCTGTGGTGTGACAAGACAAGGCACAGGAAGACTATTCAATGGAGACACACTAGATTCATTTAAAAAATCAAAACAACCATTGTTAAAATATATGTTGGGTTGTATTTTAGATCTTAATTTCAATTGAACATAAATAATAAACATTACACATTGTAAAGTTCCGGTTGCAGCACATCCAGGGAAAATCCGCGGTATTGTCCACTGTCGCTGGGGAAATGTTGTCTAATGGCAAGTACCGCACAGGCAGGTATTACTCTCCGAACGCGGTGTCCGAGCCTCCCGTGAACCCACCAAGTGAAGCAACGATAGGCCACCAGCCTGTACCACCTGTGAAAATGAAAGATGCAAACTGTATTAAAATGACAAAACTTTCTTATCAATGTCGATTCAGGTAAAAAATGTCATTCTGCTTTGAAAAAAATTCTATCTAGAAAATGCACAATATGGAACCAATTTACATGCGTTCGAATGATATGTAGATGTAATTTTATATGTGGGAGACGACCATGAAATAGTAGTGGCATCACTGACATCACAACCAGAGTATACTTACTCGTTACTCGGATTACGCGGACGAACAGTGCCGCGAAGTTCGTGCATAAGCATCATCACCATCCTCAACACGGTCCGTGAGAGGCAGGCTTCCCTGAACTCTGGCAGCTCGGTGATGCATTGCGGACTTGGCTCGCCTTCCGAAATGTAGGCCAAGCACCCGGAATTTTCACGGCAGCAGCAGTTCTCCTCCTCAGTTGGCATTAGCTCGCACCGATTGCACGTGCACCAGGTGGAGACGCCGTCCATGCGACATGGTCCAGGCTCTTCATCCGTTGACTGGTCCTCCCAACTGTCGTCCGAATCCCCATCGTTTTCGCGTGCTTGCCTTTCCAGTAGTTCCTCCTCGGTGTACTCGGGCTCGTACATATACGGCATTATTGTAGCCATTGTGTGGTAAAGAAAGTAAAATAATTTACAGAGATGGTACAGGTGTTCACAAGGCCTAGAAGCGGCGAAGGTAGCTGACCAGAGCACAGAAACGAGTCACAGAATACTCAAAGTAACACAGAGAGAGGAATGGAATCGAAAATCTGCTGCTGTGTGTTGTGAAACGGTGTGTTTATACTTATTGAGGAAAGAGGCGTCCTGCCATTTCCATGGTGACACTTCATTAGCTGAGGCGCAGCGATTGTTGACACGAAACGTGCTTTGGCGTTGGGAAATGGGCGGTACGCGTCTGCTGATGTCAGGCTCAGGGGTGGGGGATTTGATTTAGTGCCTCAAACGCAGGTGAGCCAGGTCGATGGGGGGAAATGATAGGATTATCACAAAATGGCGGCTGATTTCGAGTGCGTTAATGGACGAAAAGTCGGGTAAGGTCCATAGGAAAGTTTTCTACGATCTACCGATTTATGCTTAAAAACACATGGCCGAACCGTAGGGACAATAAAAAAAAAGTCCCGGAACTATCCTTTAATAGTATTCCGGGATCCAAACCGGTGTTGCACTGCATTGTCTTGTGTCCAAGACAAATGCGTTGCCCCAGAGCTATCCTTCCTCCCCAACGAATGGTCGATAAATGGGTACGACGTCCTTTCATAGCGGGACATTTCTGCACAGGTTTTTTTACCGTGAATTTTTTAATGAAAAAAACAATCACATTTTTTCGGGGGGAGGTAGAAAATTATTTATATGGGGTGGTTAAAGGGAATAAGGGGGTTTGGCATGGGGACGTTTGTCCTTAGCCTTATGACGTTGACCTCCTGTACTTACAGTCAAGACTTACACATAGTGATTTGCCATATCCATTCAATGAATAAGCAGCGCATACATTTTTGAATTCCGTACGACTTAAGCAACTGAGTTTCCTATCCAACATTTCCTTGATGTTAATGGCATTATAATCTTTTGGATACCCACATATTGTAGCTGTGTGCCGTGAAGTGTGGCCATTCGTTTTCCTAGCATATCTCCTGCGGGCCAAAAGGCTTCCCTTAGGTTAATCTCAATAATTATATCCAAGCTCTAATGCTTTGCAAACGGCCCCCAAAACAACGCTTATGTAGTCCCTCCCAGGACTTAAAGGCTCCATTATTGTAACATCAATTTGTGTTTTATGGATGTGCTGTAAAGTCGTCAAAGTAATTTCTTTTAAGTTCATATACTAATAGTAAAAAATGCAGGCACTGTGTTCCCTGATTTTCTTTTTAGAAATAGCAACTCTCATATATTTTCGAAAATGGATTTAGATGCTTTTGATGAGTGTCTATGTTTTCATTTTAGATTTTGGTATCTGCTTTACTGGTGCCAGGCACCCTGTCTTCCTCAATTCCACATTGGCTTTTTGATAAATACAACATAAGCGAGAGGTTGGACTTCTGGGTTTTCTGAGCAGTCTGTTTTGCCTTTTTAGGCTTGTGACTTGTGATTTTGTGTTTCCACTCTGATTGGAGATATTTAACAACGACGGGGGACCAGAGTTGTTGCTAGGTCTAGAAAAGATCTGTGTCTACACAGGGACTGTGGGACTCGGCGCTAGCTACCCTTTTGTAGCCCCTGAGCTTTTATCCAGGGCCACAAACTAAAGACCCTGGGTTATAGCCCCCTGAGCCCCTCCTAGCACTGCCTCTGCAGTGGACTCATTACGTGTTTGGCCGAATACCGCCATGTGGTAAGCACATGGTAACGGGAAGGGTCCACATGATCATGAGTGATGGGGATCTTTCAGTTATTCCATGTTTTGGAATCTAGCAGGCCTCCAGGAAGAAAGGCCACATTACCACTTGAAGGATTACCGCACGCAGTGATATGGCATGCGGTATGGAGCACATTTCCTACACACAAAAGCAGGTGATTTTCATGAGTTTCAGAATTTGGCAGAGTCGTAAAAAATCCTCTATTCTGATACGCTGATATTTTTCCACTACCGCTAATCTCGTAATGAGTGCGTAAGCCATTTTATTCAACATACGTCTTTGTTTCGCTGCAAGCCCTCCCAGTGGCTTTGTGTAGCTATTCATTTGCTTGAGCAATAGGCAGGTCAGTGGTTTGTGGGCACTCATTACATCTTAAAGCCGGCGGATGCCAGAGCAAGATGTAGTTATAGTGATGAGGTAATAAGCAAGCATAGTCAAAGCCAATATTTATGACCTTTGTAAGCAATATCCTGTTATATACCGAGGTACTCAATCCATTTGCCAGCGGTTTGCAGCATATGCCCAGGTAGGACTTTCCTTGACCAGGAAATGCTTTATTATTCTGTTAGTCATATCTGTTTTAATCACAACACTAGATGCTCACACAGTGGTCAGATATTACTATCAAAAGGTCAAGTAATCAGACTGATCCAACATATTTCCTAATAAAATTCTCTTACTAACATAATTGTCATGTATTGCCATTAGAAGCTCAAGCACCCACACCATTGACAGGTGTGCTCACACACATTCCTTTTGCTGCTACAATTACCTGGTATTACAATACAAACTCTAGGTACTCATACCTTTGCAAAATGATAGTATGACAAACTAACTCTAGTACATGTGTCTCTGGAAATTCTGGGGTCCCGGGACTGCCAACAGCACCTGGATGCTTCCCGTGGAGCGGTATAAAGGCAAACCCCAGGGACTCTAACCCACCCCTTCAATAGTGGACTGCCACCTTATGCAACCCAGATCTGCCCTGTGGCGCCTAACCATAAATTGCAGTATGCGTTTCATTGATAGACACATTCATGAAATGAGACCATTGACACGCAAACCCCTGTTCGCAGAACTCCGCACACCTCACAGTTTAGCCCCAAGAGGCCAAGCTACCTCCTGTGACAGATCAGCGAACCAGGGTCATGAAGCAGAAAACCCTTGTAATGTCTCCACTTCAGGAAATGGAAGATCTCAGAGTATAGTGCTGTGTGGGGAGGCACATATGCAGCCAGGACCAACAAGGATACCGGCCAACACCAACTTCATGAAGATACATGCCCATAGAGCCCAGGCAACCTGACTCCAAGATGCAGACCAGGTTATTGAGGCCTTCAGAGAATGAGCCACTAACGCAGTTGTATGCAAACTCTTTTATACTGTGGCCCCTGACCCTCTTAAATACAAATATTGTTTCCAGGACTCCCCAAAGTTATAGCTGCTTATGTTTTATATTAAAATCAGTCACAATAGTATCTTCTTAAAAGGCCTTGTGCGCCCCCTGCCCCACAGTGACTAATGAAACATTGAAATGCCATTAACAACATATGGGAGAAGGCAGAAAATATATCTCAAAACCAATTACTTGCTCTAAGAAATGAACAGACCCAGCTGAACCCACTTAAACTCTTAGTTCTACCATCATGGGCAAGGGTCACGTATAAAAGGGGGCACACCCCGACCAGGAGTGTGGGAGCTAGGTGTCCAGATGCTAAATACTGAGGTGGTGGGGGAGAGGAAGCGGGAAAAGACAGAGAAGGGAACTGGTTGAGTGGTGTGAGGGAGGGAGGAGAAGGAGGGGAAACATATACATATAGATTAAGAAGAGGAAGAGGATTCATATTAAGTGAGAGAGAAAATAGAAGACAGCTAGAGGGAGAAGAAAAGCAAAATCTAACGGGAAAGAAGAAAGAGAAGAAGGAGGAGGAACACCTATAAAGTGAAAGAGGAGTGAGAGGTCTGAATGAGGAGAGAGAAGAAAGTTTACAAGAGAGAAGAGAAGACAACAGGGGGAGGAAGGAGAGTGCTTGAAAGAGGAGAGCGAAGGGAGGTGACCACAAGAATAATAGACTGTGGTTAAGTGTTGAAATGGGATAGGAGTATGTTCTGCAGATGTTGGCGCAGGTTGCAGCCAAAGGGCCCAAGATCGCTGAGATAAACTGTGTGTCAGAAAGGAAGGCTGATAATGCCTTAGCAGAAGGTCCACATAAAACCTTACCTGGAGGGGAATGTAAAAATACCCTATGCTCTAACTGTTGCAGAATGGACTCATGCCTGACTCCTGTCCGATGACCCAAGAATGCCGGGCTATTGGTGCCGAAAAGCTGAAGGACAGTAGGTTATTCCTAATATCCAGATAAGTCCCGTGACAATCAAGAAATACCAGGAACAAGAAATAAGTGCTCTGGAACACTATAACATCCCTGAGATTGTTTACTAACAGTTCTATGCTGGCTAACAACCTTGAACCCAGAAAACACAGTATTGACTCCGGACTAGAGTCATAAAGGCATGAGAAAACCACTAGACTGTCCTAGCCACAACGAAATCTAAACTTGCCATGTTGACTTCCAAAGTGATTTTTGTAGAAGCATGTGTGACTGTAATACAAAAAGATATGGATTCGAGTCAAGCTAAGGTGGCAGCTTTGCCTCATTCAATCTTAGACCCCCTGATTAAAGAAAGAGAAAGTCAGAGACTCTATAGACAATTAGACTCTATAGATCTCAGGGGATTGTGTGTGAAAACAGCAGAATCAAACAGTAATCCTTTTGAATCCCCAGACTTCTGTTTACCAATAAATACGCTGCCTCAGAGGGGGGAGATGGTCTGGCAAAGAACTCTGATAAGCCACTAACTGGTGAGGTATGAATGTTGTCCCCCCCAACCGAGCCAGTAGCTTCTGGTCACCAATCCCAAGGATCTGGTGAGGAGCTGGAGGCTTCGAGGGACGAGTTGATTGTCCACAGTCCCGAACCCAAAATCCTTCAAAACAGCTATGTTCAATTTTCATTAAAGCTGCATTAAGGTCAGAACAAAAAACTGATATCGGCCTGGGGAACTCTAAAAAAGTCCAAACTAATAAGGCTCTGGCCAACCAAGCCATCTCTCGATCTACTTCATCCACACAAAAGCAAAAAAAACAGAGCGGCCACCAAGCAGAAAGCGGTGGTGGTTAAGAGGTTTACGAATGACATCACAACCTCTGTTAACAAATATCAAAAGAGTCAAGAGGTGATCCCTATGAAGGATTTGCCAAACCCTCAAAGCAGTATCTCTCTTCGGAAGGAAATTGCTAACTGTCTCCAGCAAGAAAGTGATATTAGAGATGCTGTTGCAGTTGTAGTTGAGAGAGACCAAGTGCAAGGGTTGAATACAAAGTAAAAGGGCTCTCCCTCAATTGATATATTAGATATGTTGACGTATTCAATTGAAGTTCATAGTATGGATGAAGTTGATGTGGATGAAGAGGAGTCTATGGAAGAGGCCTCCATTGATGCTGAGGAATCAAATGCCTCTAAGGATTTGAATAAAAAGCCAGACTGTAATGGGAAACCAAAGGGGCCATCTCAGCTGGATATGGAAGCGCGGCCCGTGATTGGACACTCAGAGAAAGATCACAATCTGGTGGTGAAACACAAGTCTCTATGTGTCTTTTGGGCAACAGATGGAATTTAACCATCACCGAAAAATCATCTCAAGGGGGGAGAACCTATAATCGCTTGACCAAAAACAGGAGGAAGTAAGCGGGACTCTCGTGCGACGAATTATTTGAAGGTGGATCATGAACCATTGCCCATTCCCCCAGACAAGAGAACTCAAAATGGGGAAAGAAGAACTCTGTATTAGCAGACTAGGAGACACATAGAATCTCACCCCTAAAACTCCCACGTTATCCGAATGGTAAATTGGAGAAATTGAAACAAGATCAAAGAGAAGGTGGGGAGAAAATGAAAGGCCCAGAGAGGGCTAAACTTGGCAATTTTCAAGATGGCCTACTGCTGGAAAGGATTATGTCTGAAATGGATGGCTTGATTCTCAATAGAGCTAATGTCATCAGACTACTTCATCATGTGCCCTCACTAAGACCGCTTGCATCTAACGATCTGGCTATAGGGGAGTTCGTAGATGATTACGGCTCAGTTGAGTACTCATCTACCCAACAGCTCCGTTAATATCGCAATTGCTAAAACAAGAAGCTACTCAACTAAGATATCTTGGATTTGATCTTACAGAACAGTTAATTCCACCACGTCCAACAAAAACAGTATACGTGCCCAAAAGGGTTGAACATCACTATGAACGAACAGCCAGGCCAAGTAACAAGCGCAGGTAGTCACCAAAAGGATCGACGTTTGGCAGTTCTTGGAGTCGAAGGAGAGATCTAGATAGGAGGCACTCCAGGAGGGAAGAAAGGGAAGGCTCACATCATGTATACTCTAGAAGAAGCCCTTGTACTAAGCGATGAGATAGATACAGAGGATTCCCGAAAAAGGATGATCACAGGTTGAAATCAAATGGAACAGATGAAAACTGGAAGTGGCTGATGGACCTTGTGACAAAATGCCATAGGTCGAGGCTACAACTGCATCAAAGCCCCTAACTGTTGCATTCTGGAATACCAGAGGCTTTACCCATCTCTTTATCAACGGGGGAGATAAAATTAAGGTGCATGATATCTTCTGTTTTCAGGAAACCTGGATACGTGATCCTCCACTAGTAGAGGGTTATTCCTGTCAGCTAAATCCAGCAGTCAAAGGACCGATGTCAGGGCTTTTAATTTTAATTAAAAACGAGCTACAATTTGTGTTGATGGAAGAATTATCTCCAACCCCTTTAATTCAAATTCATATTGGGGGAAATGACAATGAATAAAGAAAGCAATTCTAAAATAATGATTCTTTTTAACCTCTTTTGGAATTCTGCAAGTATGTAGAGTCATAACTTTCCAGAGCAGGTGGAAAAGTGGCTTAACACCTGTAGGCTAAAATGGCCTGACCCTTGGTTCATGATATGTGGTGATCGTGTGCATCAATAAGCAGGGAGATCCTATTATTTGTGATTCTATTAGCGCAACAGCTGCAGAATAAAGCGGCTATAGGTGGATATTAACCGCAGATGCTAAATATTTGTATATCCTGAATGGGAACACAAATATGGACATCCCTGCGAAGATCACAAGGAAATATACCCGGGGTGGTAAAGTTTTGGACTATATATGAATCTCTGGTGCAATGATCTCGCCTCTAAATAGGATGTTGGTGGAGTACATGGAAGATAGTGACCACAACTTACTCTCTGCTACATTGATGCCAGTATAAAACACCTATATTAATCTTGTATCGCTGGAAGTAACAATGGGGAGGAATCGAATAAAAATACCTCCAAGCCTGATTGATCGCTTAAGTGCCTCTGTCAGGCATTCTCAAGCAGAGGGGGCAGTTGAAATAATAGACTATTTGAGCCTCTTTAACATTTTTGAGGTTAGATCTAGCCATCCGGGTCAGGAACAGACATCACATCGACATGCTCTTGATGCCCTGGTGGCTAATCAAAATAAGCTTAAGAGGCAACAATTAACCATCTTAAAATATGATAGTTTGCGATCAGTAGCTGTTGAAAGATAAAACATTCGGCAGTATCATCATAGCTGGTTACGTCGCCACATAAAGACTCTGTTGAGAAATGACACCAAGAAGATGTTGGGCGTTTTGAAAACCTCAAATACACCTGAGATGTGGAGATTAATGAATCAATTGGACACCCCCAAAATGCAATGATGATGAATCCAAATCCGCCGGCTTTGTGGATTTCTCATTTTGGTTCATTCTTTGACCCGGCTGAAACAGTCCCGATACTAAGAACATCTAAAGTAAGTTGGGGGTTGATAGATACCACAGTTGAAGCTATTGTGGCTATTATTTTAAAATCATTGTGCTCTAGAGCATGTGGCCCAGATGGGTTAAGTAATATGGCCCTAAAAGAGGACATAAATCTATGGGCAAGGTTCTTGGCAATTCTATTCTCCTATATCATCAAATCACAGAAGATCCCCTGCTCATGGAAAGAGTCTATCATCATCCCCATCCATAAGAAGTTGAAGCCGCCTGAAACCAACTCATTATTGCCCCATTGCCCTATCCGATGCTTCCGGAAAATCTTTGGATGCTTAACATTAAAATCATTATGGGTTTGGGGCAGTTCCTCGGGCCATTTGGACCGGTGGCAATCAGGCTTTGTAAAAGGGTTTGGCGCCTCCCTTAATATTTTCATCTTAAATGTGCTAAAGAGCCGTACTGAGAGGAATAAAGAAGAGAAAATGTACATTGCATTTATCAACCAAGCTTTTGATACTGTTTCACGCCCTTTATTATGGGCTAAACTCTCTCGGTGGGGTTGCCCAAATTCACTAATGGAGCCTATTAAGGACTTTCATCAGGACACCACAGGGAAAATACGATTAAATAAAGCAGGCCTTTTAACTAGAGCAATACGCACAAATAAGGGCCTGAAGCAGGGGTGACCAATGGCTCTGGAGCTTTTTAACCTTTTTATCTCTGATATAGACTCTGCATTTGATGATATAAGATGCTTCCCCCCTGCTTTGGCCAACATGAAATTGGGGCGACTGATATATGCGGATGATGTGGTCCTTATAGACCAGACCCCGGTGGGTCTTCAAAACAATTAGATGCTCTGCAATCCTATATAGGAGAACATTGATGAACCCAAAAAAATCATTGATCATGCCCTTGGGTCTCCAAAAAGGCCAAGTTGGAGCTAAAAGGTTGAACTGCAATTTGATGGGCGAGAAGATTCCAGTGGTTCATTCACTTACATATCTTGGGGTTTGTTTGAATACAAGTACGATTGACGCATCGAGGTATGAAGCACTAGTAGAAAAAGCTAGAAATTTGGCAGGTATGGGGAAAGTTCTGCTTAAGTGGTATTGTGGCTTTTCTCTAATCCCTCTGATTAGATTCTATAGATTTACAAGCCGATTCATGGAATAATTAGCGCGGCGCAAGTGGCCAAAAACGTGCGAATCGCAGTGGAATAGCGAAAATCGCAGTGGAATAGCGAAAATCGCACGAAAAGCAGCGCACATCGATTCATGGAAGGCCGTGCGCGAGAAAACCATCGGACGTGCGATAAGAAAGTGCGCGGCGCATGTTGGCGCACAGGCCATCTAACGGCGTGCGCCAGGCCACAGCGAAAATCGCACAGTCCACAGCGAAAATCGCACATAGCGCGGCGCACGCAACAAAAGTAGGCGGAACACGGGGCGTAACTCTCGGAATGGGGAACAACTTGCCAAAATGTGGGCGTCACGGGGGCAGCACAGGGTAAAAGTGCGCGGAATGCCCACACGCTCGCCTACAACACGTATTCATGGAATAGAATAGGGCAAAAAAGCGCACGCTCAAACCAGCGCACAGGCACAAACACGACCGCCACAAGAAAGCAGGCGGTAGCGTCTCTGCGCCTGGAAGAAATGTGCGCTAAAAGGTGCGCCAACAAATAGCACCTATATACAGCCATGATGAATGTCCAATACTGTGGCCCTCCAGGATAAATGACGTACAAAGGGGTACCCACAAACACAGACACGCGCTGAGAGAAAAAATAAACGTGTGCGTGTATACCGGGGTGCGCGGGAAGTTGCACACACGATATGGCCGGGTACGTGGATTTCAGGGGTGCGCGGGAAGTTCCACACGCGATATGGCCGGGTACGTGGATTTCAGGGGTGCGCGGGAAGTACCACACGCGATTAGTCAGGGTACGTGGATTTCAGGGGTGCGCGGGAAGTCCCACACGCGATTAGGCAGGGTACGTGGATTGCAGGGTTGCGCGGGAAGTTCCACACGCGATATGGCCGGGTATGTGGATTTCAGGGGTGCGCGGGAAGTACCACACGCGATTAGTCAGGGTACGTGGATTTCAGGGGTGCGCGGGAAGTACCACACGCGATTAGGCAGGGTACGTGGATTTCAGGGGTGCGCGGGAAGTCCCACAGGCGATTAGGCAGGGTACGTGGATTGCAGGGTTGCGCGGGAAGTTCCACACGCGATATGGCCGGGTACATGGATTTCAGGGGTGCGCGGGAAGTACCACACGCGATTAGTCAGGGTACGTGGATTTCAGGGGTGCGCGGGAAGTCCCACACGCGATTAGGCAGGGTACGTGGATTGCAGGGTTGCGCGGGAAGTTCCACACGCGATATGGCCGGGTACGTGGATTTCAGGGGTGCGCGGGAAGTACCACACGCGATTAGTCAGGGTACGTGGATTTCAGGGGTGCGCGGGAAGTCCCACACGCGATTAGGCAGGGTACGTGGATTGCAGGGTTGCGCGGGAAGTTCCACACGCGATATGGCCGTGTACGTGGATTTCTGGGGTGCGCGGGAAGTTCCACACGCGACATGGCCATGTACGTGGATTTCAGGGGTGCGCGGGAAGTTCCACACGCGATTAGGCAGGGTACGTGGATTTCAGGGGTGCGCGGGAAGTTCCACGCGCGATTAGGCAGGGTACGTGGATTTCAGGGGTGCGCGGGAAGTTCCACACGCAATATGGCCGTGTACGTGGATTTCAGGGTTGCGCGGGAAGTTCCACACGCGGTATGGCCGGGTACGTGGATTTCAGGGTTGCGCGGGAAGTTCCAAACGCGATATGGCCGGGTACGTGGATATCAGGGGTGCGCGGGAAGTTCCACACGCGATTAGTCAGGGTACGTGGATTGCAGGGGTGCGCGGGAAGTTCCACACGCGATATGGCCGGGTACGTGGATTTCAGGGGTGCGCGGGAAGTTCCACACGCGATATGGCCGGGTACGTGGATATCAGGGGTGCGCGGGAAGTTCCACACGCGATTAGTCAGGGTACGTGGATTGCAGGGGTGCGCGGGAAGTGCAACACGCGATTTGGCTGTGTGCTCCCAGGCATTACCTGTACACCCTCCACGGCCCCTGCAGGCAGCACACACCACAGGGGACTACCCTGCACACCTGCTCATGTCTCCCACCACCCCCACCCCCCAGCAGTGCAGGGGCACCCTCCACCAGGCCCCCACCCATGTCTCCCACCACCCCCACCCTCCCGCCACCAGGGGTACCCTCCACCAGGCCCCCACCCATGTCTCCCACCACCCCCACCCCCCAGCAGTGCAGGGGCACCCTCCACCAGGCCCCCACTCATGTCTCCCACCACCCCCACCCCCCCGCCACCAGGGGCAGCCTCCACCAGGCCCCCACCCATGTCTCCCACCACCCCCACCCCCCAGCAGTGCAGGGGCACCAACTACCAGGCCCCCACCCATGTCTCCCACCACCCCCACCCTCCCGCCACCAGGGGTACCCTCCACCAGGCCCCCACCCATGTCTCCCACCACCCCCAACTCCCAGCAGTGCAGGGGCACCCTCCACCAGGCCCCCACCCATGTCTCCCACCACCACCACCCTCCCGCCACCAGGGGTACCCTCCACCAGGCCCCCACCCATGTCTCCCACCACCCCCACCCCCCAGCAGTGCAGGGGCACCCTCCACCAGGCCCCCACCCATGTCTCCCACCACTCCCACCCTCCCGCCACCAGGGGTACCCTCCACCAGGCCCCCACCCATGTCTCCCACCACCCCCACCCCCCAGCAGTGCAGGGGCAGCCTCCACCAGGCCCCCACCCATGTCTCCCACCACCCCCAACCCCCAGCACTGTGGGGAACCTGCCAGCAGGCCCCCACCCATGTCCAACCCATGTCTCCCACCACCCCCACCCCCCAGCAGTGCAGGGGCAGCCTCCACCAGGCCCCCACTCATGTCCCCTATCACCCCCACCCCCCAGCAGTGCAGGGGCAGCCTCCACCAGGCCCCCACTCATGTCTCCCACCACCCCCACCCCCCCCCCCGCCACCAGGGGCAGCCTCCACCAGGCCCCCACCCATGTCTCCCACCACCCCCACCCCCCCGCCACCAGGGGCAGCCTCCACCAGGCCCCCACCCATGTCTCCCACCACCCCCACCCTCCCGCCACCAGGGGTACCCTCCACCAGCCCCCACCCATGTCTCCCACCACCCCAACCCCCCAGCAGTGCAGGGGCACCCTCCACCAGGCCCCCACTCATGTCTCCCACCACCCCCAACCCCCAGCACTGTGGGGAACCTGCCAGCAGGCCCCCACCCATGTCCAACCCATGTCTCCCACCACCCCCACCCCCCAGCAGTGCAGGGGCAGCCTCCACCAGGCCCCCACTCATGTCCCCTATCACCCCCACCCCCCAGCAGTGCAGGGGCAGCCTCCGCCAGGCCCCCACTCATGTCTCCCACCACCCCCACCACCCCCCGCCACCAGGGGCAGCCTCCACCAGGCCCCCACCCATGTCTCCCACCACCCCCACCCCCCCCGCCACCAGGGGCAGCCTCCACCAGGCCCCCACCCATGTCTCCCACCACCCCCACCCTCCCGCCACCAGGGGTACCCTCCACCAGGCCCCCACCCATGTCTCCCACCACCCCCACCCCCCAGCAGTGCAGGGGCACCCTCCACCAGGCCCCCACTCATGTCTCCCACCACCCCCACCCCCCCGCCACCAGGGGCAGCCTCCACCAGGCCCCCACCCATGTCTCCCACCACCCCCACCCCCCAGCAGTGCAGGGGCACCCACTACCAGGCCCCCACCCATGTCTCCCACCACCCCCACCCTCCCGCCACCAGGGGTACCCTCCACCAGGCCCCCACCCATGTCTCCCACCACCCCCAACCCCCAGCAGTGCAGGGGCACCCTCCACCAGGCCCCCACTCATGTCCCCTATCACCCCCACCCCCCAGCAGTGCAGGGGCAGCCTCCGCCAGGCCCCCACTCATGTCTCCCACCACCCCCACCACCCCCCGCCACCAGGGGCAGCCTCCACCAGGCCCCCACCCATGTCTCCCACCACCCCCACCCCCCCCGCCACCAGGGGCAGCCTCCACCAGGCCCCCACCCATGTCTCCCACCACCCCCACCCTCCCGCCACCAGGGGTACCCTCCACCAGGCCCCCACCCATGTCTCCCACCACCCCCACCCCCCAGCAGTGCAGGGGCACCCTCCACCAGGCCCCCACTCATGTCTCCCACCACCCCCACCCCCCCGCCACCAGGGGCAGCCTCCACCAGGCCCCCACCCATGTCTCCCACCACCCCCACCCCCCAGCAGTGCAGGGGCACCCACTACCAGGCCCCCACCCATGTCTCCCACCACCCCCACCCTCCCGCCACCAGGGGTACCCTCCACCAGGCCCCCACCCATGTCTCCCACCACCCCCAACCCCCAGCAGTGCAGGGGCACCCTCCACCAGGCCCCCACCCATGTCTCCCACCACCCCCACCCTCCCGCCACCAGGGGTACCCTCCACCAGGCCCCCACCCATGTCTCCCACCACCCCCACCCCCCAGCAGTGCAGGGGCACCCTCCACCAGGCCCCCACCCATGTCTCCCACCACCCCCACCCTCCCGCCACCAGGGGTACCCTCCACCAGGCCCCCACCCATGTCTCCCACCACCCCCACCCCCCAGCAGTGCAGGGGCAGCCTCCACCAGGCCCCCACCCATGTCTCCCACCACCCCCAACCCCCAGCACTGTGGGGAACCTGCCAGCAGGCCCCCACCCATGTCCAACCCATGTCTCCCACCACCCCCACCCCCCAGCAGTGCAGGGGCAGCCTCCACCAGGCCCCCACTCATGTCCCCTATCACCCCCACCCCCCGCCAGTGCAGGGGCAGCCTCCACCAGGCCCCACTCATGTCTCCCACCACCCCCACCCCCCCCGCCACCAGGGGCAGCCTCCACCAGGCCCCCACGAATTGTCCCCCACCACCACCACCCCCCCGCTACCAGGGGCAGCCTCCACCAGGCCCCCACCCATGTCTCCCACCACCCCCACCCTCCCGCCACCAGGGGTACCCTCCACCAGGCCCCCACCCATGTCTCCCACCACCCCCACCCCCCAGCAGTGCAGGGGCACCCTCCACCAGGCCCCCACTCATGTCTCCCACCACCCCCACCCCCCCGCCACCAGGGGCAGCCTCCACCAGGCCCCCACCCATGTCTCCCACCACCCCCACCCCCCAGCAGTGCAGGGGCACCCACTACCAGGCCCCCACCCATGTCTCCCACCACCCCCACCCTCCCGCCACCAGGGGTACCCTCCACCAGGCCCCCACCCATGTCTCCCACCACCCCCAACCCCCAGCAGTGCAGGGGCACCCTCCACCAGGCCCCCACCCATGTCTCCCACCACCCCCACCCTCCCGCCACCAGGGGTACCCTCCACCAGGCCCCCACCCATGTCTCCCACCACCCCCACCCCCCAGCAGTGCAGGGGCACCCTCCACCAGGCCCCCACCCATGTCTCCCACCACCCCCACCCTCCCGCCACCAGGGGTACCCTCCACCAGGCCCCCACCCATGTCTCCCACCACCCCCACCCCCCAGCAGTGCAGGGGCAGCCTCCACCAGGCCCCCACCCATGTTTCCCACCACCCCCAACCCCCAGCACTGTGGGGAACCTGCCAGCAGGCCCCCACCCATGTCCAACCCATGTCTCCCACCACCCCCACCCCCCAGCAGTGCAGGGGCAGCCTCCACCAGGCCCCCACTCATGTCCCCTATCACCCCCACCCCCCAGCAGTGCAGGGGCAGCCTCCACCAGGCCCCCACTCATGTCTCCCACCACCCCCACCCCCCCCGCCACCAGGGGCAGCCTCCACCAGGCCCCCACCCATGTCTCCCACCACCCCCACCCCCCCGCCACCAGGGGCAGCCTCCACCAGGCCCCCACCCATGTCTCCCACCACCCCCACCCCCCAGCAGTGCAGGGGCATCCACTACAGGCCCCCACCCATGTCTCCCACCACCTCCACCCTCCCGCCACCAGGGGCAGCCTCCACCAGGCCCCCACCCATGTCTCCCACCACCCCCAACCCCCAGCACTGTGGGGAACCTGCCAGCAGGCCCCCACACATGTCCCCCTGGCCCCAGGTCCTGACGATACACAATCATGGCAGTAATGGCCAGCATACCCAGCACAAACACCCAGGCAAGGATTGCATCCGCCCACATAGTGAATGCAATCACATGACACAACCCCAATGGCAAGTATGCAAAAGAACACATGTCCGTCACACACACATACACAAAGGGTGCAAGTGAATGTCAAAACCCATATCATGACATGTAAGAAACCAATGAGAAAATAACACAAGTGTAAGAAAATATAAAAAATGTATTAAATAACAAAAATAAGTCAACTTTTCAAACATACAACTATGTGGCTAAGTAAAGAAATGGTCCATGTCTGAGAACAAAAGTGATAAACAAGAAAACAAAGGAATGAAAAAAAAAAAATAATTGTCCAAAGCAATATCATGTAGTAGGAAATTAAAGAAAAACCATTACGTCATGGTGAAAACAATAAGAAATTAAAAAAATGTATCTCCCAAAAAAACAAACTATATACAGGAATGTACCAGGGTCCATGAGCCCAACACCATAAATGAAACCTACTACTAACTAATGAAAAATATATGTACAAAAAAGTGGCCATTGTCCGAGCGGTCCAAAATAATAAAAAAAAATAAAGGAAACCTAGCACTAACTAACTAAATAACTATATACAAAGGCAGCGGGCAAGTCCTGCGGCTCACTTGGTGATGTTGCTGGCCAGGGCATCATCGAACTCCATGTCAATGTCCTGGAGGCGGGACTCTGTCCTGGCCCCGAGGTCTCGCAGGGACAACCCCATGTCCACCTCAAACTCCCTGCGAGCTTCCTCGAGGCACTCAGCCCGCCTCAATGCCCGACGCATGGAGAACTCCGCCCTGACCATGGCGAGCCGCTCCTCTTCCGCCCGCTGCCGCTCCGCACCTATCCGCTGGCCAAACTCCTCCCACACGGAAGACACCACCATCCCAAGGTTGCCCTGCCCTCCGGCCGATGCCTGCCCCTCTGCTCTTGATGGCCCCGAGCCATGATGCCTCCCACGTCGAGCCCGCTGCTGCCTCCGACGCCACTGCCTCTGCCAGCACGACGTCATCCAGGCTGATGGAAACCACCGACGCCGTCGTGCACGTGCCCTGCCCGATGATGCCGTCACATCTTCCATCTGCTGGGGTCCACTTGCTGTGTTGTCCACCCCTGCTGGACCTCCGACTCCCAACTGTGGCAGGGATGGGATCCCCACCGAGCTGGCTGCATTGGTCGGGGCAGGTCCACAGGGGGCCCTGGTGGCATCTGGGCCGGAAGACGGCAAGGAGAACGACCGGTGGATAGCCTGCACAGAGGAGGAGAGGGCCGTCAGATTGGCCAACACATGCAGGAAACCCCCGAACATAGTCGATCCCAATTGGGCCACGTCGGCACGGTGCACTTCGTGATGACGTGCGTGCTCCTCCCGGGAAGCACGCACGGCATCACGAATCACAGCCGTGCGCATCGCGACCCCAATCAGGACCTTCTCCACGCGGCCAGGGGTTCCCACGTCCGCAGGTGGAGGGGAGTCAGGTGACATGGACATCCCCTCTACCTGCGGACGGGCCTGGGACGGGGCATCCCTGCTGGTGCATGGTGGTGCACTCACAGGGTCAGGGACAGCGACATGCACAGGCCCCTCCACGGTGACCTGTGCTGCCTCCTGGCCCTGGCCCTGGACTGCAACACTTGCACCAGCAGGGATGCTCCCACCAGGCCCCATGTGTGCACCAGTGTTGGCCTCCTCCTCCTCTGTGCAAACCACCAACCTGGATGGCTCCTCACCGTCTCCCGCCGTAGCAGGCCCCTGTGGGGGCTCACCCACCCCTTCCGCTGCAGCCGTGGGGGCATCCCCGCCGCCTTGCTCCACAGCGCCGTCTCCGCCCTCTTCTTCACTAGCCGCTGCGTAGAGGGAGACAAAGGACACAAGCATCAGGCTACTGTACAATGGTCCCCTAGACAGGAAGCAATAGCAGATGAGCACCACTGTCAAAGTACACTTCCATCATGTCCCTCCACAACACATGGGTCAGTCCAGGCAAAACACACACAGTAACAGGCATGGTGCATGCCATGGACATTTCCATGCATGTCCAATGGACTATTGAAACATTCAATGATATGTAACTCACATGCATCATGGCTCATGCATATCACATGCACACACTTCACCTCAGTCACATCCATCTGGCCCCAAACACACCAAACACAGGGGAAACAAGGGTAAGTTGGGTGCGTCACTGAATCTGTGCATTGTCACACACATGTGTCATGCATCCATGGCATGCACAAGTCACAGACACACAGGTCAGGCACACAGACATGGCTACCATATATGTACCTGGCATCAGCACCCATCCTTCACCCCCATCCATGTCCAGGTACAGAGACTGGCATGCTCTCATGTCCAAAATCTGCATAGGGCTCCCCATGCCGCATTTCAACACATGCAACAACCATGTGGGTCACACATCACTGGTCGCACATGCATTACCATGATGTCCCTGCACACATACATGCATACATGGCCCATGGCACACATACAGGCAAGTATCATAGAACCAGCACACCGCAACATGCCCTGTCTCACACAGTAATGCTTGGACACTTACCGCACAACTCCAGACGGGCCTCCCTCTCAAGGACCTGGGCGTGGAGCGCTGGGCGTACGCGTTCCAGGACCCTCTTCTGGATGGAACTCATGCGGCCCCGGCCCCCCTCCACGAGGCGCCGGGCCTTCACAAGGGTCCTGGACCTCAAGTCCTCCCAGCGCTTCTTGATCTTCTGGACGTTGCGGGTTGCCACCCCCTCCGCGTTGATGGCAACCACACAGTCGGCCCAGATCCTCTCCCGTCCTTCCTTGCTGGCGCGGTACGATCCAAAGAGGGCATCATACTGCCCCAGGACATGCTCCACCAGGACACCAACTTCGGTGGCAGTGAAGCTGGTGCCCCTCTGCCCCTCTGGCCTGGGGTTGCCACTGGTGCCAGATGTGGAAGTGCCCGACATGGCAACCCCAGAGGCAGGTGTGGGTGGGCAACTGGGTCCTGGGGCTGGGCTGTGGAGCGATGTAATCCCAGTCGGGAGACTTCAGTTCCAGCAGGGGTGGACACAGCAACTGGACCCCTGCAGATGGCTGATGTGCAGGCACCAAATGGCAGGGCACGGTGGCAGCAGGCAGGCAGGCAGCAGCAGATGGCACGTGGGAGGCTGCTCGGGGCACTGGGGGGCAGTAACTCGGCCTTCTGGGCAGGAGCGTGGTCTTCCGTGTGTTTTCGGGTGGCCAGCTTGATACGGAGTGATTTGGCACGTGAAATTCCTGCACGTCAGCGTGAAATCCGAGGAAAGGCCCTTAGCGCGTAAGCGCGTCAGCACGCATACGCGATTCTATTGGACCAGAGTCCCTCAGCACGTAAGCGCGTCTGACGTGACCCGCACGGGTGTTCCCCACTCAGCACGTGATGACGGAGCACACGTGGAAATACTGCACGTCAGAGTGTCATCGCGTGTAATTGGACAAAAGTGCGCGTACACGCGATTGGCATATGTCCGTGTATTTCAGGGGTGCGCCATCGCGTGTAATTGGACAAAAGTGCACGTACACGCGATTGGCCTATGTACGTGTATTTCAGGGGTGCGTCATCGCGTGTAATTGGACAAAAGTGCGCGTACACGCGATTGGCCTATGTACGTGTATTTCAGGGGTGCGCGGGCACTTACACACGCAAGTACGTCAGCGCACTTGATCCCGTGCTGCGTGGGAATTTCCACACGCTATTGGACTGGGAACTAGATCCAGGGGTGCGCGGGTCACACGCTCGCCTAGAACACGCGCAAAGCATTAATTTGCGCACTTTTCAAATAACAAGCCAGATGCCAGGATGAACATACCGTTCCTAGCAGCAGTGGCAGTGGGCTACCAAAGGAGGAGGAGGAGGAGAGTCAGGGCCAGAATATTCACACCCAGAACCAGCCTTTTCGGGATGCCTGATGACCAGGTGTATGGAAGGTACAGGTTTCCACCACACATAATACTGGACCTGGTGAGTGAGTGGGAGGATGACCTCACATCACCCACCCTGTGCTCCCAAGCACTCAGCCCCCTGGAGAAGGTCCTCAATGTACTGCACTTCTTAGCCACTGGATCATTTCAGCGGACAAGTGCCATAGTGGGTGGGGTGTCACAGGCCACCCAGTCACGCTGCCTACACCAGGTCTTGGACATCATCACTGCACGCCCATCAGTCCGCAGGCACATATACCTGCCCAGAACACCTGCTGAAAGGCATGCTGCCGCCCTGGGTTTTTACGGTGTGGCACGATTCCCCAAAGTGCTAGGTGCCATCGACTGCACCCATGTGGCTCTACGTCCCCCCAGGGCATCTGAGCACATCTATAGGAACCGCAAGCACTGGCATTCCATCAACGTGCAGGTAGTATGTAATGCCAAGGGAATCATCACCTCAGTATATGCCAACTATCCCGGGTCCACCCACGACAGCTTCATTTACCGAATGTCCACCCTATGCCGGGACATAGATGCTGGGCGGCATGGCGATACATGGCTTCTTGGTGAGTATGTATGCCACTGCACATGCATGCATGTTGGATACTGAGCAAGGTCACAACCCCACCAATGATACCAATCACCACCTCCACAGGGGACAGTGCCTACCCTCTCAGCCCCCACATGATGACGCCAATTCGGAACCCCACCACGCCACCCGAGGTAAGATATAACACAGCCCACATTACAACCCGGGGCATAGTGGAGCGCACATTCGGAGTGCTAAAGTCACGCTTTCGCTCCCTTGACCGTTCTGGCGGGCAGCTGTTATACGCTCCCCCAGTAGTGTGCAGGATCATAGTGGCAGCATGTGTCCTGCACAACGTTGCAACACGCCGGGGCCTGTCCGTGGACATGGTGGTGGCCCCACATCCCCAACCACATGCACAGCCGCTGCGCATGGGAGGGGAAAGGGCACGAGGGGAGGCAACCCGTACACAGCTAGTGGCTAATTACTTCACAAAGTATACACTCCCCTGTGGAGTGCACACTGGCCTGGCACATTCCATCTGACAATCAATGATGACTCAACCTGACACTGATCCTGGATGTCTGGAGATTCAACCGTGAAAAGCATATCAGCCTGAGATTGTTCACCTGGAAGTGTTACAATGTTTGCATCCCTACCCACACACAACACCAATGCAGTTTTGTGAAGAAACACATTCAAGCAGCCAAAATGAATACCCACTGGCTAAATGCAACAAGAGGACAGTGCCATGTCACCCAACCCATCCCCAGCACCGCCACACAACACACCGTGCCATGTCATGCTATGTGCAGGTAAACAAAGTAATCCCCACAACATGACAAGTGTTGCGATGTACAGTGTCCCCAATTGAAACTTTCTACACCTGAAATGCTCACTGTAATGCAGGACAAACAACAAACTTGAGCACGTACTACCATTAACATGACTTCAGTAATGTAATAGATCAGTTGTCTCACCACCTGGATATGCCTGCACTCCCACCACTTCCAACTGAACAGTGTTGGTGCCATGTAGAGTTGTAGGTGCACTGCTGCCAACAAGGACCCCATCTCCAGACTAGAGGGCCTTGTGTAGACATGAGGAAGGGACCTGCAAATTGGGAGGCAGACACAGATGATGAGTTACACATCAATGCAACATGCAGTGTACAACACAACAGCAATATGCACTAGGAATGTATACACAGTATTGACTAGACTACCCACACATGTAGTGGGAGTCCAATGTCACCATGTACTTCAATGTCACTTGGGCACACCCTTTGCAAGCCCATGGAAACGGGAAGCAGGAGGGGTGTGTGTGACAAAAACCCAAGCATCTGAACCTAATACATGACAAGCCTGCATGTGCCCAGCCACAATGCAGCGTATGCCCACAGGAACCACGGAAGCCAACAAATTATCCCAAAAAAATTTGGGAAAAATATAAAAATAAAAATTAAAAAAAAAATTAAAAAAAATCAAAAATGGCCATTAAAGGGCCCAGGGGGGTTGGGGAGGCCACCCAGGAGGTCCGAGGTCAGGGTGCACACCAGAAACCACCTGTGTGGATCCTGGGAAAAATAAACACCTCCATGGGCTCATGGCCCACACGGCTACCATATTGTGGGAGTATCACTGCTGTCGCTATTGTCACCCTGTGCAGCTGCATCCGGAGGTGGTTGCACTATGGGAGGCAGCCCACGCAAGGCCCTACTCTGTTCCTCCATGGCTGCAAGCATGCGGGTGTGGTAGGTCTCGTTCTGGAGGATGAGTGTGCGGAGGTCCCCATGCAACAACTCACGGGATGCCCGGACCTCCGCCCTCGTTGCTTGCATCTCAGCTGAGAGCGTACGGGTGAGACGCTCCAGCTGCTGTTCTGTCCTTTGGTGTGTTGAAGCCTCTAGCTCAACAAGAGTCGTCCTGAGTTGATGTAGCTCCTGCCTCAGGGCTTCTCTGTGGCCCTGGGACTCTATGGAGATGGCCTCCTGCAGAGTCGCCAGTGCCGCCCGCCTGTCCCTGTTGGACGCCAACATGTCCTCCCTGTGTGACTGGCAGATGGAGTCGGTTGCCTGCTCTAGTCGCTCCATCAGCCTTTCAGGGGGGACAATGGAAGTGGCCACCCTATCCATGGCCTGAGCCATCATCTCGGATGATGCTGCCTGTTGGGTAGCCATACCGTAAATGGATTGCTCCCATGCGGTATTGCCAGGTGGCGTACGGCCACCACGTCGGCGGGCACCACACCTGTCTGGGGCAAGGCGGACTGCGCCTTGCTGTGCCGGCACTGCCTGAGGCTGCAGGACTGCATTCCCCCTCTGATCTGCTGGCCCAGGAACAGGATCAGATGTCGCGGAGTGTGACCCTGCATCCGTACCCACCAAAGGCCTAGCTGCCAACACTGACATCCACATTGAGGGTTCTGACCCTGGTGCAGGTGGGTGGGACAGAACAGATTCCCTCCCTGGAACACTCACCTGCGACGGCACGTAGGTCTCATCATCCGAGTCAACAGCTGAGTACAGCTCGGGGGAGGTGCAGCCAGAGACACCCCTTGAGAGCACGACCTGCAGCACTTGTGGGTTTTCACCCACCAGCACACCACGTCCCTCACTGGTGGTTGGTCGGCCCTCGGAACCCTCCTGGGTCTGCACCATCTCCACAACCCCAGCAGTATCAGGTGCGTCTTCCCCTGCAATGACATAATGACAAAGAAATGGAAACCCGCATTAGCACCATGGCACACAATGAGGGCTGAGAAGCAAGAGAACCAGTACTTGATTGACACATGTCCCACATGACTAAGACCCTCCCATGCATGCACCCTCACTGCGTATGAAGGGCAGGCAAATGGCACACACTCATTACACAAAGATGGAAGTTGAACACATTTCATGCATGCTGCCTGGCAGTGGCATCACACATTGCCCTGTGATTGCCAGGTGACACACACATGCCATCACACAGATGGCATGTGCCATTGCTATTGAGTGTAGATGGAGAGGAGGGCAGCACTTATTCATTCTGTCCAGTTCCCACATGCAATAGCTTTTCTAATTCAAACAGGTCTGCTTTATCACCTGGAGCTGGCAGTCCAATATGGTCCAATTGCACAGGGACATGTGTGAACATATGATATCCAGGTAACAAAGTTACTCCACTTTACCATGGCCATGCCATACATGTGACTAGAGGACTGAGGAATGCCTAGTATAAGTGGTGGAATGCATACAATCTGTCTGATTGAACATAGGAAAATAAGCAACAATGTTGTGGCAAGGTGACACTTCAAGGCCAACTTGGGTGCTGTTGGCCTAGATGTCTACTGTTGGCAGAAGGGATACTGCAATGGCAAAATGCAGCTGCGCAGGATGTATTGCATGAAGCACATGGCTGACCCATTCGACTCAGGTGCACACACTCTCACCTGGCACACAAACAGATGCCCTCACACACACACCATGCACATGGATGACACACACATGCATGTGCACTCACCGGACAATGCCTCGTAATCAGGCAGATCTCCCACGCCTTGGATCTGTTCCTCCGTGACGTAGGTCCCAGCGACTGACTCATGTGGAGTGAGTTCCATGTCTTCTACTGGAGACCCACCTCCAGTCACTAGAGTTGCGGCATGACTTGAGGCCAGCTTCTTCTTTGCCCTGCGCTTTAGGTCATTCCAGCGCTTGTAGCAATCATTGGCTGTGCGCCTCACGATTCCAAGGGCACTTACGATGTCCGCAACGGTCTGCCAGTGTGCCTGGCGTTGTGCAGGTGTGGTCTTGGATCCTGCAACAATGACCATCTCGTTATCATGTCCGGACACATACTGGACAAGTGCATTTAGTTCGTCATCCGTGAAGCTGGGCTTCCTCGACGGACCGGACTGTGTAGCCGTGTCTGGGGCCTCAGCCTGTGCCGGACGAGCACTCTTCCTCTTCCGCTTGGAAGGTGGTGGTGATCCTGAGTATCCTGCGCCGCTCTGGACACTAGGGGCAGGAGCCCTGGTGGGCTCTGTATCAGGTGTGTGGGATTGCACACTCAGCATGGGAGTTGGTGCAGGCATTGGCTCAAGTGTAATGGTGTCATGGGGAATGTCAGCAGAATGGACTAGGACGGACACTGTCCTGGCTGGGTGTGTGAGAGCTGGGGTGGATGGAGCCGCAGCTGCCCCTGCAGCCTCTCCGCCCTGCCTACTTGGGGCAGCAGATGACCTTGCTGCCCCAGATCCACGTGGCATGATAGCATCAACGTGCACCAGCGCACGTGTCGTAGCCCTGCTGACCTGGAAGTCAGCCATGGAGTCAGCCAGGTCTGGTGCCACAATGGGCTGGTCCAACAAGGGCTGAGCATGGATGGTGTCAGCCACTTCAGCCTCAACGGGAGGGGGGGAGGGGGGGAGGGGGGGATGATGGGTGCCCTTGACTGGTCCTCCACACATGTGGGGACAGGCTCACGCTGCAAGTTACGACCACGTCCCCTACCGGATCCACCACGGCCACCACTTGTGGCTCTTCCACCTTTGCCACCCTTACGGAATCCTCGCCTCCCAGCCATGGCACTGATATTAATGTGCGTATGGGAGTGGCTGTAGACAATTGTCCTGGGCAATTGGGGGTCAAAGGGGTTGGGTACCAGATGGTAATTGTACCCTAGTGCTCTAGCACGGCTGATTGTAACCCCTGGGGAAAGATGACGGGTCACGCAACGCACAGGAGGACCAAAAAAGGGAGATGACGTGCACGCAACCCCTCCTAGACCACGTGTGCAGAAATAAAAACCTGCACTACGCTGTGGCACCCAGTAACACAAGAATGAACGTATGCGTGTCACACGCAGCCTAGAATGACCTCTGAAGGGGTAGGCTACACACGGGGCAGGCACAGAAGTTAGATACGTGCGTGACTCACCGTCTGCCAGGTAAAAGAGCGTGAAAAATGAGCGCGTTTGGTTGGCAATACCCCCGCCAAAAGAAGATGTGTACGCTGTCTGAGAAGACAGGACAACTGTAGAAGGGGACACTGTTTGAGGGAACAGGCCCAGGTAAACCAGTACAAGAGAAAAAAGAGAAAAAGCTGTCAGAGGTAACAGGGAGTACGAACTGGAAACGCCGTGAAGTAAATCGCGTGTGAAACGACAAGAAGTACAGAATTCACCCACTCGCTCTCCACGAAAAGCACGTACAAGGAAATGGTGTTCTACACGTACCTTATATACAGGCCCACACGTACAGCGTCACTTACGCGGCGTGTACGTTCACCAATCACACGCTTTGTCACTCCTGCGTGTAGATCCATTTTCACCAATCACACGCTTTGTCACTTCTGCGTGTAGATCCATTTTCTCCAATCACACGCTTTGTCACTTCTGCGTGTAGATCCATTTTCTCCAATCACACGCTTTGTCACTTCTGCGTGTAGATCCATTTTCACCAATCACACGCTTTGACACTGGGACGTGTCACGCAACATTTTCCTGCACGTGCAGGTGACTATAGGTGCGCATATGCTGGTGACGGGTTTACGCGCTAAGGGCCTTTCCTCGATTCACACGCTGTGGGATTTTCACATGCAGAATCACTCCCTATCAGGCTGTCCACGCGTTCACACACGAAAGACCACGCTCCTGGACAGGAGGCCAAATTACTGCCCCCCAGAGCCCTGAGCACGCTCCCACCTGCCATCTGCGGCTGCCTGACTGCCTGCTGGCCACGTGCCCCACAGTGCAGGTGGGTGGGGGTGGTGGGAGACATGAGTGGGGGCCTGGTGGAGGCTGCCCCTGGTGGCGGGAGGGTGGGGGTGGTGGGAGACATGGGTGGGGGCCTGGTGGAGGCTGCCCCTGGTGGCGGGAGGGTGGGGGTGGTGGGGGACATGAGTGGGGGCCTGGTGGAGGCTGCCCCTGGTGGCGGGAGGGTGGGGGTGGTGGGAGACATGGGTGGGGGCCTGGTGGAGGCTGTCCCTGGTGGTGGGGGGGTGGGGGTGGTGGGAGACATGGGTGGGGGCCTGGTGGAGGCTGCCCCTGCACTGCTGGGGGGTGGGGGTGGTGGGAGACATGGGTGGGGGCCTGGTGGAGGCTGCCCCTGCACTGCGGGGGGGTGGGGGTGATTGGGGACATGAGTGGGGGCCTGGTGGAGGCTGCCCCTGGTGGCGGGAGGGTGGGGGTGGTGGGAGACATGGGTTGGACATGGGTGGGGGCCTGCTGGCAGGTTCCCCACAGTGCTGGGGGTTGGGGGTGGTGGGAGACATGGGTGGGGGCCTGGTGGAGGCTGCCCCTGCACTGCTGGGGGTGATTGGGGACATGAGTGGGGGCCTGGTGGAGGCTGCCCCTGGTGGCGGGAGGGTGGGGGTGGTGGGAGACATAGGTGGGGGCCTGGTGGAGGCTGCCCCTGGTGGTGGGGGGGTGGGGGTGGTGGGAGACATGGGTGGGGGCCTGGTGGAGGCTGCCCCTGCACTGCTGGGGGGTGTGGGTGGTGGGAGACATGGGTGGGGGCCTGGTGGAGGCTGCCCCTGCACTGCTGGGGGGTGGGGGTGATTGGGGACATGAGTGGGGGCCTGGTGGAGGCTGCCCCTGGTGGCGGGAGGGTGGGGGTGGTGGGAGACATGGGTGGGGGCCTGGTGGAGGCTGCCCCTGGTGGCGGGGGGGTGGGGGTGGTGGGAGACATGGGGGGGGGCTGGTGGAGGGTGCCCCTGCACTGCTGGGGGGTGGGGGTGATAGGGGACATGAGTGGGGGCCTGGTGGAGGCTGCCCCTGGTGGCGGGAGGATGGGGGTGGTGGGAGACATGGGTGGGGGCCTGGTAGTGGGTGCCCCTGCACTGCTGGGGGGTGGGGGTGGTGGGAGACATGGGTGGGGGCCTGGTGGAGGCTGCCCCTGGTGGCGGGGGGGTGGGGGTGGTGGGAGACATGGGTGGGGGCCTGGTGGAGGGTGCCCCTGCACTGCTGGGGGGTGGGGGTGATTGGGGACATGAGTGGGGGCCTGGTGGAGGCTGCCCCTGGTGGCGGGAGGGTGGGGGTGGTGGGAGACATGGGTGGGGGCCTGGTGGAGGCTGCCCCTGGTGGTGGGGGGGTGGGGGTGGTGGGAGACATGGGTGGGGGCCTGGTGGAGGCTGCCCCTGCACTGCTGGGGGGTGGGGGTGGTGGGAGACATGGGTGGGGGCCTGGTGGAGGCTGCCCCTGCACTGCTGGGGGGTGGGGGTGATTGGGGACATGAGTGGGGGCCTGGTGGAGGCTGCCCCTGGTGGCGGAAGGGTGGGGGTGGTGGGAGACATGGGTGGGGGCCTGGTGGAGGCTGCCCCTGGTGGTGGGGGGGTGGTGGTGGTGGGAGACATGGGTGGGGGCCTGGTGGAGGGTGCCCCTGCACTGCTGGGGGGTGGGGGTGATAGGGGACATGAGTGGGGGCCTGGTGGAGGCTGCCCCTGGTGGCGGGAGGGTGGGGGTGGTGGGAGACATGGGTGGGGGCCTGGTAGTGGGTGCCCCTGCACTGCTGGGGGGTGGGGGTGGTGGGAGACATGGGTGGGGGCCTGGTGGAGGCTGCCCCTGGTGGCGGGGGGGTGGGGGTGGTGGGAGACATGGGTGGGGGCCTGGTGGAGGGTGCCCCTGCACTGCTGGGGGGTGGGGGTGATTGGGACATGAGTGGGGGCCTGGTGGAGGCTGCCCCTGGTGGCGGGAGGGTGGGGGTGGTGGGAGACATGGGTGGGGGCCTGGTGGAGGCTGCCCCTGGTGGTAGGGGGGTGGGGGTGGTGGGAGACATGGGTGGGGGCCTGGTGGAGGCTGCCCCTGCACTGCTGGGGGGTGGGGGTGGTGGGAGACATGGGTGGGGGCCTGGTGGAGGGTGCCCCTGCACTGCTGGGGGGTGGGGGTGATAGGGGACATGAGTGGGGGCCTGGTGGAGGCTGCCCCTGATGGCGGGAGGGTGGGGGTGGTGGGAGACATGGGTGGGGGCCTGGTAGTGGGTGCCCCTGGTGGCGGGAGGGTGGGGGTGGTGGGAGACATGGGTGGGGGCCTGGTGGAGGCTGCCCCTGGTGGTGGGGGGGTGGGGGTGGTGGGAGACATGGGTGGGGGCCTGGTGGAGGCTGCCCCTGCACTGCTGGGTGGTGGGGGTGGTGGGAGACATGGGTGGGGGCCTGGTGGAGGCTGCCCCTGCACTGCTGGGGGGTGGGGGTGATTGGGGACATGAGTGGGGGCCTGGTGGAGGCTGCCCCTGGTGGCGGAAGGGTGGGGGTGGTGGGAGACATGGGTGGGGGCCTGGTGGAGGCTGCCCCTGGTGGTGGGGGGGTGGGGGTGGTGGGAGACATGGGTGGGGGCCTGGTGGAGGGTGCCCCTGCACTGCTGGGGGGTGGGGGTGATAGGGGACATGAGTGGGGGCCTGGTGGAGGCTGCCCCTGGTGGCGGGAGGGTGGGGGTGGTGGGAGACATGGGTGGGGGCCTGGTAGTGGGTGCCCCTGCACTGCTGGGGGTGGGGGTGGTGGGAGACATGGGTGGGGGCCTGGTGGAGGCTGCCCCTGGTGGCGGGGGGGTGGGGGTGGTGGGAGACATGGGTGGGGGCCTGGTGGAGGGTGCCCCTGCACTGCTGGGGGGTGGGGGTGATTGGGGACATGAGTGGGGGCCTGGTGGAGGCTGCCCCTGGTGGCGGGAGGGTGGGGGTGGTGGGAGACATGGGTGGGGGCCTGGTGGAGGCTGCCCCTGGTGGTGGGGGGGTGGGGGTGGTGGGAGACATGGGTGGGGGCCCTTTTGGAGGCTGCCCCTGCACTGCTGGGGGGTGGGGGTGGTGGGAGACATGGGTGGGGGCCTGGTGGAGGGTGCCCCTGCACTGCTGGGGGGTGGGGGTGATAGGGGACATGAGTGGGGGCCTGGTGGAGGCTGCCCCTGGTGGCGGGAGGGTGGGGGTGGTGGGAGACATGGGTGGGGGCCTGGTAGTGGGTGCCCCTGCACTGCTGGGGGGTGGGGGTGGTGGGAGACATGGGTGGGGGCCTGGTGGAGGCTGCCCCTGGTGGCGGGGGGGTGGGGGTGGTGGGAGACATGGGTGGGGGCCTGGTGGAGGGTGCCCCTGCACTGCTGGGGGTGGGGGTGATAGGGGACATGAGTGGGGGCCTGGTGGAGGCTGCCCCTGGTGGCGGGAGGGTGGGGGTGGTGGAAGACATGGGTGGGGGCCTGGTAGTGGGTGCCCCTGCACTGCTGGGGGGTGGGGGTGGTGGGAGACATGGGTGGGGGCCTGGTGGAGGCTGCCCCTAGTGGCGGGGGGGTGGGGGTGGTGGGAGACATGGGTGGGGGCCTGGTGGAGGGTGCCCCTGCACTGCTGGGGGGTGGGGGTGATTGGGGACATGAGTGGGGGCCTGGTGGAGGCTGCCCCTGGTGGCGGGAGGGTGGGGGTGGTGGGAGACATGGGTGGGGCCTGGTAGTGGGTGCCCCTGCACTGCTGGGAGGTGGGGGTGGTGGGAGACATGGGTGGGGGCCTGGTGGAGGTTACCCCTGGTGGCGGGAGGGTGGGGGTGGTGGGAGACATGGGTGGGGGCCTGGTGGAGGGTGCCCCTGCACTGCTGGGGGGTGGGAGTGCAGGGGGACATGAGCAGGTGTGCAGGGTAGTCCCCTGTTTTGTAGGCTGCCTGCAGGGGCCGTGGAGGGTGTACAGGGAACACCTGTGAGGACCCACCCAGCCTAATCGCGTGTGTGACTTCCCACGCACCCCTGTAATACACGTACCCAGCCAAATCGCGTGTGATTATTCCCACGCACCCCTGTAATACACGTACCCAGCCAAATCGCGTGTGATGATTCCCACGCACCCCTGTAATACACGTACCCAGCCAAATCGCGTGTGATGATTCCCACGCACCCCTGTAATACACGTACACAGCCAAATCGCGTGTAAAACTTCCCGTGTACCCCTGTAATACACGTACCCAGCCAAATCCCGTGTGATCATTCCCGCGTACCCCTGTGATACACGTGCCCTGGCTAATCGCGTGTAAAACTTCACGCCTACCCCTGTAATACACGTACCCTGGCCAATCGCGTGTTAAACTTCCCGCGTACCCCTGTAATACACGTACCCTGCCTAATCGCGTGTATTACTTCACGCCTACCCCTGATATGCACGTTACCCGCTTTGCGTTCCTTGTTTGGCAGCCCTGTAAACTGGTCCAGGGTTAGCGCAGCCCTTTGCGATGATTTAGCGATTTTGATGGCTTTTCCTTGCGCGAGGGCGTTCTTGGGGGCGTTACTGGCGCTGCTGCAGGGTCGCTGCGATACTCTGCGCCACGGCTGGTTTGGGAGCCTAAAATCCATGAATACGCTGTGCGCGGAAATCGGTTTTAGCGCACGTGCCTGCCGCAGACAATCGCACGCGGACACTCTGCGCCAGCCGCTTGCGACACTTTTCTGCGAAATTCTATGAATTACCCTGTTAATCTAATTCCTATCTTAACATACTGGGCGGAAGCATCTTTGAATTTTGATATGAAGAAATGGCCTAAGCAAGAGGGGTCTTTCTGAGATTACCCCAAAGCACACCCATACAAGCCGTTAGAAAGGAACTGGGCCTAACTTCTCTGGCAGCAGTGGTGGAGTGGAAGATGCTCTGCTTTAATAGGAAATGCACTGCTGAGTCACCAAATGGGGGGTTCATATGTTTGAAGAAAGCATTAGGGAGCATAGGGAACCGGGTTGATTCCGTGGGAAGCAAAGTGTCATAGTCTTTTATTGAACCTGGGGGAATCATTACAAATGTTGAATGCTAAATTATATTCCCAAAACTGGTTTAGAACAGAGGATGTAGACAAAGATATAGATTTTATGGGAAATCATAGGAGGAAAGCCGGAAGCCAAATTCCTACCAAGTTATCTCCAATGCCTCGCCATTGGTTTTTTAGGGATCCATTTTGAAGATTTTGTTTGAATCTACTAAAGGCAAAAGAAACTACAAAACAAAGGGCCCACGAGCTGGGTCCTCTGGTGTGCAGACTTTGTAAAGAGGATGATACGATTGAACATTTTCAACACCTGGTGATGGACAGTTCGATCTTGTCGAAGCAACGAGACCTTCTATTTTGTGATCTAATTAATAAGTATGGTCATAGACACAAGTACTTATGGTGGAGGGTCTTGTTATCAGGCGAAAAAATATGAATAACCTTCGCTTTGGTGAAGCTCTTGATTGTTATTCAGAAAATGTTGGCTTGTGTTTGCTGAATGCTTTTTTATTCAGTGTTAAATTCTGCTCTTAAATTTCCTTGTTTTTTCTGTTTTTTCTCTTTTTTTGCTTTTTATGGAAAAGGGTAACATTTGTGGTTAAAGGTTGTCGATTGTATAACTGTTTAAATCACGATAAATAAATAAAAAGTAAGAAACTGAGATACTGAAAAACTAAGATACTGAGAATTGTTTTTTCAGTACTTTCCTTAACAATAGTATTCACATCATATGCCAGGTACTCACACCAGGTACTCACATCATGTGCTATCTTTTGTGATCAAATACTATCCCACACCATTTATGAGATGACTATGGCCAGTAAATAATCAATTTGACAGGTTCAACATACTCTGTTCACCTATTCAGAAATTACTTTCTGTATTTTATTAACCAAATGCTTAGGTAACCACAGCAATGCTGGGTATTGTCAACCAATGTTTCACACTCATATCATTGCCAGGGATTGCCATCATATGTCCAACTACACATACCATCTGCCAGGCATTGCCATCAAATGCCCAGGTAATAACTGCATTGAAAAGGGAATCCAATGAAATGTCCCATTGCTGTAACCATCACTGTTTGTTGCCACTGCATTTCAAAAAGATAAAAACATGCTAAGATGTGATTTCAAATAATACCATTCACTTAATTTTCTGTGACACCATCAACAAATGTTGCCTTCAGAGGAAAGATTGGCTTGACATATGACTTTCTTACTCGAGGGCCGATTCAACTGTAACGGTTGGACATATATACAACAATATTTGGTATGGTTCATTTGACTACTTTAACTACAGGTTTCGGATATTTCTTTTTATTTTGGAGATTGCAATCTATCAATTTAAAGGGCCACTCAATCATGAGAGCATATATTTGGAATAATAAAGGATCCTGCACTTAATTTTCATTGGCATTAAAAGGAGTACACTCACTTCAGAAATCTTCTATTTCTATCCAATGTTTTTTGAAAATATGCCAATGGTCATTTAAATTCTGCTTTGAGGGGCAGTCAACTCTACTAAGGAATTTTGTTTTATGAAAACTATGTTTTTTACAGGCCAAGACGTCTATCGATTCCTGAAAACCAGTGAGCTATATTGTACACCATGCTCAAAAACACAAATGAAAACCTGGGGAATTGATTAAAACTTGGCTTACATCAGGGAATGATATGTCCTACACAATTGTAGAGCATTCTATTTTAAATATGCTTCCATAATTAAGCCCTGACCTGCCTTGTCCCCCATTTAGTAACTTTGGGCCTGATTTCCCCAGAAAATGTTAACACAGGAAAGGCCCTTAGACTATAAACAGGGTTCCCCAAAAACACTTGTAATTGTTTACTGGGGTTTAACTATTTGTTGAGACATTTATCTAAATGCACCAGGGTTATTGTATGCACTTTTATATTTTTTAAAGAACCAGGACAGGTGGGAACACCAACATCTCCTGGGCACCCTGCCAATTGAGCACTTCAACTGGCTGTATTTCCTACTTCCAAAATCCTTTGTGTGCAATATAATTATTTCTTGGGAAAGGCTTTTGAATTTGGGTAACACTTGAAAATGCCAAGGTAAGGAAGATCTCCCTCAGTAATATCCAGGTGAAACACCAGTTATCTCTTCTCCTTTCAGACAGCCACTTATCCTCTGCTGCTTTTGAAACAATTCACTCAACTTTCTATGTGTTTGACATTAAAACAAGCTATGCACACACATCGTCAATTTTGGATTCGACAGGGCCTGTGATAGGCTCCCTTCATATACTCAATCCCAACAAAATCCCCCCATTTATTTTGATTGCCCAAACATGTTGCCTTATTATCAGGGAATGTTTTTAGTTCCTACCCTCAAGAATGATGATTGTTTTATTTTATGCAAACTATGGTTTTCACAGGCCAAGAAGTCTATCAATCCCTGAAACTCTGTGAGCCACAAAACCTGTGGCATATGATTGTCCAGGTTTCTTTATGGACCATCTCCATTTCTGATTCCTATATGTTTGGAATGGCAAGGACATTCTGAATTCATAGTCCTGTCACCTCAGGCATGTCAGAGTTATTAAAACATGTGCATTTAATATTAATTCATACATATTAATGAAATGTGTTTATAGTCATGTGATGGGGACCGCTTTGCTGAATCCAAACATATTCTTTGGTTTTGAATAAAGCAGATGGCTCAAAAGCTAGTGACACTGTGGTATTTTCATTATTTTGGTCCTTTAAATGTACAAATATACTTAATGTTCATAGTTGCGCATTATATATTTCATTGTGGCTTTGAAATTAATACAAAGTATGTGCTGACAAAGAATTCCCTTAATTGGGGCTTTTCATGAAGCAGACACGTAATGGATGATGACTTATTGCTTTGCTTAGTTTAAGGATTAAGAATTTGAGGATCATTACAAGTAGGATGGTATTCCGGTTGTAAATCTGCCACAATATCACCCAACGGAATTACTGTTCCTGCAACTTGGGCCTCAATACGAGTGCATTTAAGGGCTGGCCCAATTAGGAGTTTGATGGTAAGTCAGAGTTTTACCTCCAGCTTTTTGATGGAGGTAAAAATGTACACTTACCATCTGTTTTTGCCCTTTTCAGCAGTATTACCACTGGTGCAATTACCGCCGGTGGTAAGAGCACCCTCCAACCCCATTGGGTCCTAAGGTATGGGGATTTACCACCCCCCACAAATCGGGATCCAGCGCAAATTGCACCGGACTGAGTTGCGGTAAGGCAAATTGTGTTGGGTGGTATGAGCGCCGGGATACCGCCCATGTCAGGATAAAGCCCTTGATCTGGCCGAATTAACTCCAATTACAAATGGTGGTGGTGGAATTAATCCCCATTTATTTTTTGAGAGTCCATTGGACTCTATGGGGCATTTTTGGCAGAATTACCACCAGCGGAATTACCGCCATTGTAATTCTGATGATTTTGCACATTTCCAGTGGAAAGTGGAAGGATTTATCTCCAGCATGATGCTGGAGGTAAATCCCCCACTCCAGGGCCATACTCGTAGTATGTCGGAGTGGGAAAAGTGGAAGTAATCTCGTTACCGCTAACTGTTTCCCCACACCGCCATACTCGTAATGAGCCACCTTATGTGGACAACATTTCTTTTAAGCAGCCTTTTTTACTGAATATCCAGTCCTCAAAACTGTAATCTGGCTTCACTCAGAAACTGTGTAGCTCTATGAAAGATTTGAATTTTGAATGTAAAAGGCCTATTCTTGTTTTATCTTTTTTTTTAAATCAGCCCCTCTGTCTGGATACCTGCAGCTGTCTCTGTCCAGCTAATAGGTTAATTACTGATCAATGGTGGGTCTGCTTTCCAAAAACGGTCTTTTATACTTTGTAGCTGTTTAGAGTTGTACCTTGGATGAACACAACGCAGGTTTAATTAGGTAGGTTTCAACTATTTCAATGTGACATGGAAAAAGGGGAACTACATTGTTTGGAGTAATTCTCACTGGTAATGAAGAATGAAATGCTAGATTACATCTTAACATGCATTTATTTGTTTATTTATTGATAATTTGTTAGGTGCCTATACAACAAAATGTTTTTTCTAGGCACCACAAGGCAAAGTGGGGTGGGAACAAGAGGAGTACCTAATAATGACAACACAGTAAATATTCAGTAATGGACCTCCTAGGCCTTGTGACACCAATGTCATTCTTCCAAATTCGTTATTCTCTCCTTAGTACTAACTTGTTCCTCCCTTCGACCCTCTCCTCCCCATGCTTCCCTCTCCCATGTCAGTCACTCCCTCTTAAAGGGGCTGCACTCTTTTAATCGGTAACAGTATATAAATTCAGGTTGCTGGGAGCATAAGATAGAAAACAGGCACCGATACCAGTCCAAGAGTTCACATTAAGGCCTCAATTAACAAAACAAAAATAGCAGGCTGCAATGCCCTCAACCAAGGGCGAGAGTCATGTGACACGTTTATGAGTGCTTGTAAGGGTCATAATAATAGCAGAAAGCATTACTAAAACGTTTGATTCCAGCACTACTCTGATGGTAATGGCTGGAAAGCCCACGACTAGCTGCTGACTCATTGCTAGGCAAGCAATCTAGCACATATGATAGATGCCTTCTAGATAAATGCGCAAAAGACATTTAAAACAGTGCTGCGCGAAAGGTTACTTTTGAAATTGCATCAAATGGCGGTCAGAGAGCAAAGGCGCGAGTGGAATCCCAATTGGCTGCGAGGTAGGCTTCAGCGGAGAGCAATTAACGTCACAGCTTCTAAGTGGGATCAGATAGGCATTCAGGATCCAAAGGGTTAAGCATTGGACCAGACACTGTTTTATTTATACACAACTGGCCCCGAGGTGAATGTGAGAAGCATCTTTCATGATGACAAACACTGGGTAGGACTGTAAAAACAGAGGCGGATTATCACCACAACTCACTGTGCTATCTGCTAATGCGGTGCTCTCTCTCTTTCTGTGCTCTGCATCGCTCTCTCTGCCTCAATCTATGTCTCTGTAACAGAGGCAGATTATCACTACAACTCACTGTACTATCTGCTGATGCGGTGCTCTCTCTCTTCCTGTGCTCTGCATCTCTCTCTCTCTCTGCCTCATTCTATGTCTCTGTAACAGAGGCAGATTATCACTACAACTCACTGTACTATCTGCTGATGCGGTGCTCTCTCTCTTCCTGTGCTCTGCATCTCTCTTTCTCTCTGCCTCAATTTATGTCTCTGTAACCGAGGCAGAGTACCACTTCAACTCACTGTACTATCTGCTGATGCGGTGCTCTCTCTCTTCCTATGCTCTGCATCTCTATTTCTCTCTGCCTCAATTTATGTCTCTGTAACCGCAGCAGAGTACCACTTCAACTCATTGTACTATCTGCTGATGCGGTGCTCTCTCTCTTCCTGTGCTCTGCATCTCTCTTTCTCTCTGCCTCAATTTATGTCTCTGTAACCGCGGCGGATTATCATTTCAACTCACTGTACTATCTGCTGATGTGGTGCTCTCTCTCTTCCTGTGCTCTGCATCGCTCTCTCTCTCTGCCTCAATCTATGTCTCTGTAACCGAGGCGGATTATCACTTAACTCACTGTGCTATCTGCTGATGCGGTGCTCTCTCTCTTCCTGTGCTCTGCATCGCTCTCTCTCTCTGCCTCAATCTATGTCTCCGTAACACAGGCAGATTCTCACTACAACTCACTGTGCTATCTGCTGATACGGTGCTCTCTCTCTTCCTGTGCTCTGCATCGCTCTCTCTCTCTGCCTCAATCTATGTCTCCGTAACAGAGGCGGATTATCATTACAACTCACTGAACTATCTGCTGATGCGGTGCTCTCTCTCTTCCTGTGCTCTGCATCTCTCTCTCTCTCTGCCTCAATCTAATTCTCTGTAACAGAGGCAGATTATCACTACAACTCACTGTACTATCTGCTGATGCGGTGCTCTCTCTCTTCCTGTGCTCTGCATCTCTCTCTCCCTCTGCCTCAATCTATGTCTCTGTAACAGAGGCAGATTATCACTACAACTCACTGTACTATCTGCTGATGCGGTGCTCTCTCTCTTCCTGTGCTCTGCATCTCTCTCTCTCTCTCTGCCTCAAACTATGTCTCTGTAACAGAGGCAGATTATCACTTCAACTCACTGTACTATCTGCTGATGCGGTGCTCTCTCTCTTCCTGTGCTCTGCATCTCTCTTTATCTCTGCCTCAATTTATGTCTCTGTAACCGAGGCAGAGTACCACTTCAACTCACTGTACTATCTGCTGATGCGGTGCTCTCTCTCTTCCTGTGTTCTGCATCGCTCTCTCTCTCTGCCTCAATCTATGTATCCGTAAGAGAGGCAGATTATCACTACAACTCACTGTACTATCTGCCGATGCAGTGCTCTCTCTCTTCCTGTGCTCTGCATTGCTCTCTCTCTCTGCCTCAATGTATGTCTCTGTAACAGCCTCAATCTATGTCTCTGTAACCGAGGCAGAGTATCACTACAACTCACTGTACTATCTGCCGATGCGGTGCTCTCTCTCTTCCTGTGCTCTGCATCGCTCTTTCTCTCTGCCTCAATCTATGTCTCTGTAACAGAGGCAGATTATCACTACAACTCACTGTACTATCTGCTGATGCGGTGCTCTCTCTCTTCCTGTGCTCTGCATCTCTCTCTCTCTCTGCCTCAATCTATGTCTCTGCAACAGAGGCAGATTATCACTACAACTCACTGTACTATCTGCTGATGCGGTGCTCTCTCTCTTCCTGTGCTCTGCATTTCTCTCTCTCTGCCTCAATCTATGTCTCTGTAACAGAGGCAGATTATCACTACAACTCACTGTACTATCTGCTGATGCGGTGCTCTCTCTCTTCCTGTGCTCTGCATCGCTCTTTCTCTCTGCCTCAATTTATGTCTCTGTAACCGAGGCAGAGTATCACTTCAACTCACTGTACTATCTGCTGATGGGGTGCTCTCTCTCTTCCTGTGCTCTGCATCGCTCTCTCTCTCTGCCTCAATCTATGTCTCTGTAACCGAGGCAGATTATCATTTCAACTCACTGTACTATATGCTGATGCGGTGCTCTCTCTCTTCCTGTGCTCTGCATCGCTCTCTCTCTCTGCCTCAATCTATGTCTCTGTAACCGAGGCAGATTATCACTTCAACTCACTGTACTATCTGCTGATGCAGTGCTCTCTCTCTTCCTGTGCTCTGCATCGCTCTCTCTCTCTGCCTCAATCTATGTCTCCGTAACAGAGGCAGATTATCACTACAACTCACTGTACTATCTGCTGATGCAGTGCTCTCTCTCTTCCTGTGCTCTGCATCGCTCTCTCTCTCTGCCTCAATCTATGTCTCCGTAACAGAGGCAGATTATCACTACAACTCACTGTACTATCTGCCGATGTGGTGCTCTCTCTCTTCCTGTGCTCTGCATTGCTCTCTCTCTCTGCCTCAATCTATGTCTCTGTAACTGCCTCAATCTATGTCTCTGTAACCGAGGCAGAATATCACTACAACTCACTGTACTATCTGCCGATGCGGTGCTCTCTCTCTTCCTGTGCTCTGCATTGCTCTTTCTCTCTGCCTCAATCTATGTCTCTGTAACCGAGGCAGAGTATCACTACAACTCACTGTACTATCTGCTGAGGCGGTGCTCTCTCTCTTCCTGTGCTCTTCATCGCTCTCTCTCTCTCTGCCTCAATCTATTTCTCTGTAACCGAGGCAGATTATCACTACAACTCACTGTACTATCTGCTGATGCGGTGCTCTCGCTCTTCCTGTGCTCTGCATCGCTCTCTTTCTCTGCCTCAATCTATGTCTCTGTAACCGAAGCAGATTATCACTACAACTCACTATACTATCTGCTGATGCGGTGCTCTCTCTTTTCCTGTGCTCTGCATCGCTCTCTCTCTCTGCCTCAATCTATGTCTCTGTAACCGAGGCAGATTATCATTTCAACTCACTGTACTATATGCTGATGCGGTGCTCTCTCTTTTCCTGTGCTCTGCATCGCTCTCTCTCTCTGCCTCAATCTATGTCTCTGTAACCGAGGCAGATTATCACTTCAACTCACTGTACTATCTGCTGATGCGGTGCTCTCTCTCTTCCTGTGCTCTGCATCGCTCTCTCTCTCTGCCTCAATCTATGTCTCCGTAACAGAGGCAGATTATCACTACAACTCACTGTACTATCTGCTGATGCAGTGCTCTCTCTTCCTGTGCTCTGCATCGCTCTCTCTCTCTGCCTCAATCTATGTCTCTGTAACAGAGGCAGATTATCACTACAACTCACTGTACTATCTGCCGATGTGGTGCTCTCTCTCTTCCTGTGCTCTGCATTGCTCTCTCTCTCTGCCTCAATCTATGTCTCTGTAACTGCCTCAATCTATGTCTCTGTAACCGAGGCAGAATATCACTACAACTCACTGTACTATCTGCCGATGCGGTGCTCTCTCTCTTCCTGTGCTCTGCATCGCTCTTTCTCTCTGCCTCAATCTTGTCTCTGTAACCGAGTCAGAGTATCACTACAACTCACTGTACTATCTGCTGATGCGGTGCTCTCTCTCTTCCTGTGCTCTTCATCGCTCTCTCTCCCTCTGCCTCAATCTATTTCTCTGTAACCGAGGCAGATTATCACTACAACTCACTGTACTATCTGCTGATGCGGTGCTCTCGCTCTTCCTGTGCTCTGCATCGCTCTCTTTCTCTGCCTCAATCTATGTCTCTGTAACCGAAGCAGATTATCACTACAACTCACTATACTATCTGCTGATGCGGTGCTCTCTCTTTTACTGTGCTCTGCATCGCTCTCTCTCTCTGCCTCAATCTATGTCTCTGTAACCGAGGCAGATTATCATTTCAACTCACTGTACTATCTGCTGATGCGGTGCTCTCTCTCTTCCTGTGCTCTGCATTGCTCTCTCTCTCTGCCTCAATGTATGTCTCTGTAACAGCCTCAATCTATGTCTCTGTAACCGAGGCAGAGTATCACTACAACTCACTGTACTATCTGCCGATGCGGTGCTCTCTCTCTTCCTGTGCTCTGCATCGCTCTTTCTCTCTGCCTCAATCTATGTCTCTGTAACAGAGGCAGATTATCACTACAACTCACTGTACTATCTGCTGATGCGGTGCTCTCTCTCTTCCTGTGCTCTGCATCTCTCTCTCTCTCTGCCTCAATCTATGTCTCTGCAACAGAGGCAGATTATCACTACAACTCACTGTACTATCTGCTGATGCGGTGCTCTCTCTCTTCCTGTGCTCTGCATTTCGCTCTCTCTGCCTCAATCTATGTCTCTGTAACAGAGGCAGATTATCACTACAACTCACTGTACTATCTGCTGATGCGGTGCTCTCTCTCTTCCTGTGCTCTGCATCTCTCTTTCTCTCTGCCTCAATTTATGTCTCTGTAACCGAGGCAGAGTATCACTTCAACTCACTGTACTATCTGCTGATGGGGTGCTCTCTCTCTTCCTGTGCTCTGCATCGCTCTCTCTCTCTGCCTCAATCTATGTATCTGTAACAGACGCAGATTATCACTACAACTCACTGTACTATCTGCTGATGCGGTGCTCTCTCTCTTCCTGTGCTCTGCATCGCTCTCTCTCTCTGCCTCAATCTATGTCTCTGTAACCGAGGCAGATTATCATTTCAACTCACTGTACTATATGCTGATGCGGTGCTCTCTCTCTTCCTGTGCTCTGCATCGCTCTCTCTCTCTGCCTCAATCTATGTCTCTGTAACCGAGGCAGATTATCACTTCAACTCACTGTACTATCTGCTGATGCAGTGCTCTCTCTCTTCCTGTGCTCTGCATCGCTCTCTCTCTCTGCCTCAATCTATGTCTCTGTAACAGAGGCAGATTATCACTACAACTCACTGTACTATCTGCCGATGTGGTGCTCTCTCTCTTCCTGTGCTCTGCATTGCTCTCTCTCTCTGCCTCAATCTATGTCTCTGTAACTGCCTCAATCTATGTCTCTGTAACCGAGGCAGAATATCACTACAACTCACTGTACTATCTGCCGATGCGGTGCTCTCTCTCTTCCTGTGCTCTGCATCGCTCTTTCTCTCTGCCTCAATCTTGTCTCTGTAACCGAGTCAGAGTATCACTACAACTCACTGTACTATCTGCTGATGCGGTGCTCTCTCTCTTCCTGTGCTCTTCATCGCTCTCTCTCCCTCTGCCTCAATCTATTTCTCTGTAACCGAGGCAGATTATCACTACAACTCACTGTACTATCTGCTGATGCGGTGCTCTCGCTCTTCCTGTGCTCTGCATCGCTCTCTTTCTCTGCCTCAATCTATGTCTCTGTAACCGAAGCAGATTATCACTACAACTCACTATACTATCTGCTGATGCGGTGCTCTCTCTTTTCCTGTGCTCTGCATCGCTCTCTCTCTCTGCCTCAATCTATGTATCCGTAAGAGAGGCAGATTATCACTACAACTCACTGTACTATCTGCCGATGCAGTGCTCTCTCTCTTCCTGTGCTCTGCATTGCTCTCTCTCTCTGCCTCAATGTATGTCTCTGTAACAGCCTCAATCTATGTCTCTGTAACCGAGGCAGAGTATCACTACAACTCACTGTACTATCTGCCGATGCGGTGCTCTCTCTCTTCCTGTGCTCTGCATCGCTCTTTCTCTCTGCCTCAATCTATGTCTCTGTAACAGAGGCAGATTATCACTACAACTCACTGTACTATCTGCTGATGCGGTGCTCTCTCTCTTCCTGTGCTCTGCATCTCTCTCTCTCTCTGCCTCAATCTATGTCTCTGCAACAGAGGCAGATTATCACTACAACTCACTGTACTATCTGCTGATGCGGTGCTCTCTCTCTTCCTGTGCTCTGCATTTCTCTCTCTCTGCCTCAATCTATGTCTCTGTAACAGAGGCAGATTATCACTACAACTCACTGTACTATCTGCTGATGCGGTGCTCTCTCTCTTCCTGTGCTCTGCATCTCTCTTTCTCTCTGCCTCAATTTATGTCTCTGTAACCGAGGCAGAGTATCACTTCAACTCACTGTACTATCTGCTGATGGGGTGCTCTCTCTCTTCCTGTGCTCTGCATCGCTCTCTCTCTCTGCCTCAATCTATGTATCTGTAACAGACGCAGATTATCACTACAACTCACTGTACTATCTGCTGATGCGGTGCTCTCTCTCTTCCTGTGCTCTGCATCGCTCTCTCTCTCTGCCTCAATCTATGTCTCTGTAACCGAGGCAGATTATCATTTCAACTCACTGTACTATATGCTGATGCGGTGCTCTCTCTCTTCCTGTGCTCTGCATCGCTCTCTCTCTCTGCCTCAATCTATGTCTCTGTAACCGAGGCAGATTATCACTTCAACTCACTGTACTATCTGCTGATGCAGTGCTCTCTCTCTTCCTGTGCTCTGCATCGCTCTCTCTCTCTGCCTCAATCTATGTCTCCGTAACAGAGGCAGATTATCACTACAACTCACTGTACTATCTGCTGATGCAGTGCTCTCTCTCTTCCTGTGCTCTGCATCGCTCTCTCTCTCTGCCTCAATCTATGTCTCTGTAACAGAGGCAGATTATCACTACAACTCACTGTACTATCTGCCGATGTGGTGCTCTCTCTCTTCCTGTGCTCTGCATTGCTCTCTCTCTCTGCCTCAATCTATGTCTCTGTAACTGCCTCAATCTATGTCTCTGTAACCGAGGCAGAATATCACTACAACTCACTGTACTATCTGCCGATGCGGTGCTCTCTCTCTTCCTGTGCTCTGCATTGCTCTTTCTCTCTGCCTCAATCTATGTCTCTGTAACCGAGGCAGAGTATCACTACTACTCACTGTACTATCTGCTGAGGCGGTGCTCTCTCTCTTCCTGTGCTCTTCATCGCTCTCTCTCTCTCTGCCTCAATCTATTTCTCTGTAACCGAGGCAGATTATCACTACAACTCACTGTACTATCTGCTGATGCGGTGCTCTCGCTCTTCCTGTGCTCTGCATCGCTCTCTTTCTCTGCCTCAATCTATGTCTCTGTAACCGAAGCAGATTATCACTACAACTCACTATACTATCTGCTGATGCGGTGCTCTCTCTTTTCCTGTGCTCTGCATCGCTCTCTCTCTCTGCCTCAATCTATGTCTCTGTAACCGAGGCAGATTATCATTTCAACTCACTGTACTATATGCTGATGCGGTGCTCTCTCTTTTCCTGTGCTCTGCATCGCTCTCTCTCTCTGCCTCAATCTATGTCTCTGTAACCGAGGCAGATTATCACTTCAACTCACTGTACTATCTGCTGATGCGGTGCTCTCTCTCTTCCTGTGCTCTGCATCGCTCTCTCTCTCTGCCTCAATCTATGTCTCCGTAACAGAGGCAGATTATCACTACAACTCACTGTACTATCTGCTGATGCAGTGCTCTCTCTTCCTGTGCTCTGCATCGCTCTCTCTCTCTGCCTCAATCTATGTCTCTGTAACAGAGGCAGATTATCACTACAACTCACTGTACTATCTGCCGATGTGGTGCTCTCTCTCTTCCTGTGCTCTGCATTGCTCTCTCTCTCTGCCTCAATCTATGTCTCTGTAACTGCCTCAATCTATGTCTCTGTAACCGAGGCAGAATATCACTACAACTCACTGTACTATCTGCCGATGCGGTGCTCTCTCTCTTCCTGTGCTCTGCATCGCTCTTTCTCTCTGCCTCAATCTTGTCTCTGTAACCGAGTCAGAGTATCACTACAACTCACTGTACTATCTGCTGATGCGGTGCTCTCTCTCTTCCTGTGCTCTTCATCGCTCTCTCTCCCTCTGCCTCAATCTATTTCTCTGTAACCGAGGCAGATTATCACTACAACTCACTGTACTATCTGCTGATGCGGTGCTCTCGCTCTTCCTGTGCTCTGCATCGCTCTCTTTCTCTGCCTCAATCTATGTCTCTGTAACCGAAGCAGATTATCACTACAACTCACTATACTATCTGCTGATGCGGTGCTCTCTCTTTTCCTGTGCTCTGCATCGCTCTCTCTCTCTGCCTCAATCTATGTCTCTGTAACCGAGGCAGATTATCATTTCAACTCACTGTACTATCTGCTGATGCGGTGCTCTCTCTCTTCCTGTGCTCTGCATCGCTCTCTCTCTCTGCCTCAATCTATGTCTCTGTAACAGAGGCAGATTATCACTACAACTCACTGTACTATCTGCTGATGTGGATCTCTCTCTCTTCCTGTGCTCTGCATCGCTCTCTCTCTCTGCCTCAATCTATGTCTCTGTAACAGAGGCAGATTATCACTACAACTCACTGTACTATCTGCTGATGCAGTGCTCTCTCTCTTCCTGTGCTCTGCATCGCTCTCTCTCTCTGCCTCAATCTATGTCTCTGTAACAGAGGCAGATTATCACTACAACTCACTTTACTATCTGCCTATGCGGTGCTCTATCTCTTCCTGTGCTCTGCATCGCTCTTTCTCTCTGCCTCAATCTATGTCTCTGTAACCGAGGCAGAGTATCACTTCAACTCACTGTACTATCTGCCGATGCGGTGCTCTCTCTCTTCCTGTGCTCTGCATCGCTCTCTCTGCCTCAATCTATGTCTCTGTAACCGAGGCAGATTATCACTACAACTCACAGTACTACCTGCCGATGCGGTGCTCTCTCTCTTCCTGTGCTCTGCATCGCTCTCTCTCTCTCTGCCTCAATCTATGTCTCTGTAACCGAGGCAGATTATCACTACAACTCGCTGTACTATCTGCTGATGTGGTGCTCTCTCTCTTCCTGTGCTCTGCATCACTCTCTCTCTCTGCCTCAATCTATGTCTCTGTAACAGAGACAGATTATCAGTTCAACTCACTGTACTATCTGCTGATGCAGTGCTCTCTCTCTTCCTCTGCTCTGCATCGCTCTCTCTCTCTGCCCCAATCTATGTCTCTGTAACAGAGGCAGATTATCACTACAACTCACTGTGCTATCTGCTGATGCAGTGCTCTCTCTCTTCCTGTGCTCTGCATCGCTCTCTCCTGCCTCAATCTATGTCTCTGTCTTTCTCTCCTCTCTCACTCGATGAGAATGTGTTCACAGGGACGCTTATGATAGCGCCACAGAGAGCCTGAAAGGAGATGCTTTTTTAAACATTCATTGGCAATGCCAATAGTTTTGACGTTTGGAGTAGTTTATTGCATTTTACCTTTAGCATGAAGGGAAAGAAGGAGGACTGACAGCACAGGGTAGAAGAAATGACAGGAAGTAAGGGAATGAAGGACAGTGCCGGTGAGTGTGAGGGAAGTACTGTAGAGGAACACCGCTCCCAACCCTCACTTCGACCACTGGTGGTGCCTTCTCCCTTAAAGGGCACACAAGCGGTGAAGTGACGCAACTTCGCAGCGTGTGCTTGCAATAAACGGGGCGTTGCCACAGCTGCGGCAGAGCGACTGTGGAGTCCGGACAGCGAGCACGTCTCTGTGTGTGCTCTGTGGCTGGGGGAGTTCACAGCGGCCAGAGGAACATTCTGGCCACACACAACATGTGGGGGGAAAAAAAAGAAAAAAATGGCAGCACGGGATAAAGTACCAAAATCCAATCGATAAAAGCTAGGCCAGCTACAGTGTCCAGGAGCATTGTACAACATTTGAATGAAGGAGTGACGTGCACACGAGGGGAACGAGCGACACTATAAGTGGTGTAGGAGCGAGAGTGCATGGAGGAAAGGAGCGTATTGTAACAAAAGCATAGATTCTGCAAGAATATCAACCTATCAGAGGCCAGAAGGTCAAGTTTAACGTTGTCTTGGTGCTCATAGAAGAAACAGATACTTGATTTTAATTTGAGCTCATCTTTTCCAAAGCACCTTACAAGACTGAGAATAACAAGAGACATAATTTTCTGAAAGTAGGTTATTATTTCATAATGGATAGTCTGGTACACTCCTATTGCACTTAACGGGTAAGGGGACAAAGAGCACCTATAAATGTTGCTGGCTGCTTTGTATACAATCAAGGCTCATTTTGAGAACATAAGGCTCACCACAGATCTTTGTATTTGACAAATATGTTTATGATAAAAGGATTGTATGATGGACTCACAGTACATAATGCACAATGAGCTTGTCACTCATTTCATTTTTCACAGCGCTCTACCACCAAAGTGTTTGCAACCATGAATCATATACAGTTATCCAGACAGCATGAGTATTCAGGGGTGAGGATAACAAAGCTGCAACATGTGTTGATCTGCTGGTGTCCAAGAGCTATTTCCAGAGGTGATGTTTTCGAGACCAAAGTCTTGGATAGACACGCTGGGACAGAGAGGGAGCAAAGGCATAGAAAGACACGTGTAGCATTCTTAGTATGACACAAATAACCAGTTTACAATGTTAGTACAATTCAATATTTTGCTCTTTGTAATATCTGCTCCTGGAAATATAACACAGAGCAGCCCCCACTCCCCGCAAGATATCTGTGTGTTTGCATGGAGGTGCAGCTGTGAGTCTAGCGAACACACATCCGATAACGCGACTCTCATCCACATAGAATAAGAGACAGAGCGAGGAAGAGGGGGGGGGATACTGAGAGCGAGGTATAAGTAGAGGGTAGGTCGGCATCTGGTATGTCGGGTACAGGTAGTTACTATTGTTAATTCATTATTAGAGGACAGCATTTACCATGACATGTGCTTTAGGCGTTGTGCACAAATTGGGTAAAGAAGGGTTATTGGTATAGGACAAGCCGGGTTTCCACGGCTCAATGAAGGTCTAATTAGTTTGGAATGGTCCTGAGCCAAGGAGGGATGCGGTTCCATGGATAGTACATGGGACCGATAAAGGCTCTTCCTCAGGAGCGCATTCAATGGACGCAAGCAACGTAAAGTGCAACGCCTGCAGTGGTGCATATGCACTGGCCGGAGAAAGTTTCTAGAATCTCATACCATTTACCCATATATCCCACACGTACGGGTTAAGGGGATAAGAAGGGATGAGTTGCCAGAGAAGACACACATGTGTATTTTATGGACAGAGGAAATGAACACTACGTTGCCTGTAGCTGAGATGTTTTGGCTTAAAAATGGTTTTAGACCATATACCCATATACTAAGGTAATGTTTTCCTGCCTTTGAATCCTGGTTTTAGGAAAACAGAAGTAAGACAAACTTCTTGTGTACTGGTTTCTACAACATGGTTAAATGCCTTGTTGTGGCGACCCACTTAATTGTTTATGCCAGTTTTAATCGATCTTAACTTTATTTTTTGCCCAGTATATGCATTTCACAGTTTATATATTGTCCCAGAAGGGACACAATTGGGCCTCATTACAAGTATGGTGGTAAGTGATAAAATTGGCGGTAAATCTGTTACCATATTCTGACTATTAAAAATTTGGTGTTAATTCCGCTGGTGAAATTACATCTGGCATAATTACCTCCAATGGAAATGTTGCCAATTATTGGCAGGATTTACAGCTGGAGGTAATTCCGCTGGCTTGCCTGTGGGGACGGATGGCGCTACTGCTGCCTGATTTTGAACATATTGCATTTCCAAAATTACCACCGCAGTGCTCCCTTTTCATGCGAAGATGAAATTCTGCCGGTGGAATTTTCATTGGCGGAATTTCCATCGGTCGAAATTCCACTGGTCAACACAGCATTAATGGTAATTCCACTGAATATTGGCCGAATTACAGCTCCAACCTTGGTTTTCTGCATAAATTCTGCAGTGTGGAATTACCATTACCGCTATTGTTGTGTGCATGCACCCGCCATTTTGTAATACGGCGGTAATTCTGCTGCACAACACATTTGGCCTCATTACTCGGTAGGCGGTGAGCCATGGCGCTATAAGCGCCATGGCTCATGCCGGTAAAATACCGGCACCGCCTTGGCGGAAAGGGGATTTACCGCCCCATTCCAAGGTTGGAGGGGCGGTAAATCCCCCTTCCGCCATTGCCCTTCCCCATTCCCATTTCTGCCCCATAGGGCTCTATGGGAATGGGGAAGGCGCTAATTACGGCACCGGAATTTTGCGGTGCCGTAATTAGCTCCGAGGTCCCTTAGCGGGTCAGATTTTAACGCCTGGAAAAAGAAGGCGTTAAATCCCCCAACCCGCAAAGGGACCTCGTAGTAAGGCGGTAGGGATTTACCGGTACTGGTATTTTACCGGTACCAGTAAATCCCTACCGCCATCCGTGTAATGAGGCCCATTGGTAGCAGTAATACTGCTGCAGAAGAATTACCACGATTCTGGCCCAGACTCGTAATGAGGGCCAATGTGTAAAAGTACACTTCAAGTAACTCTGATCATGTGCAAAGGGTTCTCTCTTTAGATTGCAAACCATGGGTGCATCATAAGTACACGTTCATCTTTATTTATATATTTATTGTTGGGCGAATAAAATCCTATCCCAAAATTAGATGGTGTGACTTAAAATGTGACTTAAAATGAGAGTGACAATGAATTCATAAATGTACACAAAAAGAATGCTATTTAACTCTGTTCATAGTCACGTGTCCTATTGTTAGAGTGCAAATAATCACTATTCAGATTTAAGTATATTTGGAAAGTCACTTCCTTTTTTATTTGTATACCTCTGATGGGCAAATAAAAGCCTATAGCGAAATTAGCCAGACAGTGTCAGTTACAATGAAATAATGATATGAGGAGAAGGGCTCAGTGGCAATTAAGGAAGTACTCCTGTTTATGCTCTAAACTGCCAAAGGGCATTGAAACTGTACCTCTCTGAGGAATACATCTCTCTTCAACTTCACACCCACCACACATTTGCTCTCTTAGCATCCCAATGCACCAAACCCTGCTCCCCATTCCTTCTTTTAGGAACACTTAAGTAACACACACATTGTTTTGTTCACTGTTTTCCCTTCCACAGACCCTAGTCTGTTTCACTGTGGATGGTGGCACCATACGCAACCTGTTCAAGATTCAGGGCTGTAAGAACACTCTGGGCATAATGGGTGAAGGATATATGCTTTTTAACAACATATAAAATGTAGTCTTACATGCCCATGTCCTGTAATATTATGCCAGGTAAAGAGTGCATATCTCCCCTTGTTGCACGGTGTTCCATTGCTTCAATCCCTTCTGCATTGATCCAGCTCGAGGTGGTTCAGGTGAGTAGTGCCTAGGCCCCGGAATCAGAGGAGAAACTTCCCAAGGTGAGGTCCTTAGGGAAGAGCAGAGAGCATCCCAGGAAAAATATCAGATCAGGGTACTACCCCCACCTCCTCTGTAATATCTTGTATCAATCCGTGGGCTCATCCATTAACTTTTTGACTCTGATCACATCTGCTCTCATTCATATTTTTAACCTTTGTGTGGATGAGGTGACAACCTCCTGTACAGTGATCAAGCAAGATCACACACCTGCGACAAGGCAGGCAGAGTAGGAAATAGGTGAAGAGAGTAGAATGGACCTGAGTGGCATGGAATGGGTAGAGGGCTGCAGTAGCTCGCCTCATACTATTTTGATGGGTTGACAGATGGTGGATAGCAGCTATGTCCTCCATGAATCTCAGTTCCTTGCTTCCCTCACCGTGCTCTACCGCAGTCCACACCATGTCAGAAGGGGAGGTCCAACGAGAACTTTAATCTGAAGGCGTTTTTTCAAAATGCACCTGTTTTTGGTCACTTTGATCCTAACTATCAAGATCACACTTATCAATGTGACCTGTCCGGTGTGATTGCTTATCGATTGGATGTATATGCTGAGCTGTGGGATTGGGAGAACAGGGCCCCTTTAGGTACTCCTCATGTTAGCATGTTTTTAGGCTGGTGAGGATGTTTCACAATCACAAGCATTACCCATTTAAGGGGTCATACAGTGGAATGACTTCCACAATTTGATTATTTGGGGGTGAGTATTCCTGTTTTGGGTTCCAAGCCTTACATAAACGTTAGTACTGATCACACAGGGGAATGTTGCTATTTTTTATTTTACACAGAAGATACGACACTACCCTGTATATGCTATGTTCTCCATATATTGACCTAAATCGGCAGAGACTGCTGTTGGTGGTGCTGGATTAGTGGGTATCACAAATTACCTGCCAATGACTCTGTAAAAAATGCATTCCTGAGATGAATACTTGGAGCCGCTATGATCATTGCAAGTCACCAAAGAGCATCATGGCAAGTGACATTAGCCCTCGAATGATATAGATAATACTCTGGCTAACACTGGGCCCCTGGCCTTTATCGCCTCCTTTGGGTTCATCTTCAAAGGAAATAATGATACAAATTAATCCGATAGAAAATCCAAAGAATTGCAAACATTTTCAATTTAAAACTATATTCTTTTGGAATCCCACCCGTATCGTGAATATCCATCTTGAATGGGCACCTTTATATAAATCCCGACACTGTCATCCCTTTTTTTTGAAACACTGCAATCACACTTGAATTTATATTATCCAGACATCAAGAAAATAGTTCTTTAAATGTTATTTGCATTTGCTGGGAGCATGTCAAACATTACATGCATGGGGGCTGGCCATCCCTTCATGTACGGCGCTGCTGAACCACCGTTTGATTCCTCAGGTAACATCTGAGACTAAGGTGATCTGAGCATTTCTCCAACTAAAGAAAATAAAAATAAAAGTGTATCCATTGCACATACTTTTTGCATTCGTTGCTGAGATTTTGGCCTAATGGGTTTAATGTATCAGTAACATTCATACACAGGAGTCTCATTTGTGCTGCTGATTCCCAGGATTGTTGGAGTTGGGGTCCCCGCATGTACAGTCAGAGGGGGTAAAGCTGGAGCAACTTATGCCTATTCCTAATGCTTCTGGCGGGTCTGGGGCAGAGAATTAACCTGTGCGAGCAGGCACACCCACCGCGCTTCTTTGTGTTCTTACCCAGCCACTGACAGGGATTGGGTAAAGCTATGCAGCACCTCCCGTTGTCGGAATCTGCTAGGCGACAGCAGCAGTGCCCAGACTGGATCAGAGCACGTATAGACAAGGGAACCTCAGTGTAGCATAGTGAATGAGGCACGATTCACAGATAGCAGTGCTTACATTTCCATTCTATAGGGGTTAGATCTATAATTGTGTAACGCTTGTCTGATGGCTCATCCTGCGGCCACCTCTAAATTGACTGTGGTAATAAGACATCAGTTCTACAATATGTAATTTGCTGGCCCCGTACTTCATGGGCGGCGTAACATTGGAGATTTTCATTGGTTGACTTCTTACTAACCAACCCTGGACCACTGACAGGTCTCAAAGACATAAGCCAGACAGGAGTATGGGGAGAGAGGTCGACAGACCACTTTTCTTTCAATGAAAGAAGATACCATCCCTCATTTCTAGGCCACGAGCCAGGGTTTTCTCTTTGTGTTTGGCCTAGTGTGGAGTCTTGTGTTTGGGGATATATGTAAGAAGTAAGGCAGGTTTCCTATCTGTGTTTGTTTGTTGCTAATGAACAGACAGTGTTCTTCAATTATAAGTCATGTGTGATGGGACCATGTTTGGAATTATTTCATTCTTCATTTAATAGGATTTTAGATCATATTGATTCATGAATTATGTTTTTATCTTGACACTGGGGACACTCTTGAGTTATTCTTTATGGAGTCTTTTGGGTCATAGTTGTCCGGCACCTGGCTTATAAGGGATGGTTATACTCTTATAAAATGTTAATTATTCTGGGAGTATCCTCCTTGCATCCTGGGAATTGCTAGCTCATGCTTTCTGTTATAAAGGGGCTTGCAAGCCACTGTTAATAAGCATTGTATGGGCGGATGTGCAGTGCTGCTGATGGCTGGATGTCAGTAGGTCATCAGCTGTTGTCAGGGTTCTAAAGATAATGCACAATGTTTAGATGTACTTGTTTACTTTCCTTTGTAGTTCCATTGGTGTCAGTTGTTGTTATCTGTCCCAGGTAGTGCTGTGTTGGCATTGCTAGGGGTCTTTATGTCTAGTTATTATCTCAATAAAAGCATCTAAGCTTTCATTCTGTGTGGATTCCTTCAACTTAACATTGCCGATGAGGATCCTTTTGTAATAGAAGACCCCCAGCAAAGCAAGAATAGCCAAGCAAGAAGAGCAGCGGAAGAAGCTGCTACTCCTAGCCATTGCCCAGCTCCATGGGCAACCAAGCATGCCGCTCCGCTAATACTAGCGTTGCAGCGGCCAGCAGATTCCTCGCCCTGCTGTCGGGGAAAGGGCATCCTCCCTGCCACCTAAGTGACCTGCAGGGGAAGTGACAAGCAAGTGTCATGGCCACTGGGAAAGAACCCCAGTTCATATCCCCGAAAGGGTCCACACACTTTTTCCCTTGGACACATGTTATTCCATCTCATATTAATCATCCACGTGCATCTGGCCATGGGAATCCATGAAGCAGCACGTGCAGCACTTTTTGGGAGTGGCAGAGTGGAACCATCTAGCAGAGCAAGGGGGCATGGCCGAGACCAGGCTGTTTAAGCCTGCCCCACCCGCAGGCCAATGCTTTGCGTTATTCTGCTCAAGCAGCGTAATGCTCCCCGCCGCCTGAGAAGCATCTTACCTGTTTTCCAGTGAAACCATCTCGGAGAAGCCTCTTACCTATTTCCCAGCAAAACCATCTCAGAGAAGCATCTTACCTGTCTTCCAGCGAAACCATCTCAGAGAAGCATCTTACCTGTCTTCGAGCAAAACCATTGCGGAAAAGCAACTTACCTGCGGAGTCAGCAAAACCAACGCAGAGGCGCAACTTACCTGTTTTCTCCATTAGAATCAGCAGAATCATCGCTGAAGCGTCTCTTACCTGCTCGCAGTGACTCCATCCGTGATCGACCAGAGTGCACTTACCTGGCTCTTGGAATACCACCATCAGCTGAGTGCCTTACCTGACCTTCAGCTCTGACACCAGCTCTGGAGTTCACACAGTCAGTTTCATCGCGGTCGCAGGCATCCTTCACCCGCCGACAGGTCCGCGCACCGCAACTCTTCTCCAAGCGCCGCCAGGCTATACCTGCAGGAGGAAGGAACAAACAAGGTTAGAAACCTAATAGGGACATTTGTCAAGGTCGCGTGCCATCGCATCTAGCGCTTTACTTAGGGTTCCAACTTGTCATCTTCTTGGGAACACCTTGAGTCCTCCACCGGTGTAACGGCCCCGCTGGGCCGCCATCATCTATAAGGGAGAAAGAGACATTATTAAGAATGCAAACTTAAATCATGTGACAAGACATTAATAATTATATGAACAATGATCATCACAAAGACTCCTACCTACAAAGTGGTTCGGTCACAGCTGGCCTGGGCTGCCACATCTATGGACCAGTGAAGCAACTCAGTCATCTTGAAGTGCCCCTGCTGATGAGAAGCAGCACAGAGAGCTCGCCCTCACTATATATCAGGTGAGCCTATATGGGTAAATGCTTACCTCATTTTGGCACGAAAAGTCTGAGGGGAGTCACGATACCTCCACACCCTTCTCATTGCCTCTCGTGTTCTTGTAGGAGCAGTACCAGCATCCAGAGCAGTGTCCTTGGCAGCAGCTGGGGGAGAGAACCGATCCCAGGGAATCAAATCCAGGGAGGGCTCCAACCGTGTCCCAATGTCCCTGCAGAGACCATTTGACAGCAACACAGCATGACTAACTGTTGAATAGCCGCTCTGCCCCTGAGCGTCATAGCAGCCACCGGAGATGAAGGTGCCAAGCAACACGGCACTTATCATTGTAATTTAACTGCTCCACCCCTGGGCGTTGCAGCAGCCAACGTGTACAAGTAGCTAACACGTTTCATTGCAACGTTCTGACCCTCCCTTATTTTGTGGTAGCCTTAGCTGTGGTTGCCAGCTCCTGCCTGAGCTCTGCATGTATCGGTACTTCTGTGGTTTCAGCATTTTGATTTCTCGTGGAGCCTTGAGGCCTTTCGTTTCATTAGAAGTGTGCTGTGCCTTCCATTTTGGAATAGATGGCTGCCCATTACTGTTGGGTTTCCATGTTAGTGAGCTATATTCACATTTCGTTCATGTTGCATTCAACTTATACATGGCTTATGTTAGTATTTCTCATGTCTTATGGATGCTATGTTAATATTATTCATGTATAAATGCACATATTACCTAGGGTGTGAGTTCATTATGTTGACTGCACATTTGCTATGTGTCTAATGCAATGCACATGTATTGTCACACCGTTAGTTTGGTTACCTTTGCCATCTTCAGTTTAATTTGTGTCCATCTTCTGCTGTACCAGCCTGGGATAAGGGTGGTACGGTTGTCTTAGTGAGCAACGTTTCTCACCTTTATGACAATAGGCCCGGGGAGGGGCAGAAGCTATGGATGAGGGATTCATCTGCCTTCCAGCACAAGTTTTTGGTTGTGTACCATCTCCCACAACCCATTAGGTCTAAAGAGTGGGAAGAAGCTCTTAGAAAACATTTTTCCTAAACTTTTTTTGTGTTATGAAATGTTCAACAGTAAATCTGCCATCTGGGGAATGTAACAAGTAATACTTCCTGATTCTTCTACATGTGTTTTATCACTTCATATGGCAAGACATCGATATTCAAAATCAATTAGAAGTACATTAAACGTTAGTTATGGTTTATACGAGATACATATGCATTTGCAGAAGCGTGAATTGTGGTATACTTCAGGCAAAGTGATGAAACTATTATCACATTTCCTTTAAGACCCACATCATGAGGACAAAACGACAAAGAGGAGAGTGTGCTAGGCATTCAGATGTGCTTTGTAAATGATCTGCCAGGTTGCTTTCATCCTAGAAGGTGGTCTACAGTATATTATAAGATACACTAAAAATCCGAGATTCATAGTAAAGCGATTGATAACAAAATTATGCCTCCTAATTTATTGTCGTGGCATGTTCCATGGGAAAAAAGGCCAAACTCTAAAATGACTAAAGATCATAGCGATTTCTAATCTATATTTGAAGAAAAATTCACATCTGGGTAGAACGATGATCCCATTTTTTTAAGTTTATATTTTAGAGCTGAACCATTAAGTGAGACCCATAGGTGAGTATTGATCAGTGTTACAATCGAAGAAAATAGCACCACCCAGCTGTTAGATACCTGCTGCTTAGGTCAGCGCAATCTGGAATGGTCTATAACCTTATTCAATGGTCCTGGATTTTGACGAATGGGGTCTTTCTATTTAGATAGCATAAATGTAAGTGTTAAAACAAGGTAACAAGCAATGGGGAGCTCGGAAGTAAAGCCAGAAGTAAGAAAGGCCAGTCAAACTACAGAAGACTCATAAACTGAGTATGCTGTGAATCCGCGCAGTGACCTAAAATTATCTATTTTCTCAAGAAAGAAAATACAGACGATCCATTGATTGTGTTCAATCACAAATGTCCAATAAACACATATTCATTTATTGGAAGTATTTAAACCAGAGAATCCATCTATTGACCAGATTGCCTTGAAGATGACGTTCTGGTTGAAACACTTGTCGGCTGTTTGATGGTTTAAATACTTCCAATAAATCAAGACGTGTTTATTGGACATTTGTGATTAACACAATCTATGGATCTTCTGTATTTTTCTTGAGAAAATAGATAATTTTAGGTCACTGTGCGGATCCACAGCATACTTTTCTTATTTCATTATTTCTAAATAATGAAATACGTTGCGCCTTACCCATCCTCCCTGCACCCTATAGCTCAATAAGGTGTGCACCTTACATTCAGTGTGGTCGATGTTACATAAGATAATTATCTATGACAGAACTGACTATCCAGCTGTTTCACACCCCTTTGAAGTCATGCCTGGTAATCCTTACATCAGATAGCCACAATAAGGACAGGGTGGGCACTTCAGAGCTTCACTGCATAGGCTGAAGAGTCCCTGAGGCTCTGTCAAGACAGGCCAGATTGATGGCTCCTCACACAAAAGGATGCACCACCTCGTATGCTGTTCTGCCAGGTGGATTCACCTTTGACGTTTGGTTGGAGGAGATTTTCACGGGAAGAGTTGATGGACTGCTGACTTTCCTTGGAAGAAGATATGCTTGAAACTTGCTCACCCTGAAAAAGACTGTTTGATTTTCCATCAGTTTGAGTAACATCATTGAAATAGCTGACTATCCAAGATATTCCTGTGAGTAGTGGAATAGGCCTGACTGTAGACCTGCCTGCCTTTCCCCAAGACCCAACTCGGGTGCCTGTGAGATTCTGAGGGTACTATTGGGTCAAAGACATGCCGAAAGTCTCCAAGAAGATCCAATGGATGGGCCTGGGAAGGTTCAATGCAGCAGCTAATTTAGGATGTTTTAAGCTGGTGACATCTAGTTCAGTAGAATATTCCACTGTCGGGGTGATTTTCCCGGGGGCCGGCAGAGCCGTCCGTGGACCTCCGGGCGGGGAGGCCCCAACTCCTTCCGCGTCCCAAAAGGAGTATGAGACACACCCAAGAGCAAGGTTATAACTGCTGTTTATTAGAGTAACGGCAGGGATACGCTCAGACCGTATGCATCCGGAGAGGCTCTCGTCGTTATTGGGGGTCGCAGGCTCTTTTTACAGCAATATGACGCGCTACTCGCGTCACCTGGGAAAAATCGTCACAAAACCTAACGCCACTTCGGGTTGCTCCCCCAGGTGGTGGGGTTAGTATAGGGTCCTATGGAAGGAAATATTAGTGGATAAGGACGGGTCAGGTGGTACACTTTGGCTGTCCCTAACAGTTGCTACACCGAAATTGTTACAAGGGGACACTTGTTAAGGGCATGGCTACCTCCATACACGTAATGAGGCCCAAGGAGCCTGTAAATTGCCAATATACTCAACATTTGGGTATATTTTATAAAATCAAACATTTCTAGAAGCACTTACACTTCTGAAATATTTACTAATTTCCCAGGATGTACAGTGAAATGATATACTTCCGTACATTCACAAATAAAAATGGCTGGGATGTAATCTAGTCCCCTATAGAGTATGCATCCCCATAGAATTATATTTCCTCTTAAGGACTGATCAATTTCTCCGCTTCTAGAAACAGATCGGCATCAGTCAGCAACATGGGCTTAGTATTGCTCCACTGCATGGATTCTCTCCTTCTGCCAGTTTAATTTTTCCACTGCTGAAGGCCTGGGGTTTAGTTCCAAATGAGCCTCTTTTACAATGGTCTGCCAGTAAGCCAAAATGAGTCCAATGGAGAGCAGGCTATTCCATCCTCCTTCCTGCTGATTTCAGTTCTTCTTCCTAGATCTTTCTTCAAATCAGTCTGTCAGTCCCCTTAATCCATACATTTTGACTTTTATGTATTAGCGGCCACTCCCTTCAGAGGCCTGTATTATTTCTTTATGTTGATTGGTCAGGCTATGACATCATCCTAAACCATCCCCTTTGTCCACATTGGGCTTATTAATGAAGATGGCTGTCTAATGGGGAGTAACTTCTAAATCCATTACCCTCTCCCTCACATGTGATAAAGTTACTAATTAGTTTTTCAGATTACTCTCACTCAAGTAAGTCAAATGACACTAGTCTCACCATGGCATGACATGTGTAGCAGCACGAGCGATAGGATATATAAATCGCTGATATGCAACATTTCTGTGCAACTATATCTACATTTGTCTAATTTGCATAATTAAGAAATATCAAAAAATTAACAACTATCAAAAACATTTCTAATTTACATTCAGCTAATAGCGTTTTTCCCACTGAATAATTAAATAAAAGGTATGTTGCTACGGCCTTGCATGTTTTTCTTCTATTAATGGTATTTACAGTTCCTGGCCTTACAACAAGCATTATAATGTTGGTGCCTTTGAGGATTAGAGCTTGCCCATTTATGACCTCTTTGCGGCTGGCTTATCATAGCAACACTTTCATGGCAGAACTCAGAGCCATTTGTTGACCCAGCTCCGTGCCCCTTGAAAGATTACTGCAACTTGCTGTCACAAATGTCAGAGTCTAGGGCCCTCATTACAACACTGGCTGTAACCCATGGCGCTATTAGCACCATGGCTGCTGCCGGTGTTGTAACGAGTCCGCCAATGTTCAATGGGGAATTACCACCCCATTCCAAGGTTGGTGGGGCGGTAATTCCCCATTGAACCTTGGCCCTTCCCCATTCCCATTTTTGCCCCATAGGGCTCAATGGGACTGGGGAAGGCAGTAATTACGGTACCACAAATTGCGGTACCGTAATTACCTCGAAGGTCCCTTTGCGGGTCCCTACTTTAACGGCTGGTCCAGACCAGCTGTTCAGGTCGGGTTCCGCAAAGGGACCTCGTAATTAGGCGCTAAGAGGTTAACGGCGCCGCAGCCTTTTACGGTGCCATTAACCCCTTAGAGCCAGGGTCTTAATGACCCCCTAGGTCTCTGGAGGCGTGAATTGTATCCTTCATGGAAGGCCTGTTTGATGACAATTTCTGATAACTTGGGCTGTACTGCAAGCCCAAGCTTCAACCATATGTTCATTGTATTGTTAGGAAATTGTTGGTTATACGCAGTGACAAATGGAGGTGGTTAATGAGTAGAATCTGTTTTCCTTGTAGGGCCCGTTTAAAAACAAAGTGAACATTTGGTCCTTTGCTGAATACAGCCAGTGTTATAACGTTTATAGCACAGCCTCAAAGGCCTGAGTTTACACATCTTTTGGGTGAACATGCCCCAGGACTGTTGCTTTGGTGAGATAAATTGCAATGTTCTGTCCAGCCCAAAGTGGCTATTTTATTCACAAATGTAGTATATAAAGTGTTTTTCTTTTTCCATATTTTGATTGGTTCGATTGGTTTTTCAAGCAGGGGCAACATTACAACATTTTTGCAATGAAGCTCCTGCACTTCATATTTTCCTTGGAATCCTTTCCTTTTGTATAGATTTCCTGACACTAGGCAAGCTCATTAGGTTGGCTTGACCATGGTTGACCATGACATATTACAGAAAGTAACTTTCCAGAGGACTGGTGGAATCCTATGAACCTACCTGTAAAGGACAAGACGGCAACAGGCACAGGCTTGGACTCGTCAGAGTATTTTGGGGACTTACAGTAGAGGTTGTCCAACAAGGTATTGACAATTGATCTGTTGCAGAGGAGCCCTTGAGTTGCCATGGCTCTTCGAATGTCTGGTATACTTTTCTGAGTTCTTACTTCTTTCTGAATGACCTGGGGATTCCTGATAGTCTTATCTGTTGCTGCGTAACTATTTTCTCAATGTTGTGACTGTCATTTTTAGCACATTTGTTTTACTACAGAGTCCAGGGAGCAGGATCCAAACTCTTGAAGCTCTTAGTGCGTACAGTCCTGGTAATCTGCATGCTGGCAAGAATTATTTCTACAAGACAGCAAACGGTAACCTTTTCAGACGGTAACCTTTTCAACTGAGAACATCCTGTTCCTTGTATGGACTTTGAATGTCATATAGGTCTGGTCACTCTTAAATAAGGCCTGACAAGTGAACATGCATTGAATGCATCTTTGGCATCTTACAAATGAGCATGCAATTTACACATGATTGCAGGTTATACATTCTTCATGTGTTCTGCAGGTCAAATATAGAAGAGCACTGAACTTTAGACTGCTGCCCTTGCGCTAAATAAACGGATTCATACAAGCCCGTGTTCCACCTTTAGTGCTTCGCCCCATAGAATATGCCTGAATCACATGAAGAATTCAGCCTAGCTGTCACATAGTTGGTGCAATAGAAATGATGACTCTTCTGAGCACACTTCATGCTACGGCTATTATGAGGTCACTACTATAGTCATCCCTGCTAATAATGGAAGAACTGCTTAAAATTATAAATAGTGTTTGCATGCAATGTATTGCTCATTTTATTCTTTACAGATCTTGGTCTGCTATACGGCCAATCACACCACAACACTTCAAAGCCATAGCAATGACGCCAAGGCACTATACAAATATCAAGCAACATATCAAACATCTGACATGCTCAAAAATGAACTTTCATAAATGGAATCAGAAATGTGATGGTGACTGGTGCATGCTGAGGTACTGTGCACTGCTTTTAGACCCATATTGTCTTGTACGTGCACCTCTGCCAGAGGTTGGAGCACTGAGCTAGAAAAAGAGTACAGCATGGGTGATAGGTTCAAGCCTTGCCACCAGTGCTCTTCTTTTAATTGTATTACATGTTTCTGTTCATAAGGCATGTATATGCTCATTAAATTATCTTACATACACAAACATCTCAGAAGGTATCTGCAGTATAAGAGTCAATGTGGGTCATTACAACCCTGGCGTTAAGGGTTTAACAGCGCCGTAAAAGGTGTCAGCGCCGTTAAACCCTTAATGTCTGATTACGAGGTCCCTTTGCGGCTCCCGACCTTAACGGCTGGTCTGGACTAGCCGTTAAAGTAGGGACCCGCAAAGGGACTTCCGAGGTAATTACGGTACCGTAATTGCCGCCTTTCCCAGTCCCATTGAGCCCTATGGGGCAAAAATGGGAATGGGGAAGGGCCAATGGTAAATGGGGAATTACCGCCCCGCCAACCTTGGAATGGGGCGGTATTTCCCCATTTACCATTGGCAGACTCTTTACAATACCGGCAGCAACCATGGTGGTAATAGCGCCATTGGTTACTGCCGGTGTTGTAATGAGGGCCAATGTGCTTTCTAGGATGTATTCCTGTGTGCAGACTGTTATTCTGCGGCAGGGTGCAATCTTGAAGTTGCAGTCCATTATGCAAGCTCCTACACCGCGTGAAACGATGAATTCTGGGATACAGGCCTCTGCACCATCTTAGTCAGAATTGAGCATTTCTACATATTGAGGCAGAGTATGTTCCAAAACATGGCTAAACTGAGGCACTAAATGATCAGTGTGCAGTCTAAAAAATGTTGTATTGAGGTTCTTGTTCACGTTGGGAAAAATCTATCATTCTGGCATGTGGTTCGAGTACCTAGGCTTATTATGTCAAGCCCAGTCCTACTGAGTGAGGTAGGAATTGCCGGCTGTCATACATGTGTACATGCGTACATATATACCCATAAACATTCCGTTGCTAGTTCGGATTGCTGATGCGTGAAGAGAAGCATCGGAATGTTGCAAAGATGGAGAGAGTTATAGGAATATAAACAATTATAGGTCAGCTGTTACTGCTAATTGATATGTCTTCTCTCCTATTAAAAACTTGTATCTGAAACCATAGGTCATGCTTCCTTCTATATGAAGTTTAAGGATCACGCCGACATAAACCATACGTGTCACGTTTTGCAACAAAATCATAATATTCCTAGCTACTGAGGAAAAGGAGGGTTTCTTTGAAGACACAGTAGCAGGTGTTTCACCTTCCAAGAGCAGGTAGGTGGTACAGTTTGTGCTGGGAGAATATCCAGGCAACCTGTTTATTTCTGAGGATTTTAATCTCCGTAAAAGTATTTTTTCTTTATGGGGCACAGGAAACGAAAGTCATGGGATGTTATTTAATTCTTTCTATGGCATTAATGCAACTTCTGCTCTTTATAAAAGAAATAAAAGAGAGGTGTGGCTAAAAACTATCACTGTTTCTTCAATAAAATTTAGATTTTCAAATCATTGACAGAAGGTAATTATTTCTTTAAAATCGTACACACGTTCAGTCAAGTTGCAACGGTCCCTGGTGAGAATCAGCATTGTTTATTGAAGTCTGCTGGGAGGCAGCCATTTTGAAAAATCAGATTGTCACTTTCAACGTTCCCCTTGTTCTCTTCCTCCAGTAAATTAGTTTCGGTATTTGACTGACTGACTAGACATAATGTTATCTAATCTGTCATACTGCATACATATTGATATCAGCCTCAGCAGCTGACATCTGGCACAATCAAATCAATATCTCTAATTAATTAAAAAGATGTAATTAGCCCAGAGTCCTTTAGTTATCTGACAGTTAACCTTGCAAATGGAAATCAGCCTCATAAAGTGGAACGCTTCACCCGCTCATAGCTGTGGAGCATTCCTACAGTACAGGATGCATGCTGGCACAGCTCATGTGTTCAGTCACAATCGGAAATCCTCTTGGTTGAAAAGACAACAGATAGTCGTCATTTGTTTTCTGTTCGGGTAGGCAGGGAGCTGAGAAATCCGGCTCTAGCATCATATGAAAGAAGGGATTTGATACTAAAAATCTCCCCACAGGCTTTCTGGGAAAATGTTCATTTGAGACAAAAACGTACTGTCATAACATTCCTGCTGTTATGCGCCTCGGTTGGTACATTTGTACATTCAATACACAGCCAATCAGGGATAGGTTTGTATTTATTTATTTATTTACACATTGATTGTTGATGGGTTCGTGAGACTGAATGTTTAATCCAATACAACTATTCTACAAAAGAGCATTAAGCTGTCTCTGCAAGGCCCTTCATGTGGTCTTCTATTGGACATCAAAAAGTCTATTTGAATAATGTGCATTGTGTTACCGTTTTTTTTAAATAAAAACAGTAAAAGTCATCATCAAGACTTTGGATCCAATGATAACAATGGCCAGTAGTGCAAATCCTGCCTGTGTGTTTTCCAATTGCAACACAGGCCTTGTCTTATTGCATGCAGTATTTATTGCAAGAAATGCAGCATGCAGTAAATACTAGATGATTCTCTTTCGGCAATCCCGTGGAACGACACATTTTTAAGAAGTTAAAAAAAGTTGTTGTCCTTAATGTTAAGGTTTATTAGCAAATAAGGCCAAAACCCAATATTTTTTGTTTTCGGGGGAGCAAACTCACAATCGGGTTAAATTAACATAAAGTAGAGCGAAAAAGTACCAGAGACCTGGTGCTAAGGAGTTGCTTACCCCTCACTACCCTCATACAGAGCAAGGTTGGATACAATGTTAGTCACACATACATATGGTTATATAACAGCAAAAAGAATTTTTGTCAATAGCACAAAAAACCAAGGGTAGAAGGGAGAGAGGCATATAAGCGAATAATTTTAATTCACAATCTAAAACATTAAAAAACTACAAGTAAGCACATCAATCACATACAAGTCAAGTGAAAAGACACAAATAGAAGAAATGTAAAATTAGTGTCAAACAATTATATAAGGCAAGGCTCCAGGTGACAAAAAGCCTTAAGGAGAATAAATACAGGCGAGATGAAATAATACACCTTCACTTCCTGGTACAAAAATGTTGCAAAATAGCGAGAAATTTAGCATTTGCTGAGATTTAAAGTGTCGACATGTTTCGGCCAATGCTCATATGGGACAGTTTCTCAAGTGTCCATATAGAATACAGTTGTAGTGGCCATCATCAGGATAAGACATTTCTTCAAACACAGCCTTCTAAGTGATTCGATATTGGCATCACATAGATCTTTCTGAATAGTGCTGCCGCGTTAAACATTTCGCTGCCATGTCCTTCTCACCCAGGGTTGATGCCGCCCCTGATGGGAGGATTCTGCCACTTTCTCAGCCTGCCTGTTTTATGCATGCGGGCACCAACATCTGCTATCTGCCAGTCATCGGTGTGATGCCAGATCGGTTTACGGCTCTCCCTGCTTCAGAGACCATCCAAGGAATCCTCTGTGTTCAAGAGTCATGGCCATCAAAATCAGACCACTTAACCCCGGGGAAACTTCTCAAGCGTTTTCTGTGCCCCTCGCTACTCAAAGTTTGCAGCGTGCAGAGAGAAGACTGGCTGCACCGTCGGCTGTCACACACAGTCGCACACAAAAAACTGCCAGACGCAGCACCCTAACACTGAGCACCCCACTATGACGTTCCCTTAATGTTAAGGGCCAGCATTTTGCTGGTAGACCCCGAAAGTGTTGAAAAATAAAAAGGTCTACAGTCTCTTCAGTGTAATGCAGAGAATGGCCGCCTCCCCGGCGGTATTTTGCACAATATAGTAGCTTATTATCTTCTACCGCGCGCACCCCATTTCCAATCTTCACGTAAGGATCGGAATGTGTTTAAATGAATAACAAACAATACACTCAAAAGGCTTTAACAAATCCTCCATGTAGTATGTCACAAAATCTGCATCTATTACCTTCCAACTGGAACAATTTTGCCATAATCATGCGAATGGCCATGATTTCTGCAGGCGGTAGTGCTATTGATTGGATGTAGCAATCACAGGACAGCATTTGCCAAACTCATAGTGAGGTCCTATGTTTTGTTTTTGTTTTGCAGATACTACCTTCCACCCTGCTGTACCATAATAACAATTGCCACTATTGTAAACCTCTATGGTACTTCATAGTTGGCACACGTGTGGCACAACCACTATCAGTGGTCAACAAAAGAAGCCAATTTGGCAATAATCTGTCACTTTCGGCAACATTCCTCACTTAGTAAGGCCTATGTAACATATTGCATATAGGGCGCTTTTGCTTGATGTATAAGCGCCTTCCAAAAGCACAATAACTATAATAAAATAAATAAAGTTGCTGCTCCACCGTTTGGGGCCTGATTCAGATAACATTTGTTGCCACAAAGTGCAGTTTACGTGTGCGCAAAATGCAATTGTGTCACAAGGGGAATCTGTGCACACAGTTCTGAAGTTTGGAAGAGAGGCAAAGAGAGGGACTGGGTTGTGTTTTTGGCAATGGTTTGTTCGTGAGATGATTTTGGCCCTGATATTTGTGATCTTTCAGGAAGAGAAAGGGATCAATTTGTTGCATTCCAAAAAGGTATCTGATGCCAAGCACATCACAGACACTGCAATCAAAGCTCAGAATGGGTGAGGGGGAAGGGCCACGTTTGTACGGGAAGAAAGTGCTTTGAACATCATGTCTATATATATTAAATGCTTAGGTATGTTTCCATACTCCACTGATTTATCAGTGTTACGCCACCCTCTGCTGTCCAAATGGCAAAGTGCACCTCTGTGTGGCCTACCAATTCAACAACAATTTTATCAAATGGGAAGAGCACAGTTGTACACACTCACCTTCACCTTCCACTATCACAAACATTTAGAATAATTTCAAGTTACTTCTTTCCACCCCTACTTCTCTTCACACAGGCAATGGCGATTTCAGTGTCAATGATCAGTTAATTTCCAGCTCAACGTTTCTGTCTCTAAAGATCGAAAGGCTGTAGGACGAATACCTCCTCACAAACTAAAACAATGCAATCTTATGCCATCACAGGGACTCTAAATTGAACAATGTTGACAATTACTCCTCTACAAAGACACATCATGGAGGCCTGTGCAATTGATGGAGCGTAGATACTTTCAAATTCAAAAGAAGACAATTACCTATATGTCTAGCCTTTTCGAGTACCATTAATAAGTCACAGGGACCTACGCCCCCTTCCTGGAAGCGATCAGTGGTGACCATTAATAAGTCACACAGACCTATGCCCCTTTTCTGGAAAGGATCAGTGGTAAATCAGATATTTAAGAAGGGGAAGAAGTGAGCCTATGTATTACCAACCAATGTTAAACTTTAAGATATGCTAGAACAGCATATGTTATGGACGGGAATGGCTAGTGTACTTATAATTCTTTTGAATATTTTGTTGAAGGCACCATCTAGTTGGACAGAGGATATATTCAGGATTCCCTTTGTCCTGTGTGCCACCTGTTATTTGTATTATTACGTATAGGCTGGACTACTGCAACAGCCTCTTTCTAAATCTTCCTGCTTCTACTCTCCGCCCTCTGGAACTCCTCCATAACAGGACTGCAAGATTTGTCCTCGGCCTCAAGCCCAGGGATCGTATCTCTCCAGGACTAAAATCTCTGCACTGGCTCCTAGTGGCTGCGAATATTAAGTTCAAAACCATCTGATTTGTTCGAAATGCCTTCTGGGGCCTGGGGCCTCAATACCTTAAATACCTCCAACTCTCTCTTCCTAAATAACTTCCTTCTCGAGCTCTTCGCTCATCCGCCTCCAACTCCCTCAGGGTCAATCTCTTCTCCAAGCAACAAGTTGGTAGTAGATCTCTTTCTTATGGTGGGGCCTCCATCTGGTACAGCCTCCCTGCATCCCTGAAACTACTTGAGGAGAACCATCTCCAGTTCTGGAAGCACTTCAAAACCTTCATCTTTGCTTCTGCTTTCTCTCCTCCTCTCCCCTGCGGACCTCCTGGCTGAAACTGCACCGGTCACCTGGCTACCCTCTGACCGCAGGCCCAGGTTCCCTCCAGTTGACACCTGCACTTCCTCCCTGGCAACCCCTGCACTTGGTGACTGTTTTCTGTATACCTACAGTCCCCTACCTGCACATGACACCTGATGTCTGCACTTACCCTTGCACTTGCCACCAGCTGGCCGCACCTTTACTTATTGCTTTTATTTCTTCTATTTATTTATTTTTATTGTCAATCCCATGTACTGCACTGCTCCATCCCCCCTGCACTTTTCCCCTTCCCCCTTGCCCTGCACTTGCACGATCTCAATGTAACCTTGCCTAGTAAGATCATTGTCTTTGTCTTTCCTCTCTCCTCCCCCTTTGCTGCATCACACCTTGAAACACTTGTGTATACACGTGTTATAAATGCCATATCATATAATATAATATAATATCATATATCATATCATATATGTGTACAGTGCAAACCTAGATCGGGAGCAACAAAGCACTAAACAGATCATAGAGAAACATAGAGTGAGGCCCTATTTTTGGTTTGTCAATACCTAGGCCATCACATCGCCTCTCATGCCACCTGACTCACTAGACACCACCCGACCCTCTCCTCCCGCCACCCAGTACAGCTGTACCCCACCCCCGCTCTATGTCTGTTCTGTTGTTACCTCTGAAAAGCACTGCGTTATGCATCTGTACTGTTGTATTCCACTGCATGGCGGTCCGTTATGTATCTGTATGATGATGCAGATCTGTCCTCCCTCTTCAACATTTTTACCATGACTAGTCCACATGCTGGTCATTACCGTTCATTATGAGGGGCCCTCCACACCTGCTTGCTTTAGGAATATCTATCCATCCCAATGCAAGGCCTACTGAGTGCTGATGAATTCTTTTCTGCCTTCCCCAATCACCCTGTAGGCCGCCAGAAATATAAGTGCATGCTTAATGCTCATGATGCAGTTTCCCCTTCAGTGGGTTTAAGGGACCGGTACTTCTTCTAGGCCTTCCTTGTAAAGTTGGCATCAGTCACCTCCAGCATCCCCTTCCTCCTGGTCACTTGCAGTATACTATTTTGTTCCCTGCAATTCAGATTTCTAGCCATGATGGTCCTTGGTTGCTCTTGTAGCCACACAGGGTGCCCTTTGGTAACATTCCGACTGACTCACAATGTCTTTAATCCATTGTCCCAGTAGCACTTCCTGGACAGACACGTGTCCTTCTCGGTCAGGCAAACAATCCCGAAATGTTTCCATCTGGAACACCTTCCCACAAGAAGTCTTCCATATGGGTCCTTCGCCTTCCACTGCGTGCGCGTGCACACACACCACACACACGAATGCACGCACACACACACACACACACGCACACACGCACACGCGCATACACAAACACACACACAATAGCACAGCGAGTTGAACACTGAGCATCAGTGCAGAGCCTGCTGTCGCAGGTCGAATCTCGGCAGCGCCAAACTCAGCCTGCCGAGGTCAATAAATGAGCACCACACACCGTGGGAAATAAGCAGCGCTCAGATACCTGAGGGTTTGTAGCACTATATAAATAACAAACAAAAAAACACAGCACAGACAATGGGAACAATGAACATGAATGAGTTGAACTAGAAGTCCACAAATGCAATGAAATCAATGCACACTCTTCCAAATCAGCCACTCGAGCATGCAGCTCTACTATCATGCTTGATATTTTCTATGAATCATCTAATTTTTGTTTTATTTATTTTTTACATTTGCATAACGCACAAACAGCCCATGGACATCGTGGTGCAGTTACTTGCAGGGAGCTTAGTTGCAGGGGGGTACAATATACATATTTTACATGTTACATATTTTACATTGGTACCACATTAATACAGTCAGCTAGTTGCATTTGCAGGTTCATCAGATGTGGTGAGTAGTTCCAAGGGACTGTGGTGTTGACCAGGCGAACAGAGTGGTTTTTATGGCTTTGAAGAATGCACAGAGTGAAGCTTCAGCTCGAATCATCATAGGAAGGGCTTTCCAATGTAGGGAGGAAAGGTAGGGGAAACTAGCGCCTCCTGCCCTGGCTCTTTTTACTCTGTGCACGGTGAGCATGTTTGCGTAGGTGTTCTGGTTGGCCTTGTGGATGTGGCGGGGTGGATTCTTTGATATAGGTAAGCCGGTGCATAGAGGTGGATGCATTTATGGATAAGAGTCAGGGCTTTCAATATAACCCTCTCCTTTATTGGGAGCCAGTGGGCTGATTTTCTAGCGGCCAAGATGTGTTCTCTTTTAGAGATGCCTTGGGCTGCAGGCTGGGCACTGTTCTGGATTACTTGCAGTTTTTCTAGATTTTTAGTGGCGGTCCCTAGGAAAAATACATTACAGTGGTCCAATCTAGAGCCGGTGATAGCTCTGGCTATGTTAGTGCAGTTCTCTTTGGAGAGAAAGGGCCTGGCAGTGTTAATGAGTTTTTCATGGTAAGCTGCAGTAGAGGCAATTGCATTGACTTGTCTTGTCATGGAAAGGTTGGAATCCAGATAGACTCCGAGGGTTTTCACTGTGTCAGATACTGGGATTTTGATGGAGTCAATGGTGAAGTGGCTGAACTGCGTGTCAAGATTTTTGAGAGTGTCAGTGGATCCTACCAGTAGGAGTTCTGTCTTTTCCGAGTTGAGGCAGAGTCCATTGACAGCCATCCACGATTGGATGGTGTTGTAGATGTTGTTGAGAATCGTGGAGTCTGTGTCATAGTTGCCTGTGAGTGTGAAAAGGATCTGAGTATCATCAGCGTAGTTGGTGTAGGAGATACCCATGACATCAAGGATGAGAAAGAGGGTGCGTGTAAAGATGTTGAAGAGAGTAGGAGGGAGGTAGGAGTCTTGGGGTACTCCACAGAGCATGATGGTGGGGGAGGCCGAGAGAGAAAACTTGCACGGTCCTACCTTGTAGGAAGGAGGTGATCCATGCAGTGACATCAGGGGACAATGTGGCTGTGGAGGTGAGGTGGTGGCATAGGACATTATGTTCTAAGAGGTGAAATGCCACAGAGAGGTCAAGAAGTATGAGTAAGACCGGTTTACCTTGGTCTCTCACATCGTCCATCTGGTTTTTGAAGTCAAGTAGGGCGGTCTCTGTTCCGTGCCTGGGGCGAAAGCCGCATTGTTGTAACCCTAGGAGTTTGTTCTCTTCTATGAAGCATTGTACTTGCAGGTACGCTGCTTTATCCAATATCTTAAGTAAGAAGGGGACGGTGGTGATGGGCCTGTAGTTATTGGGTAAGGTGGGGTCAAGTGTGTTTTTATTTAGGAGGGGTCGGACCCAGGCTTTCTTGAGGCAAGAAGGGACTATCCCTGTAGCAAAAGAAGCATTGACAAAGACTGTTAGGAATGGAGCAAAAGTGTCTGCACAGTCCTTGATAATTGCGGCAGGGCAGGAGTCACCCTTACAGTTGGATGGCTTTATAGTTTTCATGAGGTTGATCATGTCCTGCTCCTGTATGGCCTTGAAAGAGAGGAGGGGAGAGGTGTCAGGAGAAGAGGGGGGGATGGGGGTAGGTGGGCTGCTGAGCGTGTGTTTGGTGTTCAGGATTTTAGTTTGTAGTGAATTCAGCTAGTTACGCATGGCTGTTAGAATGTTGTCACACCATGTCTTATCTTTGGTGAAATTGAGGGGGTGGGTGTGGGGGTCTCTAGTTCTCTGAATATGGAGAAAATCTATTTTGTGTTAGACTTCACGTCAGAGATTCTGGTTTCGAAGGATTTAGCTTTGGCATGAATGATGGCTTTCTTGTACTCGTTTGAGCGCGCTTTGAAGTCTTGTTTGTCTGTGTCAGTGTGGGTGGCTTGCCAAAGTGTAAGGGCGGCACGTTTGTCAGTCCGGATTTTGATGAGGTCTGGGGTAAACCATGCATTGGTGTGGCTAGTGGGTTTGGTTTTTCGAGGTTTGAGTGGGGCGATGGAGTTGACTGCTGCTGTGATAGCGGTGTCGTATGCTAGGGCGAGGGATTCTGGTCATTGGAGAAGGGGGGTCTAAAGGCTGGTCCCTGGAAGAATGGTAGGAGTCTTTGTTTTGCGAGTTGGTGAGCACTTCTTGTGAGTATGGGAGGTAGGAAGTGAGAGGGGGAGAGGAGGTACTGGCAGTGGAGATGCCAAAGGTGATGAGGTGGTGATCAGACCATGGGGTAGGGGTATTGCCTGTGATTGAGAGAGGGCAGTTGTGTTGGGCAATCCAATTCAGTGCTCTGCCTAGCGTTTGGGTAGGGTCTGCGATAGCATTTCTGAATCCTAGGGTCTCGAGGGTTGTGTTGAGCGATTTGGCGGAGGGGACTTTGGTATCATTCAGGCCTAGGTTCATGTCATCGAGTAGGATGGCTTTGGTTGTTTTTTTTAGATTTTCTGCCATGAGGTGGGTGAGTGAGGCCTGAAAGTCGCCTATTGGACCTGGAGGACGGTAGACAAGGTGTATGGTAATGGTACAGTGGTGGGAGGTGCTGAGTTTCAACTGGAGATAGCCACTGTTATTGTTCATGGTTTTGTCCATCTTTCTGATGGAGAGGGAGTCTAAGAGGCCCACATCTATGCATTTGGCATCAATCTACCCTTCCACTGATTTTGCTTAAATTATTTGATGCTTTTTTTATGATTTTGCCAATAGTCATCATCCGCAGTTTGGAAGCGGATCACCCTGGACCTTGCTTGCCAGAATTCATATTTGAACGCCTAGGCCCAATGACTATTTAGTTATGCATTTTGTTGTGCCGTCCTTGTATAGACAGTTTATCTTTGGGTGTGAACAATTCTTGACCTTGGGGTTGTCTCATGATATTGAGAGATATATGAAAAACAGGTCATAATCATACTCTTAATGCTGAGTTCTGAAAGCTCTGGTGTTGTGCTAACCTCTAATTACTACTTTTCTAGCATTGTCACATCCCAGTATAGAGAAGTCCCAGCCTGCTTAACTTTGCCAGTGTTGTGAGAGAGGTCCCAGTCTCTTAGGAAAGAGGCTATGTGCAGTGAAAAAGTGCCCACCTTTCTCAGACTTAGTATGAGACATAGCCATGTTTTATGTGGGAGAAGTGAAAGTGCAGTTCAAGCCCATGACAGATGGCCCAAAGGATAATGCCCACCAATGATGCATGCAAGCACGGTTAGGAATGTGTGAGGTTCCTGCATTTCAATGCAGCACATCTCATTGTCCCCTTTTCTCCCAAGAATGTTCTTGCTAATGCACCCCACAGTCCAGAAGGTGAAGGACATGGTCTGTGTCCTGTGTTTCTCTGACTCTGTCCCTTGAATACGAGGAAGGCTCTAGGTGGTCTCATCCCACAGAGATCTAATCAAGACTCCTGAGATATGTCATGTGTTCTTGCTCCATGCTGACAGGAGAGGGATTTCCCATAGCCAGGTTGGCTTATTTTCCTCAACAATTTCTTTTTTGGAATGTTGCGGCACCTGGCCTCAGTGGGTATTGAGAGATTTGCCTCAAATTATGGTAGTATCTTTTACAATGATTGAGTTTGCATTAAGAAGTTTGGCGGCAAGGGTGAGCAACCTGGATGCAATACATTGATGATGTTTACACACTATGGAATGATGGAGAGGATTATTTGGACCAATCACTGTACAATTGGAGCTATCGATTCATACATATTCACCAGGTGTTTCCAATGGCTGTAAACATGGTGCAGTATTACTGGACAAAAATGTTTTTCAGATAGACTGTAAAAAAATAGAAGACATTTGAACTATTTTGGTCAACGTAAGTGAAAATAATACGATAGCCTTGTGGGAACTGCATTGTTGGAGTAGCATCATCAAAAGAGACACATTAAGAGCGTGAAAACAGGCAAAGAACTGACCTTGAGATTATTCAGTACATGCCAATTGTTATCTCTGGAGTACCTAATTAAATACCTGTGTGGCCAACCCTTCGTAAGAGAAAGAGCATCGTGCATGGAAAAATTGGCAAAAATAGGAAGCATATTGAAATCGACACGTTGCCTGGCTCTTCAAGATGGTGGACCACAGGATTCCACAATTCGGTTACAAGTGTTGGACCACATTCCTAAATTCTAAAAAAGAGCCAAAAGGACAGAGGAGCTCAAACAGCACGCACTCTATTGAATACATTTTCGGTGAAGTCACTATCCACATGGCTTTAATGAACAAATGGAATATCCTTACTTTAGAAAAGCATTGTTCACAAATTAGAAGCCTGACACTAAATGTAAATTTTAAGAGTCATTACAATTACCATTGTTTTTTTTTACAACACAAGTGGTTTCTAAGCGCAGGATCAGAATTCAAACTTGTGTTGTTGCTGCATTGTTTTGCTTCCAAGACAAACACGTTGCCTCTGAGCTATCCTTCCTCCCCATTGACTCCTCTTAAGGTACCCAGGTAGTTCGGGGGTTTTGTCTCTGTTTGTAAACAAGATTTAGTAATAAGCTCCCTGGGGCACAAGCTATGAGAACATTTGAGAAATAAGATCAATGAGAACAAAGAGTTGAAGTGACCTTAAACTTGTTTTCTTCCACTGCCATTGGATGTGTGCTTTGTTTTCATGTTTATTGACTAAATTGAGTAAAATAATTACAGGGAGGCTTATGAGCTGCTTTCTATACACATACATAGGCCTTCTGAGAGACAAGAGTGGGACACCCTTGGAAGGAGAAGAAGGTCGGTTTGTCTAAGCTACATGGTGGGACGATCTAATTGAAAGTGAACTACGTTTCTTGGTAAAAAGGTTTTTGGTATCCCTCTGGAAACTTCATGGGTTATAATATATTAGTTAACAGCACTTGGTGAAAAACACATCACTCCAAAGGTTGTGTGTTAAAGTGGATTCAAGCAGTCAATGGTGAACATTGCTAAAGTGTTGCTTGTAATATGTTTGTGTCTGGTACAGGGGGAACACGTTGGTTCTGCTCCTTGGGTTATATGAAGGGAGGCAGCTGTGTTTGTTCAAACACATTTTGGGTCTTCAGGAAGGAGGGACAGATGCTACAAAATTGTCTTAGGGAAAACTAGGATCATTTGCTACTCCTGATTCTGGTGAGAATCAATGTTTGTATTGGTCATCATGCACTCTTTTATGATCGCTATTAAATTCTGTTTAACCATTATCAGTTGTTCACTAGCCTGCCACTCCCCATCACACTACCAAAATAGTTCCTAAATCCAGGTTTAAATGTAACCCTATGAGGAACGAACATAGGCCATGTGCACATTACGTGCACATTAACATGTTGTACTTCCAACAAGCTCCTGCAATTTCCAATTTTGCTTTTTAAATAAAAGATACAATCAGGTTCCAAATTAAATGTTGTTAATTGCATCTGTGATATATTCAAATGCTGAGTAGTAAATAGACTTTCAAGATGTATCACAGTGTTACAGTTATCTTATGGGTTCTTGTACCGGGCACTGTTGCCACCTTCGTGGCCTCTTGGCGCTATGATGGATCTACAATGCAAGGAGGGTGGCAGGGTTTGTTAGTCGGATTGAGTGGGAGAGGCGCAAGCGGGCTGTGATGTGCTGTTGGCTGCTTCAGTTCGCAGAAACCGGTTGCTGAGCGTTGGTGCGTTTTTCGGGTCGGTAGCCGTCATGTGGTGTTGAGTTCCGGTTGTGTATGGTAGGTTTCATGTTATTTGCAATGTAAATTGCAATGCGCAATTACTAAATCAACACCTTTGTAAACATTACCTGCTAAGGCAACAGATGGCTTTATTTAAATCCCAGACATGTTCAATGCACACACACTACGTATTATCAACATTCTTATCACAGCGCTGAGATGTCAAGTAGCAGAATGGAAGAAGGGATGGAAAGTTGTTCAGGGTGACAATGACACACCACTAAAAGAGCTGTACATCAAAGTGCTATAGTTGTATTCGAAAATCAGAAACTCGAAGTTAAAATGCTATGAACGAAAGCACTGAGAAATTATACAATTCACCTAAGAGCAACAAATGGAATTACCCACACCCTCACGCATACTGTAATAGATCACACATCAGTATGCTGTGGTGCAGAGCACTGACAATTACATTATGCAAAACGATATTGTTTCATACTTATACAATATATGTAATTTCCCAAAACCCTCCTCCGACAGCACAATTCTTAGTTAAAGATTAGCAAATTGGCACCAGCTGGACTGCTCTATTTTTACCAACTACGCGTGCTTTTTTTAAGGACCCATATGAGGCGCGACTAGTTTTGAAGTGTGTTATAAGAAGATTGGGTCGAATTACAGAAACATTTTTGATAAGTGCAGAATGCTTGGCAGCAATTGTGGCTGTGAAGCTATGTTCGACTGTTCCTATTTTGCGCGGAGTGATTTATTTTTAGTTATATTTACTATGACCTTATATTTTGAAAAGGGAAACCACTAGAGACACAGAAAAGATAGCCTGGGTAAAGTAAGAGCGGTCACACCAAGCTGGTTATTGCAAACTGCCACTTACCAAAGGTAAGCGCTGCCACATCTAGCTGTACATCTGAAACTGCCAGCAACCAAAGATAAGCTCTGCCACATCTAGCTGTACATCTAAAACTGCCAGCAACCAAAGATAAGCGCTGGCACATCTAGCTGTACATCTCAAACTGCCACCAACCAAAGATAAGAGCTGCCACATATAACTGTACATCTCAAACTGCCACCTACCAAAGATAAGCTCTGCCACATCTAACTGTACATCTCAAATTGCCACCTACCAAAGATAAGCGCTGCCACATCTAGCTGTACATCTCAAACTGCCAGCAACCAAAGATAAGCTCTGCCACATCTAGCTGTACATCTCAAACTGCCAGCAACCAAAGATAAGCGCTGCCACATCTAGCTGTACATCTCAAACTGCCAGCAACCAAAGATAAGCGCGGCCACATCTAGCTGTACATCTCAAACTGCCAACTACCAAAGATAAGCGCTGCCACATCTAGCTGTACATCTCAAACTGCCAGCAACCAAAGATAAGCGCTGCCACATCTAGCTGTACATCTCAAACTGCCAGCAACCAAAGATAAGCGCTGCCACATCTAGCTGTACATCTCAAACTGCCACCTACCAAAGATAAGCGCTGCCACATCTAGCTGTACATCTCAAACTGCCAGCAACCAAAGATAAGCGATGCCACATCTAGCTGTACATCTCAAACTGCCACCTACCAAAGATAAGCACTGCCACATCTAGCTGTACATCTCAAACTGACAGCAACCAAAATAAGAGCCACCATACATAGCTGTACATTGCAGACTGACACTAACCAAAAATAAGAACTGCCACATCTAGCTATAGATCACAAACTGCCACCGACCAATGATAAGCTCTGCCACATCTAGCTGTTCATCTCAAACTGCCACCTACCAAAGATAAGCGCTGCCACATCTAGCTGTACATCTCAAACTGACAGCAAACAAAAATAAGAGCCACCATACATAGCTGTACATTGCAGACTGACACTAACCAAAAATAAGAACTGCCACATCTAGCTATAGATCACAAACTGCCACCAACCAATGATAAGCTCTGCCACATCTAGCTGTTCATCTCAAACTGCCACCTACCAAAGATAAGCGCTGCCACATCTAGCTGTACATCTCAAACCGACACCAACCAAAAATAAGAGGTGCTATACCTAGCTGTACATTGCAGACTGACACTAGCCATAAATAAAAATTGCCACACCTAACTGTACAACGTAAACTGCCCGCAACCAAAGATAAGAGCTGCTAAATCTAGCTGCAAACCAAAGATTTCATGCAAGGCCAAAATGCAGATGTAACCTGGACCATGGTCTAGTGAGTCAGGGAGATTTGGTGAACATCTTAGGCTGCAGATTGTTAAACCAGATACAGTCGCTGTTTAACCAAACACTCTCTGAGTCCCACTACCCATACACACTGCGTGAAAGAGTGTACAATAGCAAATGCCGATAACATGGCCCGACTGACAGCGTTACCTAGATCTAAGTATGCCTGTGCCCGAGGGTTCTGTGCCCGAGGGTTCTGTGAGGTTTCTGTAGAACATGTGAATCACCTGTACAGCAAATGGTGTTTCAAGGTGAAACAAGATAAAGGGGGGGGCAGGGTTGAAGAATACACAAAACAGGTCCTACTAGGCCTTGTGTCATTCGGATCGTGCAAGTGCAGTAACAAGAAGTGCAGGGGAGAGTGGAGGGGAAAAGTACCAGTCAGAGCGATCTGCACTAATGCTAAGGAGGGAAAGAAAGTGCAGATGGGAGTGAAGAGCCCGCAAGTGTAGTGGGGAAGGAAGGGGTGGAGACAGCCCCTGCTCTAGGCGAGTGCTAAGGGGAGGCCAGGTGGACAAGTGCCAGAGGAATGCAGAGAGTGCAGGGGAATGAAGGGCCACATGCTAAGTGCGACGACAGGCTGGATGGGCTCAATAGGGGTGCAGACCCAGCCAGGCTAGTGCAGGGGGATGGAGCCCGGTAGGGCAAGTACAGGTAAGGGAGAGGGTCATGGGGGAGGGTCATGGGGGTATAAGGTGCTGGGGTAGTCTGGGCATCCTCGTATTGGTGCCCTGTATGAATGGGAAGGAACCAAGCAGCCAGACAATGCAGCAGAGGGGGACATTAGCAAGGGCGTGGGAGAGGGAAGAAAGAAGAGAAAAGGAGGATCTTGAGAAGCTTCCGGAACTTAAGCAGATCCGGCTCAAGTCTGAGAGGGGCAGGGAGGCCATTCTAGAGGGAGGCTCCTGCAGAAGAGAGATATCTACCCCCACTCTCTGCTTGGAAAAGTTTCTGATCTGCAGAGAGTTGGAGCTAGAAGATCAAAGGGCTCTAGCATGGAGGTATTTAGGGAGAGAGAGTTGGATGTAGCGAGGTTCCAGATTCCAGAAAGCCTTGTGGATGATGCATAGGAGAGCATTTAGGGCTGAATAGATGCAGTCCTTGGGCTTGAGGCCAATGATAAGTCTCGCAGTCCTATTTTGAATTAGTTGAAGGCAACAAAGGGAAAATTTAGTCCAGCATAGAGAGGACCAAAGTTCTGGAGACATTGAGTTTCTGGGGGAAGGTGAGGGAAGGGATTAGGCCTCTGAGGAGGTGCAGCGGAAGTGTGCCTTCTTTGCAAGGTCTGTGATGTGAGGCGAGAAGGAGAGAGAGGAGTCAAAGATGACACCAACGTTTTTTGCCTCACCAGAGGGTGGGGGGAGGGGGCCCATGGTGGGCAGACAGAGAGTAGGAGGGAAGGAGGAAGCAGGGGTCCCATTGAGAAGGATCTCAGTCTTACTGGCATTAAGGCACAGATTGTTAGCAGCACACCATGCCTGAATAGCAGTCAGACTGTCAGGAATGATGGAGGAAGATGAGGAAGCAGTGGAGGGTAGCTTGAAGAAGAGCAGTGTGTCGTCCGCATAACACTGAAAGTGAGGAGAGAGCACCTGTTTGGAAGAAACTTTCAAACAAAGGACTTTTCTAGAGAAATCATCTGGTGATATGGGCTAGAAAGAAGAGGGTAGGAGCGAAAGGGAGAGGGAGCCGAGTCAGTCCTGAGAGCGGGAGAGGGGGAAGGAAGGTAGTGGTGTAGTGGAGAGTGAGGACAGGATGTCCTGAGTTTTGGTTATGAAGTGAGAGGCCAGTGCAGTGCAGAGGGTCTGGGATGGCAGAGGAGAAGTGAAGACTGCAGTAGTATTGGCGAGTTCCTTGCAGATTGTGAACATTAGGCTTAGCTGGTAGTAAGAACATACACAGAAAATACAGACTGAGAGCTGCACACATCTTGCCTAAAAAATTGGAAAAAGATGTACTGTCTGAACTTCTACAGGACAGTCTAACGTCTTTCATGCTGAAATGCATTGATAAATCCATTTAAAGAACAACATGCTCATACATATGTAACATTATGGAAGCAAATGACCCCATAATACAATATGACCCCGGCATAAACAACAGACAGTGGGCCTGATCACGAGTTGGGCAGTATTTGGGCTAGGATAGCACCCACCTTTATTAGCATTAGTGGCCACCCATCCAGCGGTATTACCTCTGGATCACAGGTTGGGCGTTAACTGTAAGTCCCAAATCTCCATTGTGTCCATTAGAACCAATGCAACATTTTTGGCGCAATTACCGCTGGTGGTAATTGCACCGAAAATTGGCCTTTTCTCTGCGTCTTTACTCCCAGCTCTGAGCTTGGGGTAAACACGGCAGACTCATAATAGGGCCAACCCTTAAATGCAGTGGTAACACCTTTACCGCCACATCTAAGGTCTAACGCCCAACATGTGATTAGGCCCAGTAACCGACTGTCTGAATGATCATGCAGGAAACATTGCAGTACCAATATAATGCATAATAGAAAATTGAATACAGAAGTGAACCAAAAGGGAAGTGGTAAAAACATTGCGATATTTCAAATACCACCTGCTTTTACTGTTTATCTGAGGTTATTGCATAAGGAATAGAACAAAGTTGTGCATGAAGTATTGTATAGGAACTGCACGTGGAAGGTCTGCAAGCTGTATTTTGCAGCTCATAATCATTTGGAAAACAGTCTGAAAACCGCCAGAAAATGCCTCCTACAGTCCAAGGCTGCTGCCTGTTCCGAATTTTAATTTTAAAAAACGATGATGAGTACAAATACTGCCTATAAAACCGGGGCAGACATCATCTCAGGAAATACCCTTGGCTAGTCACACATTGGGCTCCCACTGGTACATCAAAAGGGTGGGGAAGACACTCAAAAAACACAACAAGCAACGTCTAGGGCCAATGACTTGCAGGTAAGACCAAACAGGACCCAGGTCCAGGCAATCACATCAAAAAGCATGAGCCCTGGAAGTACACATACGTGGCCGGTTTGAACAACAGGCATGCATAGGAGCTGATGGTTCAGGGTGCTGTGGCAAACTAGGTAGCACATGAGAGGAGATATCTGACCCAGAGGGGAATGAGAAGGGAGCAGCCCCCGATCTAATACCATGCCCATCTCACTGACAGCTGGGCTGTCTTTGATACCTGATATTATGCAGCCTGAACAGGGAGACCAACCCCTTCAAACGGCAGGTCATGCCAAAGTAGAGAATATCACATATATAGAGATGGCCATAATCCTGCTTAAAATCTGCTGCAGGGCCTGCACGTCTGTGCCAAGGGGACATTCCAATATACCATATGGAAACTCTCTGCAAGAAAGTTAAACACATAAAATTGGGAGAGAAGAAGAAGATGACAGTAATTTATATGTTTAGTGTTCACCCCATTGTTGGGTGCTATTTGCCCTAAATCAACAACCCTTGCCATATTTTCACTATGTTTCTTTGTCAATGCTAAGAGCTGTGAGCATTAGGCATTAGTAACCTTGCAGAAATATATTGTAACAATGGCGTCTGTGTCTGGATGGTACAATTGCCAGACCTGCAAATAGTGCCTTTAAAACCTGGTTGAAGCCAGGATCTTATTCTTAAGTCCCTGATCTTTACCAACCCAGGGGACATACTGACCTAGGAGGCAAACATAACTTAAAAAAGGTTATACTATCAAAGTAAAACAATTCTAGAGTCAAGCTGCACTAATCCAATATAAGAGGATTCAGTGTTTGCTCCTACAATTGGCACAATCTTAAGCACATGCAAGCTCTGGAGTGGTGCATGTGACTAGATCTTAAACCTCTGTCTCAGGACTTTGTCAGAAATCATTGCTGATAGCATTACGTATGATCACTCTGGAGATCCCTGAATTGCTTCTGTATGCACCTACTGATTATAGTGATTTGTATCTGTGGACCTGCAGTGTTGTGTGCCGCAGTTTCTGCAGAGCACGCTGCTTGAATCCATGTCTACGTTCTACACTATGCTCAATGCTGTTGCATTAAAAGCCATGTACCGAACCCTCTGCGGTAAAGCCAGCGCAGGCCAAGAGCGTTGTGTTGTGCGCTGCAGATGTTAGGTGCCACAGATCTCGCATGTTACGCTCCTTGTTATGAACTCTAAGCTGAACTACTGCACCATGGACTTGTAAAATCCGCAAAAGACCCGAGACCACAGCCAGCAACCTTAGAACCACTACACCACCCTACCTGCACACCAAAGTCTCTGCGAGAGCAGCATGGCAGTCTTCCTGCACCGCTTTGGACTAACCTAAGTGAAGGAAGGCCTCAACAATAGACACAGACTTACAACAGGCCAAGTTGGCCGCCCCATATCCGCCCCGCCGGACTCATACGGTATGTTCACCTGCTGCATCCTCTCTCTTAGCACGGCGATCACACTGCCACCAAACTCCACTGTCCCAACCTCCACCTTCCTGCCCCCAATTTTACCCCCCGGAAAACCTTCCATACCCTGAGTGACCCAAGCAGCTCACCTACCACACCCACGCCAACCCCTCCAAACCCTGCCTCCCTCCCACCAGAAACCTACGTCTCTCTGCCCAAAACCCCAGCAGCAGCCACCCTGTGTCCATCCAATTACACAACTACAGGATCAGCTCCAGAACCTTGCCAAGCCGCACTCTACACCTACAAAGTTGCATGAAAAGAGGTAACTTGCCCCTAGCTCACGCACAGCCTCCACCATATGCTCCTATACCTTTGAGAAATGTGACCGGGGCATCTATGCCCTCCCATGCACATGACCCCACTGCTAGCACCCATATGACATCTGATGTCACGCATCGGTCCTCGTGCAGAACCTATGCACGCAATGCCAGAAATAGTATCACTATGCTTATGGCGGCAAACCCCTCATAATTACCCGTCTCCCCTCTACTAATGCCTATTTGCCCAACGCCAGTGCCTTGACATATATTATTACCCACACGCCCACTGCTTGTATGCCTAAGGTTAATTGCTGACAGCCACTGTGATCGGCCCAATGTGATGACCAATATTAATGACCGAACAACTACTGCCTTTATGCCCGGTGACCGGTCCTTTTTGCCTATTGTGATTACCTTTATGCCCAATTCCAATGACTGTATGCCTAATATCAATGCTAGCCTGCACTCCCAATTGGGATGTACCCAATGCCAATGCCACGGTTTATGCCAATGCCCAATCACCTACTGCATATATGCCCATAGACAATGCCTGTTTGAGTACTGCGACTTCCTGCCCTCTCACAACATATGCCTGTTCGCCTAATGTGAGTGCCGGGACCAATGCTAGCACCTGTACGCCTACTGCCTGTCTGCCCAATGCAAAAACTGGCCCTCCCACTGCCAATGCTTGTGTACCCCCCACTATCATGGATACCCTGCCCTCCCACCCTCTCACAACCACCTACAACAGAGCACCAAATGCCCGCGGAGAGAGTAGTCCTTATCAACGCCCGATCCCTGCCAGCCCACGCGCTCGACATCCATCATCTCCTAATAGCCAATAACCTCGATGCCCTCGCAATCACAGAAACATGGCTCTGCAATGCCACAGGGCCAGCTCTCTCCCTTGCCACACCTCCAGGATACACTATCCACAGGAGCGACAGATTGAACACCATCATTTACCATTATCAGTAAAGACCACCTACGCATTAGACAAGCAAACACTTCCATCAACAACAAGTGTGGCATCCTAACCCTAAAAGGCCCATATCCCCTTCCAACACAATCACTACCCACCTACTCTACCGGCCTCCCGGCTCCACCCTCACATTCTTCAAATCCTACAAGAGAATACAAAACCATCCTCACAAACGCTCCTCCTGAGACACCTGCACTTATGCCTTAACAACCCTAATGACCTACCAGTCACTTCATAGGCCAATTCACTATCTGCCACTGGCTTTAGTCATTGTAACCACAGCCCCACACACAACAAAGGGCGCTCCTAAGACTGGATAGCCGACCTAAACTGGCACATCTCTATCACATCAAATCCCCCATGCCCATTATTGGACCACCACATCATCCTGTTCACCATTCCCCTCGTTCGACAAACCAAAACACCCACCAACATCATTCCCCTCTCTCTCGCCCACAGTGCCCGCAAACTAAAGAGAATATACAACCGTTTCTGGATGCCCTCAACCCAGACACCTCAGACCACCTTGACACAAAGAATCTTGTAGACCTATACAATAAAAAACGAACAAATGCTATTGAATTGATTCCCCCACTAGCTAAAAAACAAGCCAAATCACTAGCGCACACAAACTCATGGTACACCCAGGACCTCACAGAACGTAGAGAAAATAGGAGACAATCCGAAATCTCCTGGAGAAACCTGCCTTTGGACACACTCAAACAAGAGTTCAGAAACCAGTCCAAACAATACAAAAATCCAAATATCCAAGCCAAAGTCAATATGTTCAACTCCAGAATAGCCAACGCGACCTCTAGTACCAGAGAATTATTGGTCATCCTTAGGGAACTTGAAGCCCCGGTCACAACTCCATCCTGCTTGCTAAAGACTGTCCTTGGTGTGACAGCATCCAGAGTGCCATGCTAAACAATATTTGCTTGCTCCAAAAAAATCTTTGACAAACAAGCCACCCTGAGCCACACTGAACAAACCACCCCAATTGATACCATCACGGCCTCTGCAAACATTCATTCCGCCCCGCTGAACACACCACCATTATTTAGATTCAACACATCTCCGCCCAAGAAACCCTGCATATCTTGAAAAGCCTAAAGCCCTCAAAATGCAAAGGAGATATATGCCGAGCCCCTCTGATCAAAGAATGTGTGGAAACACTGGCCTTGTTCATCACGGCAGTTATAAACTCCGCCTTCACCACAGCATGGTACCTTCCAGCCTCAAAGAAGCATGGGTCTTACCTATCCTTAAATAACTTAAACCTTGACCCAACATCTCCTAACAACTATTGCCCATCACGACCATCCCCTTCTTGCTAAAAATACCCAACAGAGCAGCCTATGCCCAAATACAGCGGCACCTCGAAGCAAACCAAATACTCAGAATCTGACTACCTGGATTCCACCCAGGGCATGGAACCGAATCTGCCCTCCTTGACTTAAAAAAACAGATGGATGACACCAGGGACAAAGGGACACTCACCCTATTGCTGCTATTAGCTCTGTCCGCAGCTTTCTACTTAGTCGACCACAACATACACTGCCGACACCTCACCCAAGCAGCATCCTTTTCAACAGAAGCAACATCATGGATCGCATCCTTCTTAGAAGGGTGAAGAATTAAAATCTTCTCAGAGAATGCAAGTGTGACATCCTCACCAATCAACATGCAGAGTGCCACAAGGATCCAGTGTCTCGCCCACCCTGTATAACTTCTTTATGAAGTCCCTCTTCGACATTGTAGACTCCATTGTTAACGCATATACAAACTATGCAGACGACACACAAATTCTCCTTCCTATCTCTGGCACATACTCAGAAGACGCTGTCATGCTAGCTTCGATGGCCTTGCAAGGCTTTTGCCTGTACGATGACAAAACAGAGTTGCTTCTCATATGGGCACACAACAGCACTAAATAAACTGAAACCCCGAATATTTGACCTTCGTCATCGACGGCATCCCAATCCCAGACATGCCTTTGGTCAAAACCCTTGGAATCTATCTAGATGCCTCACTAACAATAACGAGACAAGTCATCGCCATCGCCTCCTCAGCTGCATACTCCATCAAACTCCTAAACACCTCAAGACCCTTCCTATCGCCAAACAGCTGACCGACAATCGCTCGTGCAATGGTGGGCGCAAGGTTAGACTATTGCAATGCTCTATTTGCCGGCACTTCAGCCCAAAGTCTGCAAACCGTCCAAAATAATGCCTTTACGAGCTGCCCTCAACCTCCTCAGAACTGAACACATAACAGCAGCCCGCAAGGCGGTACACTGGATTCCCATTCGGGAAAGAATACTCTTCAAGACCCTAACCATCACACATAGATGCATTTCCAAGTCGGTACCACCATATCTTTCACAAACAGGCTCCAAATCAGACTCAACCAGGCCCGTTAGAACACCACACATCCAAAGACTAGTCAACCATCATTAAAACTAGCCAAAGCAGGTGACTCGAGTTTCCCAGTCATAGGGAAGCTATGGAACTCCCTCCCACTGAAACTCATATCAGAAGACTCCTAATGGGCTTTCAGCAAAGCTTCAATTAAAGGATAGTTCCGGGACTTTTTTTTTATTGTCCCTACGGGTCGGCCATGTGTTTGTAAGCATAAATCGGTAGATCGTAGGAAACTTTCCTATGGACCTTACCCGACTTTTCGCCCATTATCGCACTCGAAATCAGCCTCCATTTTGTGATAATCCTATCATTCCGCCGCATCGACCTGGCTCACCTGCTTTTGCGGCACTAAATCAAATCCCCCGCCCCTGAGCCTGACATCAGCAGACGCGTACTGCCCATTTCAAGCACGTCTCGTGTCATCAATCGCTGCGCCTCAGCTATTGACGTGTTGCCATGGAAATGGCAGGACGCCTCTTTCCCCAATAAGTATAAACAGACCGTTTCACAACACACAGCAGCAGATTTTCGATTCCATTCCTCTCTCTGTGTTACTTTGAGTATTCTGTGACTCGTTTCAGTGCTCTGGTCAGCTACCTTCGCCGCTTGTAGCCCGTGTGAACACCTGTACCATCTCTGTAAATTATTTTACTATCTTTACCGCACAATGGCCACAATAATGCCGTATATGTACGAGCCCGAGTACACCGAGGAAGAACTACTGGAAAGTCAAGCACGCGAAAACGATGGGGATTCGGACGGCAGTTGGGAGGACCAGTCAACGGATGAAGAGCCTGGACCATGTCGCATGGACGGCGTCTCCACCTGGTGCACGTGCAATCGGTGCGAGCTAATGCCAACTGAGGAGGAGAACTGCTGCTGCCGTGAAAATTCCGGGTGCTTGGCCTACATTTCGGAAAGCGAGCAAAGTCTGCAGGAAGGCGAGCAAAGTCCGCAATGCATCACCGAGCTGCCAGAGTTCAGGGAAGCCTGCCTCTCACGGACCGTGTTGAGGATGATGATGGTGCTTATGCACGAACTTCGCGGCACTGTTCGTCCGCGTAATCCGAGTAACGAGTAAGTATACTCTGTTTGTGATGTCAGTGATGCCACCACTATTTCATGGTCGTCTCCCACATATAAAATTACATTTACATATCATTCGAACGCATGTAAATTTGTTCCATATAGTGCATTTTCTAGATATAATTTTTTTCTAAGAAAAATGACATGTGTTACCTGAATCGACATTGATAAGAAAGTTTGGTCAGTTTAATACAGTTTGCATCTTTTTTTTTCACAGGTGGTACAGGCTGGTGGCCTATCGTTGCTTCACTTGGTGGCTTCACGGGAGGCTCGGACACCGCGTTCGGAGAGTAATACCTGCCTGTGCGGTACTTGCCATTAGACAACATTTCCCCAGTGACAGTGGACAATACCGCGGATTTTCCCTCGATGTGCTGCAACCTCAACTTTACAATGTGTAATGTTTATTATTTATGTTTAATTAAAATCTAAAATAAAGCCCAACATATATTTTAACAATGGTTGTTTTGATTTTTTAAATGAATCTAGTGTATATTCTCCTGGGAGGGTGAGGTATTTATAAACTCACCCCCCTGCATTCCATGTAGTAGATCCTGCAGCCATCCTCTTACATTCAGTTAGATGGCCTCTCCTTGGTGAGGCCCTGCGGCAAACGGGTCTTGTCTGCACGACCACCGCCCCGATCCACCCCCCCGCCCTATCAAAGGCAGTTCGCACCGGGGTACTTGTGCTGGCAAGTGGAGCTGTCAGGGAGCGATAAAGGCCAAGAGGTGCCAAAGACCATGTACACTTCAAAGTGGTCTATAGAGCATGGGTTGTTGTTCCCATGTCTACCTCCAGACCCCGTGTCTCCTGCCAAGCATCCCCCCTCACGCTGGACGGCCCCCTGCAATCCACATAAGTGTGTCTCCATTCACGAGTCTTCCTGTGTCTTGTCTGCACGACCACCGCCCCGATCCACCCCCCGCCCTATCAAAGGCAGTTCGCACCGGGGTACTTGTGCTGGCAAGTGGAGCTGTCAGGGAGCGATAAAGGCCAAGAGGTGCCAAAGACCATGTACACTTCAAAGTGGTCTATAGAGCATGGGTTGTTGTTCCCATGTCTACCTCCAGACCCCGTGTCTCCTGCCAAGCATCCCCCCTCACGCTGGACGGCCCCCTGCAGACCGCATAATGCCACGACATATACACGTCATTCATTCACAAACACACCCCTGTTTCGAATTCTTTATAACCCACTTCATATTTCTAATGAGAACTTCTTTGCGCTTTGCTAGTCAACCCGTGAAGGTGCTGGTTATCTGCTCTTCGTCTCTGTGAACTTCCGTGACCACTTTGAGCAAACTCGTCAGTTTGCAACCTGTGAACTGCTCCCTGTTCTACGACAAGAAACTACTCTGATCCCTGCATCTAACTGTTTGTTCGTCAAGGTAAGTCCATGTACCATAATCATTTTGCGTCCAATTTTTTAATTTATATCTATTTGCTAGTAGTCATCAAATTGCATCCATGTTTTCTTTTCGTTCACGACAGTACATGCAAGGAACTAGTCACATGTTCTGAGTTTAGTCAAATTACTTTTTCTATTTTTTGAAAGTTATTGAAATACTTATCCGCATGTGAATAACATGTATAGTTCCAAGAACCAAAACGGACCTTGCATTGAACCTTTTATGTGTCATTTAATGTTTTAACACATTGGTATTCATAGAGAATTGTTGATCTTTACTTTTCAGAACTTTCCATAATGCCTGCCTGTTCCATTGGCGGTTGCCCTTCGAAGACCCATAACAAATCTGAAGGTACTATAATGCATGTTTTCCCTAAGACAATAGATCAGATAAGAGAATGGGTCCGATATTGCGGATATCCAGCCTCTGAGATAGAAAGTAGAGTCCTAGAAGTCTTTGCGGACAAGAGGGGTGATCGATACCGCATCTGCAGCAGGCACTTTAGCCCAGACATGTACTCCACATCATTGCTAATAAGGACGAAAACACCGCGAGCGAGGCGAAAATTGCTCTCAACCGCTATTCCCACTCTATTCGTCCACATCCCTCCACTGGTGAGTCAAGTTTACGTATTTATCTCTCGGCATTGCGGTAGTGTGTAGCATTAGCTAACAATAATTTCCCCATTTATGTATCCACTCAATATGAAGGCTGAAGATTCTCCATCCGTGTCGTTATTGCAGTCATCAGCCACTTCAAGCGCCTATCGGGTAATCTTACTTAGCTATTCTGACACTGACTTGTTTTAGGCATGTAAATCAATAGTTTTAATTGATCGTGTAATTATTTTACCTAATGGTACACCACAGTACTCGTCCTCTAGTCTTTGTTTTCAGTTATAATTATTGTTATCCAAAATAATGCAAGTACTGTCTTTCAGGGAGATGCTGAGGAGTCCAACGCATTGACGACAACCGTAGATGTCACTCAGATGCTCGAGGTACGTTTCCGGACAGTTCCATCGATGGAGATCATCAGATCTTGCATTCTTGTAGCGTGATTGTTACACACAATGTTTCTTTCGTTTTTAGCCATTGGTATGTCCTTCTGTCGTCGCCCTCCTATGTGTCTTCTTTTTTCAATATTGTGTTCATTACTAATGAAAGTCCTATGTTTCAGGGAGTCGATGGAGCATTAGTCCAAGAGGAAGGGGGAGCATGCAGTTACGGGTCGGCGCAACAGCTTGCAGAAGTGTGCACCGCAGTTACAGCGTCCCTTGATGTTCTTATGCATTTCGAGGTATGGATACTGACAGATCAATCATGCGAGATCAAATGACGTGATTACATCCGCTATACTTCCTTCTTTATTAACGCAAGTACTATGTTTCAGGGAGCTGACGGAGCTTCTTCAACAAGAACATCACCCCTAGTAGTTGATGCAGATCTCTGGGTGGTGACACTTCCAACGATGGAGCAAATCGAATCATATTTAGATATCCATTATTTATTTTAGACAACTGATCATTTGTGCAGGTCTATTTAGATGAGCCGTTGACGCCTGCAGAAAGTTTATGTTCTTTTAAACAAAATAGAAAACCATACTAATGCAATTACTGTGTTTCAGGGAGTTGCTGAAGCGTCATCTTCAATAATATCATCAATGGAAGTCTATGCGGAGCCCGAGGTATGGATCTTGACAGTTCAATCTAACTAGATCAACAATGCGTGAACTATTGTCGTTTGAATGTTCTACACAATGCGTTCATTCGTGTTTTGCTATTGAGATGTACGTATGGGTATTGGTCCCCAAGTACATTTTGTGTTTTCAATATTATTATACATACTAATGAAAGTTCTATGTTTCAGCGAGTCGATGGAGCCTCAGTGAGTGATGGATGTGCTTATCATGAAAGTATAGTCGTTGCAGCGCGAGAGGAAGTGGAGACATGCACACACGAGTCGGAGCAACAGCGTCCAGATGTTGAAGTTCGAGGAAAGAAAGTTTCAAAGAAAAGAAAGCAAAAGAAGGTTAGTGTCCTGTTCACTATATTATGTTGTCTTTCACTGTCAATAGTTCAATACTGTAAGTTGTGTTTAAACTGAACATCCCTTTTCTAATCTGTCCTCTAGTTGCGAGTGGGTGTAAGAACTAGATCTACACAGACAGTGAAGCGAACGAGAGATGTTGCTTGTCAAACCTTTTGGCAGGGACTTGAGACTGGAGATGCATCGTGCCAATGGGAAGAATATGAAGTGATTGACAACGGAGCTATACCACCACCAGCCATTGATAGTGAATGTCCTCCTGGTAGTTTGGATGCAGTCGTAGATCAATTCACAGAATCCACACCCGCAAAAAATAAGAGCACGCGAAAGTTGAAGACATTGTTTTTTTCTCCCATCTCCGGACAAGGAACAGATGTTGCAATGGAAGAGAATGAAGTGGACGACAATGAAACACCATCAATATCACTCAGCATAGCGGAAGACGATATCAGAGATTGTACCTTTCATGCGAGTGACATGTCCTCAACGTTACAGGCCGAACCAGCTGGGATGCAGAGTGACAGTATAAGGAAAGAGGCCAAATTCATTGTATTCGATAGCTGTTTGATGGATATTATTATGATGATGAAATGTGGGCATTGGGTTGGTGGGGAAGTATGTGGGGAGCCATTGATTAATGTGACTCGTGCAATTCGAGGCACTAACCTTAAAATACATGCCACCTGTACACAATATCATCCGTTCGCATGGTCTGCACAACCCATGCTGGGGCAACTGCCAGCAGGCAATCTACTTTGTGCAGCGGCCGCACTTTTTAGTGGTTCAAGTTTTAAAAAGTTACAGTATTTCTTTCAGTTTGTGGGAATCCATTTCATTGCGAAAAGTCAGTTCTACAAATACCAAACCGATTATCTATTTCCAGCCATCAGCGAAGCTTGGAGAATGGAAAAAATGTCAATGGAAAGTACATTCGCGGGCAAACGCTTCAGGCTAGCCGGTGATGGACAATGCGACAGTCCAGGATTTTCAGCCAAGTACTGCACCTACCACTTTCAGGACATGGAAAGTAAGAAAATTGTGAGTTCGGTGGTCGTGCAGGTGTCACAAAGTACATCCTCAGTGGCCATGGAGAAAGTTGGCTTTGTGACATCATTGCAAGAACTACAATCGCGGGGAATGGTGATCGACCTGATAGCCACGGACAGACACGTTTCAATTGCCAAGACAATGAGAGAACAGTACAAAAATATAAATCACCAATTTGACGTATGGCATCTTGCAAAAACAATCAATAAAAAATTGTCGGCTGCAGGAAAAAAAAAAGATATGCAAGGTATTTCACAGTGGTCCAAGTCAATCAGCAACCATCTTTGGTGGAGCTCAAAAACATGTGAAGGGTCGTTGGAAATTCTACTGGAAAAATGGCGGTCAGTAATGTTGCACTGTAGCAACGTACATCAATGGTCGACAAATGAGCATTTCCACAAATGTGAACATGGCCATTTGTCCACAGAGGAGGCACGGAAGAAGAAGTGGTTGATTCCTTCATCACCCACTCACAAGGCCATTGAAAAGATTGTATTTGATAAAACTATAACAAGAGATTTGAGGGGACTCACGGAATTCTGCCACACAGGAGATTTGGAGGTGTTCCACAATATGTGCCTAAAGTACAGGCCCAAAAGATTGCATTTTGGCATGGAAGGCATGATAAATCGGACTCTTCTAGCGGTCTTGGCACATAACCATAATGTTGGCCGTCAACAAAGTAGGACGACCGGAACTTTAGGGACGCTTCGCTACAATAAGGCCTTCACTAAAAGAAGTAAACAATGGGTGATCAAACCAGTGTTTGAGGATATGCAATATGAGTTTATTGAGAGACTTATCGTAGATGTCCTCGATAGGCACATACATGGAGTGGTGAACGAACCTATGCAGGGGACAACTGCATTGCCACCCAACATTGCCTCTGTTCCATGTCCACCTAAAGCAGAGCTCATTGAGAAATACACATCACGGTTTAAATGATTGTAATTCGATTGTCTGTTCTCTCGAGTCTCCTCATGTTGCAGGCCCATTGCAATTAAACCAAACAGTAATATAAATCATTTTTACAAAAATTATAGAATGTTTCCGTATTACAAACACATGGCCGACCCATAGGGACAATAAAAAAAAAGGCACGCAGACAAGATGCCCTTACACTAACTGGAGCTAACTAGAAATGTGTGCTCGCTCAAAGTGAAGGTCAGCTGCTTTGATGTTTTGCTCGGGTGGCGGAACGGCCCACGACCCAATATAAGGTTCTATTGTGATTTGACCTTGACAGGCCGGGACCATCCTGAAAGACTAAGAAAAGATAATGAATAAAATTTCAGAAACGAAACGATGAGCCACGTTCATTAGAAGAAGTAACGTCGGCAAAGAAGGAGTGGTGTTTCGGGTCTGCCCTACACAGAGACACAATGGAAAATGCAAATATAATGTAAGTAACTTTTGATGAGTTTATACCGCAATTTCATTACTATACAGTGGCTTTAAAGACGGGTTCAGTTGTACTTGTTCGTTCTATGTGGCATAGTGTTTTCTACCGCGCACTATCTGGAGGAGAACCATCTTCTTTTACTGAAGCACCTCAAAACCTTCCTCTTTGCTTCTGCTTTCTCTCTCCCTCTCCCCTGCTACAACTGGTCCACTGTCTGCGACCTCGGTCCTGGGCCCTTCCACTCTCCACCTGCACTGCCTCCCTGTCAACCCCTGCACTGGGGGACTGTCTCAGTATCCTACAGCCCCCCCTTCCCAGCACTTGTTCTGCACTTACCTTGCACTTGCCACCAGCTGGCCCTATTTATTTATTATTTTATGCTACTTACCTTGTACTCCACTCCCCCCCCTCCATGCCTCGCCACGCCTTTAAACACTTGTGTACACCCAGTAGCGCTGTCCTCGCTATGAAATGAATAATTTTAATAAGGATCTGATGGTGAGACTAATTTCATTTTTTATGTTTTTAGGTACATCATTCACTACTGTCTGTGTCACGAGTACCAGACACCGGCGGACGGCTTCTACAGCCGCCAGTTGCTTCTCCGCGTGAACAACGTTACCACCCTGACCATTTTATGGGACGATCGCCAAGTACAAGTATGCCCTTACGCGGTACTAACGGTTAGATGCAACATACCTACCGTTGTGGTGGCCTAGTGCCTCGTTGTTGGAACAGCCATGCGATTATCAGTTCGACAGAAGAGCTTATTTTTATCGTAAACCAACACCCTGTGTACTGCACACGAACATCGCTTCCCTCAAGACGAACTAATTTGGATCGAGAGCAAAGAAAAATGCAAATCGCTGAATATTCTCTAAACATTTGATGTCCAATAAACGTACTTTGCCAAATGTACAATCTTGCCGTTTGCTTTTAAACCACGGTTTCACATTCCGAATTGTGGTGCTGTATTGTGAGATGCTCTAAGACCCTGTGTACAGCAAAGGACCATCGCGTTCCTCAATACTAACTTTTTGGAACATGAGCAAATAAAAATGCAAATCGCTGAATATTCTCTAAACATTTGATGTCAAATAAATGTACTTTACCACATTTACAATCTTGCGGTTTGATTTCAAAGTACAGTTTCATATTCCGAATTGTGGTGCGCTGTATTGTGAGCTGATCTGTGTTGATTTCCGGGGTCTGTGTGGAGTCGCGTAGAAGACGCCTGGGCGCGTTTGCCTACGCAGCACAGTCACGTCACGGATAGAGGCGGGGAATATGAATGTTTTGATAAAGTCTGTTTCAGGGGCGGGGGATTTGATTTAGTGCCGCAAAGGCAGGTGAGCCAGGTCGATGCGGCGGAATGATAGGATTATCACAAAATGGAGGCTGATTTCGAGTGCGATAATGGGCGAAAAGTCGGGTAAGGTCCATAGGAAAGTTTCCTACGATCTACCGATTTATGCTTACAAACACATGGCCGACCCGTAGGGACAATAAAAAAAAAGTCCCGGAACTATCCTTTAACCCTCCTTGCTTCATGCATCCGACCGCATCCTGATTTCTGTAGCCTCATGCATGCACTCCTATGACTGCAACGTATTTACTTCTATGACTGTATGTAACACTTTAACTATGCTTACCACCGATTGTGCTTAAGGGCGTCTTGTAACCTGTTCACTCAGGCGCCCTGATGCCTCAGGACTTGTGCGCGCTATACAAATGAAAATAAAAAAATAAGCATAGCCCGGGTAGAGCTCCCACGCTCAACATTTGAGTGTACACTCTCCATTTTCTATAGAAATACGGCCCTTCAATCTACAGGTGGAGATTTCCCCAGGGAATAACCTGATTGAATAGAGTGCTTGTGAAATTCCTGGGGATTCTCGTCAGGACCGGCTCTTTCCCAATGAACGCTTCAGGGTTCCAGGTGATATTCTTGCCCGGGAAAAAGTGCCCGGGAGTCGATTGTATTCCTGCTCCCCCGGAAGCCTTCCCCAACATATTTTATTACTGATATTATTTACTATTAGAATTGCCAGTCCTAGAATATTTGGGGAAAGTGCTTGATTTTTTCCCAGAGTGCAAATTTGGGTAAATGTCGCCCCTTGACGACCTTTTCCTCATTGATTTTATCACTGGATACCCGCTTCAGGCATGCAGTGAATTCCTATATTCACTACAGCAAAGTAGATGGCAGGAATATGCTCATGGCCGATAGCAACTTCTCTACACATCCACTGACATTTAGCCACATCTGCACCACCCAAACTCTGATCTCGTGAAATAACCATCTGCGATGTTCATTACGGCATCACAAATCCTTAGACTAAAGGATTGTCCCAAGTATGGTGTTTAGCAGATTGTCCCTGGAAATACTAGATATTTATAGTAACCTGATTGCTCAAACATTCAGGGCCGTTGCAAGATTTTAGCTTCACTAGGTGAACGTCATTTTGCTGCACCCCAACCCCAATGTTATCTCCATGCATCCTGTCAATAATAGCCCATCCTGCCTAGGCTTTTTCTCAGCGCTTCACATATGTGTCCAGCCCACCACGTACAGTTCCCGGACATGTTTTACAGCTTCTTTACCATTGTTCTTACACATGTAACCTCACACACTTGATATGATATGATAGGTTATTTATAACGCGCTTAATATCCAGAGGTTTCTAAGAGCAGACACAGGTATCGAACCGGTGGTGTTCCGTGTTGTCTCGCTTCCACTGCGAGGGGGAGCACGTTGCCCCTGAGCTATCCTCCCGAGACATACACCACAATCTATATAACACACAGGCAATATTAGAAACAATGGGCATGTCATGCAGGATTATTAATAAAAATAGCAGACACCGTTTATGAAATAAAATTAATGGGAGCAGGTAGACTTAGAAATAATGTCCAAAAGCATTCCCATCCCACCCCCACACCCACCGTTTTCTGGATCATGGCGGGAACTTTAATGACAAACTATGTGCGTCTATTTAATGATTGTCAGAAAAAAGATAAATCTTCATGCACCAAATCAGCTGGCTTCCTGCCTGTGTCTTCAATTATGGGTGTGGCGCTCCCACTGACTTTGCTTGCAGCACCTCTTCCCTGCCTCCACCTGCATTCATGCCTTCACTGAACTGAGCGCCCCACACACACCCTTATTCAAATGGTTACAACTGTGATGAGGAAATGAGAAGATGGGCTAATGTTCTGCAGGTTGTGTATTTCTTAGTGATTGAATAGTATTTGTATTTGTTGATTTATAAAGCAATAAATACAAATACAAATACAAATACTATTGTAGGAATTGTAACTGACTGATGCTAACCCATGTTTACTGTCATCCTGCTACACGCACTATTGCTCTGCCAGCACATTCTCCTTGGGTTGTGCCATTTTTTTCACTTTCCAGCAGTTGGCAACTATATAAATACAGCACCTGATAGTGACATGTCTGCTCTTTTCCCACCTGAGAAGTGCCTTTCTGCCCAATAACTTGGCTGCATATCATTCGCAGCACACTCACTGTCTTTGGTGCCGCCATGCTTCTGTGCCAGAAACAGAACAGAAGGGGCAATAACCTGTGAAACAAACTGTGGTGGCCATCTTGGAATGGCAACATCAGCCACTATACCAACTGTTTTGTACAGAGCTGGCCAAACTGGTTTTTTAAACGTTTGCATGAACCCTGATAACATTAAAAAAATGAACACAAGAATGCTGGGATAGCAGTTTAGAAATTAAGAGAGGCAAATGTTTTTTTGATTTTTTTCTGATTGCTGTGCATTCAGCATTTTAGTGGCAGCCATCTTAATGAAGGGCACAGTATATCTACAGGTCTATGCCTGATAATGGACGCCATTTTTCTTAGCGAGTTTGCTCACTGGGAATGCTTTTCAAGAAGTATATGTTCCAGTGATTCCCTTAACTCCCATACAAATGGGTCAAAGGCAGCTCAAAACAAGTCTCTCAAATATTTGCAGTGCAATAAAAGTACTATTCACAACCACTCTTCATAATGTATCTGTTTGAAATGATCCAGTACCCGAGTGATTAGTTCTTAAAATTAGTAACATACTAATGTACAAGTAGAATTCCCTTTCCTAGAAGACTTGATCACAATTGCGTAATTTTAAAACATTACATTTGTTTTGCTATACTTGCTTTGCAAAGAGAGAGCAAAAATCATGAAAGATTATAATTGAATATTCTGGACAAGTTGCGCTCTTTTCCTGGAATATCTGCAGCCCTGACAGGTATGAAAGGACACAGAATTTTGTGATGAAATGCTTTTCTATTTAGTTACAAACCATAGGCATATCTTTCGATTGCGTGCCAACCCAAAAGAGATTTTTTAAAAAAATAAACAGTAGGAAAATGCAAAATAAATCAAAGTAGATGGGGGAATTTGGAATGTGGTGGGGGTTACCTACATTTAAAAAAACAATAAAAATATAAAAAGAGAAAAACAGAAAAAAGGCACAAAATGAAAACACCACTTATCAAAAGGCATGCCTCCTACTAGGTATGATAAACCAGCCCTGTGATAAGCCAGCCCGAGCAGTGGTCTTGAAACTTTTTTTTGGCCTGACCCCCCCTGAACAAATGTGGGCAAGCCTGGCCCCGCCAAAAAATGACAAATGGCCAGTAAATCCAAATGGCTATGAACTATCATGCGCCATCCTTGCCTCTCACCCCAGTGTAGTCCCTGGGCTCTCCAACCTGCTCCTATCACAGCCTCTGGGCTCTCTCATCCCACTCCTAGCCCAGTTGCTGGACTCTCCCCACCCAACCACAGTCTCTGGACTCTACCCGCCCGGCTCCCACCACTACCCCATGGATGCCCTTCCTGCTCCCAACATAGTCCCTTGGCTCCCTTACCACGCACCCCACACAGTAACAGGGTTTCCCCACTGCCCTACTCTGCCTACTCTACTCCCTGGGCTCCTCCTACACTGCATAGTCCCAGGGATCCCCACCCTCTACAAAAACAACCCCAGGTCTCCCCCACCCGGTCCAAAAACTATCCCAGCTCCCACCGCTTCAAAACAGCCCCAGGGCTCAATCACCTGCTCCAAAAATAATTCTGGGGCTGCCCCACCTGCTCCAAAAACTATCCCAAAGCCCCTAGCCCGCTCCAAAAACAACCCAAGGGCACCCCCACCTGTTCAAAAAACAAGCCCAGGGCTCCACAACCCCTCCAAAAACAACCACAGGTATCTCACACACTCTCCAATAATAATCCCAGGGCCCCCCCGCCCCATTCAAAAACAACCCCAGGACTCCAGCACCTGCTCCAAGGACAACCCAAATTGTCACCCCATCCTTTCCACAAACAACCCCAGGGATCCCCAACCTGTTCCAAAAACAAGCCCATGGCCCTCCTCCTTACCTTGTATAACGCTTGTCCCGTATATTTCCGATGACGGGGTTCAAACACCCTGGAAGCACACTCTCTGGAAAGAGAAAGAGAGCGTGCTTCCAGGGTGTCTATTTCCTAGTTCATCCGTGGCGTGGTCCACAGTTTGAAGACCTCTGCGTGTGGTGATGTACTTCTTTGCAGTAAATTTAAAAAAGAATCTACAGTTTCACTTGTTTTAAAATATTAGTTTTTTGTACCACGCATGAAGGCTTGGCTCGAAAGCCCTGCATCAGGGAACACTGTCCCAAATATTTTTTTTTCTTTTACCAACTACTGGTTAACAGTCGTTTCTTGACCCTACAAGATATTGTTTTAGGAGGTGCACAGGTCTCCTTGTTCAAGTTAGATAGTCTCTATAGTCAAATTGTTCAAAGATGGATGCCAAAATAGTGTTTAAAACTTAGGTTGAGACCTTGAGCCAAGCGAGATAGCTTTGCAGTTTAAGCAGTCTTTTAAAAATATATTTTATTGCACTATATTTAAAGACCTTTCGCAAAATTTAAGATCACACAAAACAAAACATTACATATGTATTATATAAATTGAATAGGTATACTTATGTAGAGGAGCTGGTGGACACACTCTCCCTAGTTACCTCCCCCTAACCCCTGTCCTATTGGAATGACAGATGAAGAGCTACCATTGGGAACTTGTGTAAGAACACCTGCAATATTCCTATACCTCGCAGAGTATATGAAAGACGATAATGCTTTGTCTCGGGAGGATAGCTAAGCAGCAACGTGCTCGCCTTGGAAGCAAGACGACAGAGAGCAACACAGGTGCAAGCCCCAGGTCCGCGCTTAGAAACCTCTGGGTATTAAGCAAGTTATAAGTAACCTATCATATCATATCAAATGTACTTAGACAACCATTCAGAATGCACCCTCACGTTGAAACAGTGGCAGAATGCTACTAAGAAGGATGTCCCTTGCCGAGTAGGAGGAATGCAGCCATGAATAAAATGGTGTGTGCATGGATGTACTTTAAACAAAGTAGAATAATGTCCTAAAGAATATATATGAACCTATGCTGAAACTGTATGAAAATACTTAAGAATGAGGATGTAACTGAAGCACTAAGAGGAACATGTACTCCATGATGCAGTACTTACGAACACAACAAAGAATGAAATGAATCACTGGTCAATAACTGTAAATACACTGAAATGCAAGGTAGAAAGAATACACAGAAGCTTGCTTATGAGAGCTATATATTCAACGTTTAGGACGGCCATTAGAAGAAGAAGATGGACAACGGCTCATGTCAATCAACCCAGCCATCTCAAAATACGGGCCCAGGATCTTGACGTGGAAAGATGATACAGAAGCTGTTTTCCCTTGCAAAATAAAGGAGTACATTGGCTTGGAACCAAGGATTCTATTTCGAGAGATGGAGGAAAAGCACAAAGGGAGTCTATGAGCAGACCATGGACAAGGACATATTCCCCAAAGATAAGGATTAACAAGAACATTTAATGATGCCAAATATTGGACAATTAAAAGGGCATCAAGTTAACATGGGATAGAGTGAGCAAGTCTCAAAAGGCCAAGAGCAGTAACTTCACCAGCATAATTGAGAATCAAATGGTGTTAAATGCACCATCGAGATGGACAATTTCATGGTCTTGTAAAACGTGATGAAGAGCTCGCAAACAAGTGCTATTCATTAAGTCTGCAGCTAAAATAATTATATGCCTACACTCTCTCGAATGTCCAGAGACAGTGCATACTGGAAAGGTCAGCCTTTAATCAGAAGACACTGGCATAAGGCCTACCGATGAGAGGGTAGAACTAACTGGGAAAACAAGGGGAAAGCTGACATATCTCCAAGCACCTGGGTTTCGTTTCTATGTATGTGCTTCTAGCAAGCCGAATGTTCAAGGTGGGATTTTGGTTGCCAACCAATTAGAATAGCCTGCTATGCACTTTTACATAAATGTTACAAACTATTATAGGGACTCTATGGAATGGGGGACTCTATGGAATGGGGGGTCTCTATGGTAGACCATTGCAGTTGGTAAAAACATAAGGGGGAGGGATTGTAATTGTGTTATGTTGTAAATAGAAGAGAAATAAAGAGTATCTGTATTTTTGGGGATTGTAAAGGGAAGAGAGATAAGGATACCTCATAGTCATGGGCTCAAAGGAAATGGAAAGGGTACACACAATAGTTCCATAATCAGAGCATTAAGGATTCCCAAGGGCCGAGCCTATTAGAAGAGCGTGTATCAAACTCACAGAGGGTGCAATAAAAAGAGAGGAGAATACATCCACTAATTCAGTGGGGAAAGACGTACATAAGGGGGGAAATATGTATATATATATGTAAAGGGTATACTATGATTATATAGAAGAGACAGTGTTTAAAACTAATAACAATAAAGAAAGAAAGAATAGTCTAAATGAATAAAAAAAATAAAATAATATTTTTTCCTTTACACTTTTTGACAAAGGATCGATGTCGATCAAAAAGCTACAATTAGACGAAACTAAAATAGAAGTAAAAAAGACAGTTTAAACATACTAAAACAAACAAGGAGGACACTATAATTTTTTTTAATGGAAAGTGTAAACGAAGGAGTTAGAAAAATAGTGACAAATAAATGTTGTGTTAAAAAAATAATAAACAAAGGTAGGGAAACTATTTTGCTCTCCTGTAAAACGAGTGGCGATTGATGGTGCCTAATCAAATATAAGAGACACATTTGAAAAAGTATTCACAGTCTCAATTGGCTTGTCATAATGGAAGAGACACCCCTCAAACATCTATGCAGGACACTGCCAAGATATATAGTCAAGATTATGCAGTACCATTCTGAATGACTAAGGGCACGACCAATGAGACATTTATGCCCTGGCATCTAGGAGGCTCACTGTCAAATACGGTTTTACGAAAACTGACGAAATATTTACATGCCACTCATAAAGGAAAGAAGCTAGTGAAAAGATTGGCAGTACTAGAGCTTTGGAAAATGTAACAGAATGAGTAAGAAGACCCAGTCTATAGGGAGTGGATGCATAGTCAGCATAAAGGAGACGAAGTAACGCCTTCAGGTCTTCTGTCCCCTCCTGAGAAACAAGACGTTGAAGATAAAGAGAAGGGATTTTACCGTCTAAAAGAACTGAAAGCAGCAGCAGGGTATGTTAATCCACCATACAAACGCCCTGCCTATACTAGTGAAGAGACAGAGGAGGGGAGCAAAAGTAGCAGACGTAAATGTATACATACACGCGATGAAAGTAAACAACGTGATGAGAAAAAGGATAGACAGAATAAACAGATAGAGATAGAAGAGAAACAAAGAAGAATAACAGATAGAGCTCAGGGTACAATAATAGTACAGAACAAATGGATGGGACGACAAATATTCCTCAACCTAGACGACAACAGTATTGGTGTAGTTCGAGAAAGAGAGGAAAGGGAAGAGCAAGACAAGAAATCAAATGAGAAGGAAGAAGAGAGGCTTTATAAACAAGAAAGAGACAAGGAATTTAAGTGAAGGGAAGAACGCAGAAAATACATATCAAAAAGGGAGAAGGAGAGGCTAGAAGAAGAGAAACAAGAAGAAATAGAAGGCCAAAGATTGAAAGCACGTAGGTTACAAAGAAGGCGATATGAAGAGGAATTAAGGGAAATACTTAGAAGGGAGGAAGAAATTAACAGAAGTAGGGGATTTGAATTTGATGAGATTGAATATTTATGCCGTAGGAGCATGATAACCATAGCAACGCAAGAGCGAACTGAAGAAGAGAGAGTGTTACAACCATCCCATGGAGGATGGCGAGGACCATTAGATATGCCAACATGGAGAGAAGAAGATACAGAAACCATAAGAACACGAATAGGGAAGCTATATAGACAAATGAGGTATAGGGAAGGGTATAGAAGTCAAGAGGACGAACAATGAGCCTCTTTTAGGAACAAGAGGAAACACAGAAGATGTCAGAGTAAATGATCATAGAACTATATCTTTAAGTGGGTTCGAACTATATCTTTAAGTGGGTTCGATCTTGAGGACGCGGAATTGGGCAATAGTCATACGATTTGGGGCATAATGATGTCAGACGAGGAAAGGAAGCAAAATAAGAAGACACGAGAAGAGGGTGCATATGGATTTTCAATAGAATGAAGCGTAGATAAGGGGGTAAAATGGTTAGATCTAGAGGACCCTACAAGGAAAAACGTGAGAACCAATACCAATACCATATACTGAACAACCACAAGTACGATCGCACAGTACAGGGGATGCATCCCTGCCTTATGTAAGTACACTAAGGTAATTGCCAGGGAGAAAACAAGCAGGCAATGATAATGCTGCCTGGAACACATGGCACGGTATGACACGGTTTTCACAGTTCCCACTATTAGAGAAAGGAGGAGGTCGACCACAATGTATGCCATGGCCCCAGATGATAAGGCTAATTTAAAATGCACACTACTGAGTTTGACTTCCTGTGTGGGTAAATGGATTAAGGAATTAGAGAAAAGGATATCAGGAATGACGTTAGCTAGAGGTGATATAAAAGGCCTATTATCAGCTATTCTAGGGCAGAGATCTGATGACATTTGGAAGAGAGCAGGGTATCCAAAAGTAACCACGCTGAAGACAGTAAACAATGTGTCACCATTTCATAATTGTAGAGCAGATCTATGGTGAGTGCTTAGAATACAATATCCAGATACATTGGATATTGGTGCGATAATGACTAGGAAGATGAGAGAGGATGAAGACACCATTGCTTTTATTAAGGATATTCAGGATAGATTGAGTGCGGTGATGGACGAACCATGGGATAAAACGGTAGTGTTATTTTACCACTTATTATGTGAGGGACTGCAGAACCAGTATAGAGGCAGTTAAAGAAACTGGTGGGAATGGAAGCAAAACCATGGCCAGAGATACAATTAGCAATTGTGCATTATTGCAGAATGCTAAAAGAGAAGGACAAGAAGAAAAGTGAGGGTAGAAAGCAAGAAGAGGCGAAGTTGGTGCAGAAAAAATTAGCAAGCAGTGTTGACAATTAATGTGGGAAGCACGGGACAAGTGATGCATGTCCACAGCAAAATAATGTAGCCAGTGTTGAAGATCAGAATGGTTATGATTATATGCCAAGAGGCGGAGAGAGTGGGCCTCAAGGAGAAGGATGAGGAGGGTTTAATGGCTGTCAACCCTTGACATGTTGGAGTTGTGGAAAAATAGGACATGTGGCTAGAATATTTAGAAGTAGAGGAGGCATGCAAGAACAGAATTTGCAATCTCCAAGAGGGGGGCAGGATATGCTCCACAATATAATACAGATCCACAAAGATATTATGCCCAAGATCAGACACAGAATCAGTCATATGCGCCACAACCAGACCAGTTTCAGCAAGTGCCAATAAAGACACAATTGTCACAACCCCAGCAATTTCAACAAGCACCAATGCAGACAAAGTCATTCCAGAGGCAGCAACAGCAAGCACCTAGGCAAATATCCCAATGCAACAGACAGGCGCATCACAGTGGCAAATGGACACAAGAGATACACAAATGGCAAAAGCCAAATTAGGGAGTGTGACTGTGGTGGGAGGGAATCCTTTCACAGGCACAGAGATGAATGTATACCCACAATAGGATAGCCCACAGGATAACCTGATGTGTTCAGTATGATCTGTAACATCAGACCCCCAAGAGGAGCCAAGGGTCAAGGTGACGATAGGAGGCAAGGCATTTTCATTTCTTGTAGACACTGGAGCGACTCGTTACAGTGTCCGTGAGTAAAAATATCCAATGTCAGGCATGCCATGAATGCTCAGGGATTTACTGGGACAGCGAGTTTAGTTCCATTTACAGACAAATTACCTTTTTCTTTAGGGGAACACGACATGTCCGTGCCATTACTATATTCTAAACAGACACCTGTGAACATAGTAGGATGTGATTTAATGACAAAACTTAACATGACAATATTGTTTATTAATAAACCCTGGGGATACAATATATACATGTGAGGGAATTTATATTAGCCTTTGCATAAATTAAAGCCTTAAGAGGAGTCCCTCTAGACGAGGAAGTGTTCTTTTATGGAGTGGACGTTTCATTATTCATGGTTACCCAAATTGACAAGTAAAATAATGAGGATTCCCGATACATTATTGTTCAGGCCAGAAATTCCCATGGATGATGAGGCAGGGCAAGTTATTCCTTTGGAATTAGAAGCTGCAATGGTAAGAGACGAAAGGGTTATGCTTCATGGGACAGACGATGAGGGAAGAGAATGGAGAACAGTGATAGCCCTCAATGAAGGATATAGACTGACAGAATTGACAGATGAGGAATTATTGATGGATGACTATTCAGTTGATGAATGAGTATTCGTTATAAGTCTCACTTACTGGATTCAAGTTGAGAGCATAGAGGTACCACAGAGGTTGGCGTTGGTAAAAAACAAAGCCATCAATTTTTCAGGAAGACCTGAAAAAGGTGGCAAGTATCTTATGGACCAGAAGTCCATATGACGTAGAACTATTGAAACGAATAGGAGCAGTCAAAATTAACAGTGCACGCTTCTGTGGTCCCAACTCCCATAGAGTCCTACAGGTCTCTATGGGAATGGAGAATGGGGAACAACATTTTACCAGCGCCTGACTTTCTGGTCCGCAGGGGTTGTAATTCCCTGGTGTTACCGGGAAGTCAGGCACCCCAAACTGACATGTGGGCTTGGCATGTTCAAACTCTGAAAATCTATCAACACCCTAATTTTTAGAAATCTTTACATGTATGTATATATTCTTAAGAACTGCAATTTAAGGCCAATCATATGATGCTAATTTGAAGTCGGCACGCCATTCCTATGCAGAGATTTCGGGGCCTATTCATGGAACAAACGTGCGCCCAAAATCTTTGCGCAAGCAGGCGGAAGCAGGCACAAGCGCCAAAAAACAGGTGCGATTCATGGAAGTCCCTGCGCGTGTTTTCCTCGGGATGTGCGCCAAACCCATGCATGGCGCACACGTCACTGCAATATCCCGAAAGGCGTGCGCGACGCGCACAGTGAAAGCGCACAACCTCGGTGCATACACCAGAAAGTGGGCGGAACACGGGGCACGGGGCGTAACGCGCAGAATGGGGAACAACGCGCGAAAATAAGGGCTTAACTGGGGATGTACTGCAGGGAAGCAGACGGAACGCCCACATGCACTCGAACCACACGTAGTCATGGAATGGAAAAGGGCAAAGCCATGCACAGCCAAAGACACGCACAAGCCGAAACATGTCCGCCACACAAAGGCAGGCGGTAGCGTCCCTGCGCATTACAAAAGTGGCAACATACAGCAATTGGGCCTGTGCGAGCGGGGCACGTGTATTTCGGGGGTGCGCGGGAAGTTACACACGCGATTGAGCGGGGTACGTGTATTTCGGGGTGCGCGGGAAGTTACACACGCGATTGAGCGGGGTACGTGTATTTCGGGGGTGCGCGGGAAGTCACACACGCGATTGAGCGGGGTACGTGTATTTCGGGGGTGCGCGGGAAGTTACACACGCGATTGAGCGGGGTACGTGTATTTCGGGGGTGCGCGGGAAGTCACACACGCGATTGAGTGGGGTACGTGTATTTCGGGGGTGCGCGGGAAGTTACACACGCGATTGAGCGGGGTACGTGTATTTCGGGGTTGCGCGGGAAGTTATACAGGTGATTGAGCGGGGTACGTGCATATCATGGGTGCGCGGAAAGTATCACACGCGATTGAGTGGGGTACGTGTATTTCGGGGGTGCGCGGGAAGTTACACACGCGATTGAGCGGGGTACGTGTATTTCGGGGTTGCGCGGGAAGTTACACACGCGATCGAGCGGGGTAGGTGCATATCAGGGGTGCGCGGAAAGTATCACACGCGATTCCATCAGGGTACGTGTATTACAGCGGTGCGCGGGAAGTTCCACACGCGAATGTCCAGGCTACGTGTATTTCGGGGTGCGCCGGAAGTTTCACACGCGATTCCATCAGGGTACGTGTATTACAGGGGTGCGCGGGAAGTTCCACACGCGAATGTCCAGGCTACGTGTATTTCGGTGTGCGCGGGAAGTTTCACACGCGATTCCATCAGGGTACGTGTATTACAGGGGTGCGCGGGGAGCACCACACGTGAATTGCACGTGTGGGTCCTCCCAGGTGTTCCCTCTATACCCTCCACGGCCCATGCAGGTGGCTCACACCACAGGGGCCTACCCTGCACATGTCCTGCAGGCACCCCATCCACCATGGTCATGCCCCCCAGCCAACCCACATGTCAACTTGCACTACTGCCCACCAACACATGTCCCCCTGCACCCCCAGCCACCAGGGGCACCCCCCACCAGGCCCCCACCCATGTCTCCCACCACCCCCACCCCCCAGCACTGTGGGGCACCCTCCACCAGGCCCCCACCCATGTCTCCCACCACCCCCACCCCCCAGCAGTGCAGGGGCACCCTCCACCAGGCCCCCACCCATGTCCAACTCATGTCCCCAACACCCCCACCCCCCAGCACTGTGGGGCACCTGCCAGCAGGCCCCCACCCATGTCCAACTCATGTTCCCCACCACCCCCACCCCCCAGCACTGTGGGGCACCTGCCAGCAGGCCCCCACCCATGTATCCCACCACCCCCACCCCCCAGCACTGTGGGGCACCTGCCAGCAGGCCCCCACCCATGTCCAACTCATGTTCCCCACCACCCAGCACTGTGGGGCACCTGCCAGCAGGCCCCCACCCATGTCCAACTCATGTTCCCCACCACCCCCACCCACCAGCACTGTGGGGCACCTGCCAGCAGGCCCCCACCCATGTCTCCCACCACCCCCACCCCCCAGCACTGTGGGGCACCTGCCAGCAGGCCTCCACCCATGTCCAACTCATGTTCCCCACCACCCCCACCCCACAGCACTGTGGGGCACCTGCCAGCAGGCCCCCACCCATGTCTCCCACCACCCCCACCCCCCAGCAGTGCAGGGGTACCCTCCACCAGGCCCCCACCCATGTCCAACTCATGTCCCCACCACCCCCACCCCCCAGCACTGTGGGGCACCTGCCAGCAGGCCCCCACCCATGTCCAACTCATGTTCCCCAACACCCCCGCCCCCCAGCACTGTGGGGCACCCTCCACCAGGCCCCCACACATGTCTCCCACCACCCCCACCCCCCAGCAGTGCAGGGGCACCCTCCACCAGGCCCCCACCCATGTCCAACTCATGTCCCCAACACCCCCACCCCCCAGCACTGTGGGGCACCTGCCAGCAGGCCCCCACCCATGTCCAACTCATGTTCCCCACCACCCCCACCCCCCAGCACTGTGGGGCACCTGCCAGCAGGCCCCCACCCATGTATCCCACCACCCCCACCCCCCAGCACTGTGGGGCACCTGCCAGCAGGCCCCCACCCATGTCCAACTCATGTTCCCCACCACCCAGCACTGTGGGGCACCTGCCAGCAGGCCCCCACCCATGTCCAACTCATGTTCCCCCCCACCCCCACCCCCCAGCACTGTGGGGCACCTGCCAGCAGGCCCCCACCCATGTCTCCCACCACTCCCACCCCCAGCCCTGTGGGGCACCTGCCAGCAGGCCCCCACCCATGTCCAACTCATGTTCCCCACCACCCCCACCCCCCAGCACTGTGGGGCACCTGCCAGCAGGCTCCCACCCATGTCTCCCACCACCCCCACCCCCCAGCAGTGCAGGGGCACCCTCCACCAGGCCCCCACACATGTCCAACTCATGTCCCCACCACCCCCACCCCCCAGCACTGTGGGGCACCTGCCAGCATGCCCCCACCCATGTCCAACTCATGTTCCCCACCACCCCCACCCACCAGCACTGTGGGGCACCTGCCAGCAGGCCCCCACCCATGTCTCCCACCACCCCCACCCCCCAGCACTGTGGGGCACCTGCCAGCAGGCCCCCACCCATGTCCAACTCATGTTCCCCACCACCCCCACCCCCCAGCACTGTGGGGCACCTGCCAGCAGGCCCCCACCCATGTCTCCCACCACCCCCACCCCCCAGCAGTGCAGGGGTACCCTCCACCAGGCCCCCACCCAAGTCCAACTCATGTCCCCACCACCCCCACCCCCCAGCACTGTGGGGCACCTGCCAGCAGGCCCCCACCCATGTCCAACTCATGTTCCCCAACACCTCCGCCCCCCAGCACTGTGGGGCACCTGCCAGCAGGCCCCCACCCATGTCTCCCACCACCCCCACCACCCAGCACTGTGGGGCACCTGCCAGCAGGCCCCCACCCATGTCTCCCACCACCCCCACCCGCCAGTAGTGCAGGGGCACCCTCCACCAGGCCCCCACCCATGTCTCCCACCACCCCCACCCCCCAGCAGTGCAGGGGCACCCTCCACCATGCCCCCACCCATGTCTCCAACCACCCCCACCCCCCAGCAGTGCAGGGGCACCCTCCACCAGGCCCCCACCCATGTCTCCCACCGCCCCCACCCCCCAGCACTGTGGGGCACCTGCCAGCAGGCCCCAACTCATGTTCCCCAGCCAACATGTCATCACAATCTAGATCCCTGGTCCCTATGGTCAGCCTCCAAATGCAAAACAGCCACCTGAGTATTGCATCCACCCACTCTGAAATGGCAATTACATGACAGAACACCAATTGCAAGTTTCAAAACAAACACATGTCCCTCACATACACCCAATGGGTGTCAGTGAATCTCAAAACCCATATCATGATATGCATGAAACCAATGAGATGATACTACACATTGAAGTTCGATAAAAAAATATGTATTAAAGGAAACATAAATAGATCCAAAAATAAAGAAACAGAAATGGGAATGTACAGAAATGAAAAGAAGCATGTCCGTGAAAAAAAGCAAAAGCAAAAATCATAATCCAAAGTAATGGTGTCCAAAGTCACTGTCCACAAAAGAAAATCCAATGGGAAATAATAATTGAAAGCCATTGCTCCATGGGTAAATTGTGAAAGTGAAATAAAATCCAACAGTGAACTATGTACAGACGAACAAGCCAGGGTCCATTGTCCCAACCAAAGAAATTAAACCTATCTAACAACACTAACTAATAAAATAAACTATATACACAAATTTGGCCAATGTCCAAAAGGTCCAAAATAAATCCAAAAAAAAAGGAAACCTAACACTAACTACATAACTATTTACATGGGCAGCGGGCTAGTCCAACGGCTCACTGGATGTTGTCATGGGCCAGGGCATCATCGAACTCCTGTTCAATGGCTTGGAGGCGGGCATGTTCCCTGGCCCCGAGGTCTTGCAGGGATAAAGCAGTGTCCAGCTCCAACTCCCTGCGAAGACCCTGGAGGCACTCAGCCCGCCTCAGCGCCCTCCGCATGGAGTTCTCTGCCCTGACCATTGTGAGCCGTTCCTCCTCTGCCCGCTGCCGCTCCGCACCTATCTGCTGGCCCAACCGCTCCCACACGGAAGCCACTCCCATTCCAGGGTTCTCCTGCCCTCCGGCCGATGCCTGCACCCCTGATGTTGATGGCCCCGAGCCATGATGCCTCCCACGTCGAGCCTGCCGCTGCCTCCGACGCAACTGCCTGTGCCAGCACGACGGCATCCAGGCTGATGGAATCCACCGATGCCGTCGTGCACGTGCCCTGCCCGATGATGCTGTCACATCCTCCATCTGCTGGGGTCCAGTTGCTGGTGTGTCCACCCCTGCTGGACCTCCGACTCCCGACTGTGGCAGGGATGGGATCCCCACTGAGCCGGCTGCATTGTTCGGGGCAGGTCCACAGGGGGCGCTGGTGGTATCTGGGCCGGAAGACGGCATGGAGAACGACTGGTGCATAGTCTCCACAGAGGAGGAGAGGGTCGCCAGATTGGCCGACACATGTAGGAAACCCCCGACAATGGCCGTTCCCAACTGGGCCACGTCGGCACGGTGCTCTCCGTGATGACGTGCATGCTCCTCCCGGGAAGCATGCACCTCATCACGAATTACACCTGTGCGCAACGCGACACCAATCAGGACCTTCTCCATACGGCCAGGGGTCCCCTCGTCCGCAGGTGGAGGGGAGTCAGATGACATGGACATCCCCCCTACCTGCGGACGGGCCTGGGATGGGGCATCCCTGCTGGTGCATGGTGGTGCAGTCACAGTGTCAGGGACAGTGACATGCACAGGCCCCTCCACGGCGACCTGTGCTGCTTCCTGCCCCTGGACTGCAACACTTGCACCAGCAGGGATGCCCCCACCAGGCCCCATGTGCGCCTCAGTAGCGGCCTCCTCCTCCTCTGTGGAAACCACCAACCTGGATGGCTCCACCCCGTCTTCCGCCGTTGCAAGCCCCTGTGGGGGCTCACCCACCCCTTCCGCTGCAGCCGTGGGGGCATCCCCGCCGCTTTGCTCCACAGAGCCGTCTCCGCCCTCTTCTTCACGTGGAGCTGTGTAGAGGGAGACATAGAACACAAGCATCAGGGTACTGTACAATGGTCCCCTAGACAGGAAGCAATAGCAGATGAGTGGCACTGTCAAAGATCACTTCCATCATGTCCCTCCACAACACATGTCTCAGTGCAGGTAAAACACATGCGGTAACAGGCATGGCGCATGCTATGGACATTAGCATACATGTCCAAGGGATTCTTGGAACATACAATGTTGTTTTGGAACTCACATGCATCATGGGCCATGCCTATCACATGCACACACTTCACCCTCGTTTCATCCATCTGGCCTCGTACACCACAGACACAGTGGATACAAGGATGAGTAGGCTGCATCAGTGAACCTGAACATTGCGACAGACATGTGTCATGCATCCCTGGCATTCACAAGTCACAGACACACAGGTCAGACACACAGACATGGACAGCATACATGTACATGGCATCAGCACACATCCCTCACCCCCACCCATGTCCAGGAACAGAGACTGGCATGCTTTCATGTGACCATTCCGCATAGGGCAACCCATGTTGCATTTGAACACATGCACCAACCGTGTGGTTCACACATTACTGGTCTCACATGCATGACGTCCCTGCACACACACATGCATACATGGCCTATGTCACACATACAGGCAAGTATCAGACAACCAGCACACTGCGACATGCCCTGTCTCACACAGCAATGCTTGGCCACTTACCGCTCAACTCCAGACGGGTCTGCCTCTCAAGGATCTGGGCGTGGAGCGCTGGGCCTACGCGTTCCAGGACCCTCATCTGGATGGGACTCATGCGGCCCCGGCCCCCCTCCACGAGGCGCCGGGCCTTCAAGTGGGTCCTGGACCTGCAGTCATCCCAGCGCTTCTTGACATGTTGGTAGTCGCGGACTGCCACCCCCTCCGCGTTGATGGCAGTCACGATGTCCGTCCAGATCCGAGTCCGTCCTTCCTTGTTGGCGCGCTTACTTCCGAAGAGGGCATCATACTGCCCCAGGACTTGCTCCACCAGGACACCAACTTCGGTGGCACTGAAGCTGGTGCCCCTCTGCCTCTCTGGCCGGGGGTTGCCAGTGGTGCCAGATGTTTCAGTGCCCGACATGGCAACCCCAGAGGCAGGAGTGGGTGGGCAACTGGGTCCTGGGGCTGGGCTGTGGAGCGATGGTATCCCAGTCGGGAGTCTTCTGTTCCAGCAGGGGTGGACACAGCAAATGGACCCCTGCAGATGGCTGATGTGCAGGCACCAAATGGCAGGGCACGGTGGCAGCAGGCAGGCAGGCAGGCAGGCAGGCAGCAGCAGATGGCTCGTGGGAGGCTGCTCGGGGTTCTGGGGGGCAGTAATTCGCCCTTTTGGGCAGGAGCGTGGTCTTCCGTGTGCTTACGCGTGGCCAGCTTGATACGGAGTGAATTGGCACGTGAAAATCCTGCACGTCTGCGTGTAATTCGAGGAAAGGCCCTTAGCGCGTATGCACGTCAGCACGCATATGCGATTTCATTGGACCAAAGGCCCTTAGCGTGTGAGCACGTCTGTGACGTGACGCGCGCGGGTGTTTCCCTCATTGCACGTGATGACAGAACACACGTGGATTTCCACCAATCGAGAGTGAAAGTTCCCGCGCACCCCGGAACACACGTACCCAGGCTAATCGCGTGTGGAACTTCCCGCGCACCCCAAAACACACGTACCCAGGCCAATCGCTTGTACGCTCACTTCCCTCCGATCACACGCGATGACACTCGGACATGCAGTTTTACCACGTGTGCTCTGTCATCACATGTAATGAGGGAAACACCCGTGCACGCCATGTCACAGACGCGCTCACGCGCTAAGGGCCTTTGGTCCAATGAAATCGCATATGCGTGCTGACATGCATACGCGCTAAGGGCCTTTCCTCGAATTACGCGCAGACATGCAGGATTTTCACATGCCAATTCATTCCGTATCAAGCTACCACGCGTAAGCACACGGAAGACCACGCTCCTGCACAGAAGGCTGAACTACTGCACCCCAGAGCCCCGAGCACGCTCCCAACTGCCATCTGCTGCTGCCTGATTGCCTGCTGCCCACGTGCCCTGCCATTTGCTGCCTGCACATCAGCCAGGGGTGCTGTTGCTGTGACCACCCCTGCTGGAACCGAAGACTCCCGACTGGGATTCCATCGCTCCACAGCCCAGCCCCAGGACCCAGATGCCCACCCACTCCTGCCTCTGGGGTTGTCATGTCGGGGCAAACACCATCTGAGACCACTGACAACCCCCGGCCAGAGAGGCAGAGAGGCACCAGCTTCAGTGCCACCGAAGTTGGTGTCCTGGTGGAGCAAGTCCTGGAGCAGTATGATGCCCTCTTCGGAAGTGCCCGCGCCGACAAGGAAGGACGGACTCGGATCTGGACTGACATCGTGACTGCCATCAACGTGGAGGGGGTGGCAGTCCGCGACTTCCAACATGTCAAGAAACGCTGGGAGGACTTCAGGTCCAGGACCCTGAACAAGGCCCGGCGCCTCTTGAAGGCAGCGGATGCCAAGGGGCGCCGGGGCCACTTGTCGGAAGAACAGATGAGGGTCCTGGAATGCATATCCCCAGCGCTCCACGTCCAGAGCAGGCAGACCCGTCTGGAGTCGAGCGGTAAGTGTACATGCATCCTGATTGTGAGCTGTGCGTGTGGTGATTTTTCAGTAGTGTGCAGGTTGCACATCTGTTTGTATGGGGTCGAGTATGGGTAGGGGTCTACAGGGCCGTGGGGCTAACACATGCAAGGGCTGGAATGTGTGAGACATGGATGGTGCTTGTGTGTGAAGGCTTGCATGCCAAATGCAGTTGTGTGGGCACACATGTTTGGATGAATGTGTATGTAAGTAGATATGTCCGTGATGTCACGCATGTATGTTGTTTTCAGCTGCATGTATCAGCACTGTGTACATGTGCATCTGTGTTTATTTGACAAGGGTGCAACAGTGATGCAACATGGATGCATGTGACAGCGGTATGTGGAAGCCTGATCGGCAGATGTGACATGGATGCCCATCTGAACACTGCGACACTTGGCAGAGGTGTACACATGCATGCAAGTGTGGTGGTGTGTGTACATGTGTGGTGCACTTCCTGTGTTGCATGTGATGTCTGGCTCACCTTTGCCTGCTCATGCTGTTGTATGTGTATGGATGGTGCTGGCAGTTGCGATATGGCTGTGGTATGGCTCATGTGTGCGAGTTGAAATGACATGTGTTGGGGATTGTGATGACATGTCTGAGGTTTGCCAATGCCACTCATGTACAACTGTCATGTGTGTATGTGTCCATTGTACAGTGCCCTGATGCCTGTGTTTTATTTCTCCCTGTCTGCAGCGTCAACTGATGAAGAGGGCGGAGAAGGTGCTGTGGAGCACAGCGGCGGGGATCCCACCGCCAGCCGGAGACGCAAGGCCCTGCTCCCCTCCCATGTTGTCATCTCGTCGGGGAGTGAGGAGTCTGGTGCCGCGTCCCAGGCCGCAGCTGCCGGGGGGAGGTCCAAGAGGGTATATTCGATACAAATCCCACCACTGCCACCAGTGTCAGGCGGAAACCTGTGCAGTTCCCTTTGGGACCACTGCAAAAGATTTAGGACTACTGGTGTACAGCGGTGGGATTTGTATCGAGTATACAGTTTAGAGTGCTTTTCGACACTGTAGGATAACTAACCACAAAACTTTGCACAAAAAGCAACTTTCAAAAAACATTTCTACGATGAAAACTTACAGTCAAGAGTCCTTGTCAGGTGAAAATACTGAGAGTTTGCGAGCTCTCTGTAGGCAAGAGAATCTTTCTGTAAGAGGCAAGAAGTTAGAACTAATCGAGAGATTGCTGGCGAACCAAAGTCTGGGTACTGGTTCAGAGGAACCAAGCTCTCCAGCAAATGTAGATAACAGTAATGGTGTTGATCTAAATCATAATTCTGATGATAGCGATGAAGAGGCTGACGAGGACGGCGAGGCTAACGAAACTGTCTCCCCTGCTCCTCTACCCGCCTTACCAGCTGTGCCTACGGGGCCCATACCAGGTCCCACGAGTAACCCTGCTTATTTTGAACTTGAAAAAATTAAGCTCGAATTAGAGTACAAACGGTTCTTGGCTCAATCTGAACGAAACCAAGAGCTCGAGTTCAGACGGATGAATGCCCAGGCTGAGCAGAAGCAAGCTGAGTTAAGACTCTGGGAAATAGAACTTAATCACGAGTTAGAGATGAAAAAGTTGTCTATGGAAAATGCTTCTCTCTCCTCTGGTTACTCTAGGAGCTCCAGTCCCAAAAGACCCCGGATGCCGAAGGAATTAGGGGGTATGTATGAACCGAGATTGGATGTGTTGGATTGGTTGAAACTGTTTGGATACAATCATGGGCTCCAGGACATCACCGGGAATGCTTTACTTCCCTGGTTGTTCTCTAGGCTCCCTCCTGTTGCGACTGATGTGGTAATGGAGTTGGGGGAGGCGGATAAGACGGATTACGAAAGTGTGAAACTAGCTTTACTAGTTAGATTCGGGAAGACCCCTTCCCAGTATCTTAAGAGGTTTAGAACCCTCAAAAAGCATGATGGTACCCCTTGGGCTATCTGGGTGAGTGAAGGGTTGAAGAACTTAGAGGGATGGATTAAAGGTTACAAAGTGAACACTTATGAGGGTATGAGGAATCTTTTTATGTTGGAGTCTATTTATGATGCCTGTTCTCCTGAGCTCAGACCGCACTTGGCTCATTCGAAGGAATTGGATTCCCGGGAGCTAGCTAAGGCTGCTGACTTATGGGTTGCCAACCGGGCTACTCATAAGGATTCTGGGGCAACTCAGAAAAAGGATGAGGGAAAACAGCCTAAAAAAGACTCAAAAGAGAATTCTAATAACTCACATTCCGAAGAGGGCCCCAAACAAAACCAGAAGGGTAAGCCACAAGGAAAACCACCGCAGAATAGTGTGCCTTCTGGTGCCAAACCGGAAGGAGGTCAGAACAAGCCACCATTCCAGAAAGCATTCGGTAAATGCTTTGTTTGTGGCTCGACTGATCACGTGAAAGGAGATCCCAGATGTAAGGGCAAACCTTCAGGGGTCCAGCTTGTCTCCTTAGCCTTCGCTCCAGAGGAGTAAGTCCAAATGGCAAGTGGAAACTTTCTACTGCTAGCGGACGAACCCATTGGAGTCTCAGCCAGCGTTTCTTTAGTACCTCTGGGGTTGTGGGAACAACAGAATTTAGATGTCTATAATTCTATCCCCGATAATACTAAAGAGTATTATAAGGACAGTGTCCAGGTGAATGGTCAGGAGACTCCTGCCATTAGGGACATTGGGGCCAGCATAACTGTGGTGGATAAATCGTTTTTTCAGGCTGAGGATGTTGCTAAGGCACCCAAACGCCTCACCAAGTTAGCTGGAGGGCCTGTGCAGATGCTTCCCCAATTACCAGTTCTCATCCAGTGTAATGACATGACTGTGAAGATACCTGTCAGCATACAGAGTGAGGTACCAGGACGCGTACTGATGGGTAACGATTTGAAAACTCTCGGAGATGTATCGCATACTCCCAGACCTCCTAGTAAACGGTTACAGGAGCTAACCAGACCTGCAAGAGAGAGGACCATGCGCGGTACTCTCCAGGAGATGATGAAGAAAGAAATCACTCCTGCTCCACTGGAATTGTCGGCCGCTGTCTCCAAGAAATCAGAAGCGAAAGGGAAACCTAAGGCTTCTATCCCAAAACCAGCAGCCAGCATTCCATTGCAGCCCACACGGACATCCCAGCGGTTGTCCAAAGTTACACCCGTAACTCCACCTCCAGCCGAGGCTGAGAGGGAGGTACAACCCTGTGTGGTAGAATTAGACTCTGAGGAAGAGCTAATGGAGGGCCAGGAACTCATTGGAGATCTGGATCCTGTTGACCATCCTGAGCTGCAGTCTTTACTGGCAGAAGGTGGACCCAGCAGGGCAGACTTCAGTAAGGGACAGAGAGAATGTCCAACTCTGGAAGGTCTTCGCCACCAGGCAGAAGCTCAGGCTGAAGGGCAAGAGCCTGGGAAATACAGGTTGCACTGGGAAGATGGCCTCTTCTACAGTGAACCGACCGAGTCTGCACCTGGAGACTACAAACGATTTGTAGTACCCCAAGAGAACAGACCACAGTTCTTGCAGTTAGCCCATGAGATTCCTTTGGCTGGTCACTTGAGTTTCAAGAAGACTAAGGAAAGGCTCTCTCTCTACTTCTATTGGCCGAAGATGGGGGCCGAAGTAGAAAAATACTGCAGGAGCTGCCACACCTGCCAGATCTCTGGTAAGGTTGGCTCCAAGAATGTGGCGCCTTTAGTGCCTCTCCCAGTTGTGGGAGTCCCATTTGAGAGAGTAGGGATTGACATTGTTGGTCCCCTTGATCCTCCAACCTCCTCAGGCAACAGGTTTATACTTGTTGTAGTAGACCATGCTACTAGGTATCCTGAGGCAATTCTTATGAGGACTGTTACAGCTCCGGCTGTGGCTAAGGCCCTCCTTGGTATTTTTACTAGGGTCGGGTTTCCTAAAGAAGTAATCTCTGACAGGGGATCAAACTTTATGTCCAACTACATGAAAGCCATGTGGAAAACCTGTGGAGTTACTGACAAGTTCTCAACAGCTTACCACCCTCAAACCAATGGGTTGGTAGAACGGTTCAACCGAACCATGAAGAGCATGATAGGTGCTTTAGAGGAACCCCTTAAGCGTAAGTGGGACCTTCTACTGCCATGCCTTCTCTTTGCTTATAGAGAAGTCCCTCAGGAGGGCGTAGGTTACTCGCCCTTCGAACTACTCTATGGTCATCCCATCAGAGGTCCATTGGCCCTGATTAAGGAGGGGTTGGAGAGTGCTCCTTCCCCCAAGCCAGTAAGAGTGACTGACTACGTGATAGGTCTCCGGAGGAGAATGTCACACATGATGACGGAAGCAAGCGATAACTTGAAAGCTGGACAAGCATTGGTCAAGCACTGGCACGATCAAAAGGCTAACATGGTTGAGTTCGCTCAAGACCAGCTCCTTCTCGTTATGATCCCAACAAGGCAGAGGGCCTTGCAAGATAAGTGGATGGGACCCTTCCGAGTCGTGGGTAAACTCGGAGAGGTTAACTATCTGGTGGACTTGGGCAATCCCAAGGAGGCTCCGACAGTCTTTCACACCAACCGACTTAAAGCGTATGTCTCACGACCTGATGTAGGAGCGTTGCTTCTAGCGTCATCCGAGGAAGAAGAAGAGAGTGAAGCTCTTCCGGATCTCCTCAGAGGCTTACCTTTAGATGAAAAAGTTGAAGGAGTAAATCTCTCCTCCAATCTGACACCCGAGCAACAAGAAGAGTGCAAATCTATGTTGAATCAGTTTGCCTCTCTGTTCTCGCTTTCACCAGGCTTGACCCCTTGGGGCCAGCACGACATACTCACTGGTGACTTTCTGCCAGTCAAAAGCAGAGGATACCGCATGTCAGAAAACGTACAAACCCACATCAAAGGTGAGGTCAGCAAGATGCTTGATCTCGGGGTAATAGAGCCCTCTACTACTCCATGGTCTAGCCCAGTTGTGTTAGTACCAAAGGCCGGATATAAAGAACATAGATTCTGCGTGGATTATAGAGCTCTTAATGCAGTCACCAAGACTGATGCCCACCCTTTGCCAAGAATTTCTACCCCCGTTGGCTTATACCAGTTTAAGGTAATGCCTTTCGGATTGAAGAATGCACCTGCTACGTTTCAACGGATGGTAAACCAGGTTCTGAATGGGATGGAGGACTTCTGCATGGCATATGACATCACAGTGTTCAGCAATTCCTGGGAAGAACATGTACCCCACCTGAGAGATGTTTTGCAGGCTCTTGGACGAGCCAATCTGACCATAAAAGCGAGCAAATGCCAAATTGGACAGAGTAAGGTAGTCTATCTTGGGCATGAGGTAGGCGGTGGAGAAATAAGGCCTCTGCTCAGTAAAATTGAAGCTGTGCAAAATTGGACCACACCGACTACTGAAACCCAGGTGAGAGCCTTCCTAGGCCTCACTGGGTATTACAGGAATTTCATAGAGAACTATGGGACCAAAGCTTCTCCACTGAATGTCATCTCCTCGCCCAAATTTCCTAAGAAGGTTAGATGGAACGAGGAGTGCAATCAGGCTTTTGAAAACCTGAAAAAGGCTCTTTGCCAAGCCCCAGTACTCAGAGCTCCTGATTACCGCCAACACTTCATTGTGCAGACAGATGCTTCAAATGTAGGAATAGGTGCCGTACTCAGTCAACTGGATGGGAAAGGTAGGGAGCACCCCGTTTGCTTCATCAGCCGCAAGCTGAAGGATCCTGAAACAAGGTGGGCAACAATCGAAAGAGAGTGCTTTGCTATCGTGTGGGCTCTGAAGAAGTTTAGGCCATACTTGTATGGTTCTACTTTTGTCATTCAGACTGACCACCAACCCTTGAGATGGTTAATGCAAATGAAAGGGGAATACCCAAAACTATTGAGATGGTCGATCTGCCTGCAAGGGTTTGATTTCACCATTGAGCACAGGTCAGGATGTCACCACCAACATGCTGATGGTCTCTAGAGGTATGAGATTCATCCAGGAGTGGATTAAATCCTCCTGTCCCTTCCTGTCCCTTAGACTGGGGGGGGCGAGTGTTAGGGAGAATTCTCTGTTTAGGCTGAATTTCCTAACCTAGTGAGTCCCCCAGCAGCTTTGCTGGATTTCGGGAGTTTTTTTTTTTTCCATCCTGCCAAGAGTGAGACTCTTTTCCTCCCACTCTTGGACATGTATGTGTGTAATTCCTTTGAATGTCAATGTGCTCTATGGGCTATGGGGTCTTTTACTTCATAGGGTCTCATATGTTTTTCTATGTGTGTTACACCGCACCCTATGTGCCATAGCACTGGGGCGTCCTAGCGGACCTCCACCATAGACTCCATACCCGGGGACTGACTACTGTCTCCCCGGGCATGTAAAGTCACCATTGGCTTTACTAGACCTAAATTTACTAACAGAACTAGTACAAACCATCTTATTGTGGACGTACTAGTAGGGGTAATTTGATTACTCCTGGATCTTTTACTCGAGGGGGTACTGTCCCGTCTCCCCTCGTCGAGTTTTGGCTGGTGGCAGTGGAAACTACTTGTTATGTTCGACCCCGAACCTACCCCTATGGGATTCGTCCCATTGTTGGAGATTGATACTTTTCCTCGTTAATCTCTAACGTACCACCGGTTTACTTATCGTAAATAAGTTTATCGGATGGTATTTTCTGCCACAACTCGGTTTTTAAAATGGCGTCTGTGTTCGTCTCTGTGACTCCTAAACCAAAGGTTGAGCCCTTTGTTCCACTTTTGGCGGGCTCTGTACAGAGACCCTCCAAAGTGGTGCCATTCTGTCTGGGTTACCCCAGGGGTATAGGAGGGGGTTTAGGCACCCTCAACCGAGTTGCCTTGCCATCTCCGGTCACACTCTGAAGTGATTGGCCCCAGTGGTGAGCCTTCCCGCTCACCACTTAGCATGTGTTGATTGACAGCTAGGCTGAATGAATGGGGGTTTTCTGCATAAAAGCATGGCTTTTGGGACTGGATCTTCAGAAGTCGCCACAGGACCTAAGAATCCGACAAGGGTAACGCTGAGCCGACCTGCAACAACGACACCTCTGGTGGAGCCCTGCTGAGCCGACTCACCACTTCCCGACGACAGAGGAGATCTCCCTGCCGGAGAGTCTCTTCCCCTGACTGGTGGGAACAACCAGTCCCCTTTGCTTTTTATTCGCCTCAGGACGCAGTGGTCGAATTGCCCATGCAGCGCACCTCGGCAACCGGATAGCCACTACCCCTGTACCGCGACCAAAAGGTGTTGCCTTGTGACGGAGCACTCCGCGGCTGGTCTCTTCCCTGGTGGTGCACCGGACTTCACTTTTCTTCGACGACGAGAACCTCTCTACTATGCTGGCCCCAATGTCCCTAAGACCCGACGTGCATCCACCACCAGGAACAACTGCCCCCGCCGGAGCTGCCCTCCACAACAAGGTACCGTGTCCGCCTGGCTTCCCTTTCGATCGGTTCGAGTGAGGTGTCTTAATCCTCTCCTTTCCGTTGGGTCGCCTCCAAGCTTTTCTCATTTATTGTTCTGAACTGGTTCAATCTGCCGATAACAATTTGCTACAAAGACTTGAATGCATCTCCACTAGAGACTTTTTGGGACATATCGCCTTGCCTCTCTCCGAGTGGGCCTGGCCTCTGAACTTTATGATCTATTGTGGTTCTTGCCTTCTTACCGTACATTTTGCCCGTGAAGTATTGAACTGTGTTGATTTCGTAACCTGCCTATCTTTTTCTCTCCCGTCCTAACTAATATTAGAGTGCCATCTAGGTTGAGGTATACACCTCTGTCTGTAAATAAGTGGTGCCGGTAGAACCTAGACTTGTCGAAATATTGCTAGGTGGATTGATCGTTTCTTCTTCGTAGAGTAATTGTGTTTGATTTGTTTGCCGTGAAAGTGCCATAGTGTTTTTCATAGATGTTTCGTTATAAATAAATACCTTAATATCTTTACACTAAGCCTCGTTTCGTGTTTGCTTGTCTTGCTGGGAAGAATTGCCCTATTTTGTATACTCCACATACTGCTCAACTCTTCTTGAGGGAGGTCTGACTGCTCAGCTACAGCTACCAAGTGAATCTGTGTGGTACAGACTGCTACCAAGTGGGTTCACCGCCAAACACCTGTAGTCCTAAATCTTTTGCAGTGGTCCCAGAGAGAACTGCACAGGTTTCCGCCTAACACTCGGCAGCAGAAGGGGCAGCTGGGACCCCACAGGGCCCAATGGGGGAAGATGGCACAGAGTCATCCAGGTTGGTGGGGGGTTTGGTGGAGGAGGAGGCCGTGCAAGCAACAGAGATGGGGTCTGGAGGTGGTGATCCCACTGGTGCCAGTGGTGCAGTGCAGGACCAGGGACAGGAGGCAGCACAGGCCGCCGCGGAGGTGCCTGTGTGCAATCCTGTCCCTGATCCTGTCCCTGCATCATCTTGCACCAGCAGGGATGCCTACGTCCAGACCCGTTTTCAGGCAGGGGATGAGCTCACGACAACTGGCCTTCCTCTGCCTGCGGACGTGGCTATCCGGGTCCGGGTTGAGCCTGTTCTGACTGGTGTGGCGTTGCGTCAACGGACCATGCGAGGTGACCTGCAGTCTTTTCATGAGGAGACTGCACGTCATCTCGAATGGCTCGTTGACCACGTCAGCCTGCTGGGACAGGTCACCCAGGCCGGATTCCTCCGTATGATGGGGCTTGCTACGACCCCCTCCTCAACTGAACCCCCTACGCACCAGTCGTCCGTGCCATCTTCCCACCCATCAGTCACCTGGGTGCCCTGTGGAGCTGCCTCTGATGGTGCGGCCAGGCTGGTGGAGGAGGCATCCCTGCCACAGTCGGGAGTCAGACGTCCAGCAGGGGTGGCCACATCAACGACTGCACCCCAGCCGGCGGAGGATGTACAGGCAGCAGGAGGCAGTGCACAGGCAGAGGCACAGCAGCAACGTGGTGGGAGCCATGAAGGCTCGGGGCCTTCAACATCAGAGGGGCAGACATCAGCCGGAGGGCAGCAGGACCCAGGACAGAGAGTGTCTTCCGTGTGGCAGCGGTTGGGCCACGCCATAGATGCGGAGCGGCAGCAGGCGGAAGAGGCACGGCTCACAATGGTCAGGGCGGAGAACTCCATGCGGAGGGCCCTGAGGTGGGCCGAGTGCCTCGAGGCAATCCGCAGGGGTTTGGAGGTGGACACGTCGACGGCCCTGCAGACCCTCGGGGCCATGGAGGAGGACCGCCTCCGGGACATTGAGCAGGAGTTCGATGATGCCCTGGCCCGGGACAACCAAAAGTGAGCCGTCAAACTAGCCCACTGCCCTTGTACATAGTTATGTAGGTAGTGTTAGGTTTCCTTTTTTTTTGGATTTATTTTGGACCTTTTGGACATTGGCCACATTTTTGTATATAGTTTATTTTATTAGTTAGTGTAGTTAGATAGGTTTAATTTCTTTTGTTGGGATAATGGACCCTGGCTTGTTCGTTTTTGATTCTATTTATGTTTCCTTTAATACATATTTTTTTAGTGAACTTCAATGTGTAGTATCTCATTGGTTTCATGCATATCATGATAAGGGTTTTGAGATTCACTGACACCCATTGGGTGCATGTGAGGGAAATGTGTTTGTTTCGGAACTTGCAATTGGTGTTCTGTCATGTAATTGCCAATTATGAGTGGGTGGATGCAATACTCGGGTGGGTGTTTTGCATTTGGAGGCTGACCATAGGGACCAGGGATCTAGATTGTGATGACATGTTGGCTGGGGAACATGAGTTGGACATGAGTGGGGGCCTGCTGGCAGGTGCCCCACAGTGCTGGGGGGTGAGGGGGGTGGGAGACATGGGTGGGGGCCTGGTGGAGGGTGACCCTGCACTGCTGGGGGGTGGGGATGGTGGGAGATATGGGTGGGGGCCTGGTGGAGGGTGACCCTGCACTGCTGGGGGGTGGGGGTGGTGGGAGACATGGGTGGGGGCCTGCTGGCCGGTGCCCCACAGTGCTGGGTGGTGGGGGGGTGAGAGACATGGGTGGGGGCCTGGTGGAGGGTGACCCTGCACTGCTGGGGGGTGGGGGTGGTGGGGAACATGAGTTGGACATGGGTGGGGGCCTGGTGGAGGGTGACCCTGCACTGCTGGGGGGTGGGGGTGGTGGGAGACATGGGTGGGGGCCTGCTGGCAGGTGCCTCACAGTGCTGGGTGGTGGGAGACATGGGTGGGGGCCTGCTGGCAGGTGCCCCACAGTGCTGGGGGGTGGAGGGGTGGGAGACATGGGTGGGGGCCTGGTGGAGGGTGACCCTGCACTGCCGGGGGGTGGGGGTGGTGGGAGACATGGGTGGGGGCCTGCTGGCAGGTGCCCCACAGTGCTGGGGGGTGGGGGTGGTGGGAGACATGGGTGGGGGCCTGGTGGAGGGTGACCCTGCACTGCTGGGGGGTGGGGGTGGTGGGAGACATGGGTGGGGGCCTGGTGGAGGGTGACCCTGCACTGCTGGGGGGTGGGGGTGGTGGGAGACATGGGTTGGGGAATGCTGGCAGGTGCCCCACAGTGCTGGGGGGTGGGGGTGGTGGGAGACATGGGTGGGGGCCTGGTGGAGGGTGCCCCTGGTGGCTGGGGGTGCAGGGGGACATGCGCTGGTGGTCAGTGGTGCAAGTTGACATGTGGGTTGGCTGGGGAGCATGGCCATGGTGGATGGGGTGCATGCAGGACATGTTCCGGGTAGGCCCCTGTGGTGTGAGCCACCTGCAGGGGCCATGGAGGGTGTAGAGGGAACACCTGGGAGGACCCACACGTGCAATTCACGTGTGGTGCTCCCCGCGCACCCCTGTAATACACGTACCCTGATGGAATCGCGTGTGGAACTTCCCGCGCACCCCTGGAATACACGTACCCTGCTGATGTTGCGTGTGATACTTCCCCCGCACCCCAAAATACACGTACCCTGATGAGATCGCGTGTGGAACTTCCCGCGCACCCCTGTCATACACGTACCCTGATGGAATCGCGTGTGGAACTTCCCGCGCACCCCTGGAATACACGTACCCTGCTGATGTCGCGTGTGACACTTCCCCCGCACCTCGAAATACACGTACCCTGATGAAATCGCGTGGGGTACTTCCCGCACACCCCTGAAATACACGTACCCTGCGTAAATCGCGTGTGGAACTTCCCGCGCACCCCTGAAATACGCGTACCCTGCTCGCACGGGGCCAATCGCGTGCGGAACTTCCCGCGCACCCCTGAAATACACGTACCCTGCTGAAATCGCGTGTGGAACTTCCCGCGCACCCCTGTCATACACGTACCCTGATGGAATCCTGTGTGGAACTTCCCACGCACTCCTGGAATACACGTACCCTGCTGATGTCGCGTGTGACACTTTCCCCGCACCCCGAAATACACGTACCCTGATGAAATCGCGTGGGGTACTTCCTGCGCACCCCTGAAATACACGTTCACTGCTGAAATCGCGTGTGGAACTTCCCGCGCACCCCTGAAATACACATACCCTGCGGAAATCGCGGGTGGAACTTCCCGCGCACCCCTGAAATATGCGTACCCTGCTCGCACGGGGCCAATCGCGTGCGGAACTTCCCGCGCACCCCTGAAATACACGTACCCTGCTGAAATCGCGTGTGGAACTTCCTGCGCACCCCTGAAATACACGTACCCTGCGGAAATCGCGTGCGGAACTTCCCGCGCACCCCTGAAATACACGTACCCTGCGGAAATCGCGTGTGGAACTTCCGGCGCACCCCTGAAATACGCGTACTCTGCTCGCACGGGGACAATCGCGTGTGGAACTTCCCGTGCACCCCTGAAATACACGTACCCTGCTGAAATCACGTGTGGAACTTCCCGCGCACCCCTGAAATACACGTACCCTGCGGAAATCGCGTGTGGAAATTCCCGCACACCCCTGAAATACGCGTACCCTGCTCACACGGAGCCAATCGCGTGAGGTACTTCCCGCGCACCCCAGTGATACACGTAGCCCGCTTGCCGTGCTGGTACAGGGTTAGCGCAGCCCTTTGCGCTGGATTTGGGATTTTGATGGCTTTTCCCTGCGCGAGAGGCGTTCTTGGGGGCGTAACTGGCGCTGCTGCAGGGTCACTGCGCCACTGTGCGCCACGGCTGGTTTTGGTGGCTGGAATCCATGAATACGCTGTGCGCGGAAATGGATTTTAGCGCACGCGGCTGGCGCAGGGTTTGCACACGCACACTGTGCGCCAGCCGCGTGCGCCACTTGTGCGCTGTATTCTATGAATTACATTAGTGTTTCTTCATTTACTCAGAAGCAGTATCAATGAAAAATATGCCACTTCAAACTTCCCATGTGTTACACCCCGACCTTTGCCGCATCACACTCCCCGGTGTCTGCCCCGTGCCTCTTCAGTCTCCCGCGTTAACAAGGACAGTTTTCACATTTAGCTAGTATCTAAAGTCTCTTCTGCTTTATAGGTTGCTCCATGTCCTTTTTTGTGGCTTAAGGGGAACTCACTCAGGTACTCTATTAAGGGTAATAGTCTTGGGGAAAGCCAGGGTTGAATCCGATAGAATATTCATCTCTTTTCTTTACAGCTGGGTCCGTGGCGGTGTGTTCTGCCCGCTCTTTTTATTGATCGGTCCCCTTGTCTGTATAGTTCAGCAGGTGGTCATATCAGTTTAAAGAGTTCATTCCCTCACAGAGAGGAGGCTCGGATGGAGGCTCCAACCCGAGCGCTTCAAGCAAATTCCCAGCACAAGAGGACCGTTCTGTTTTTACACACTCTCCATACCGGTGAGTAACACCAAGTTAATTTTGTCCTTAACCGTGACACCAACTTTCAAATCTCTCGGAATCAAGGGAAAGCCCAAATCAAATTTTCATTAATAACTTCTGTTATGTTTATCACACAACAATCGTTTTGGCATGGTTCAAAGAGGGTTACTGTCACCTTTAATAAAAGTCTGGAATGATCGTTGTGGCATATACGCTGCCCTTTTAATGCAATGATATGTATTATTCCATTAACTAAACCAGCCTTTCCTTTGTTCTCTTAAGTTGCAATTCCCCTTAAGCATGTGATCAGCCAGAGGCTGGTGCATGGTTATCTTCACCTGTCCCTTCTTGGCCTTTTAATCGCCCCGGCTGCAACTCTAATGTACATTTTATGGGAGCTGTGACCTCATGTAATGTATTCTGAAAGAACAGCCATGGCTTTATCTATTTCCACCGTGGTTTAAATCTAAGCAGTATATGCCTTTATATTTTTTTAAGCATTGGACCTGATTGATGGTTGACAACCAGACCTCCTTCTCCAGGACCAGCAGGGGAAAGGTCTTGGAGGTTAAGTTTCATTTTATGGAGAAATGACCGGTTGCATGTAAAAAGAAATTGCTTTAAAACTCACACACAATGCATTTTACATGACATTTTATAAGGCACCTGGGCCTTATATCCATGTGTAATGTACTTCTTTAATCTCACAGTCGCAAAAGACATGAGTATCACTTCTGGATTGTCCCTGTGTATAGAGCAGTTATATGAGAAAAGCTTGTTCAAACTCTGAAAGTCTAGTAGGCACCTCTCACTGCATACTGTCATTTGGATGAAGAAAAACAAAAAGGAAGTTCTTTAATTTCTTATAAATGCAAGAAGAAAGTTTCAATTAAGATTTCGGCATCAGAGTATCATGTTGCATAACGATATTGTACATGCTGCTATTTGTCTCCTTAAGTAGAAAGTGCAGCTCTCCATGTATTAAGTAAAACAGCATTGTCAGCCACATGTCATTCTTTTGCTTGCTGAAATGCACTGTGCATATCTTCGGACTTCCTTATTTTGAATTTCACAGCATTTGTCTCCTTCATTTGAGATTTAGGCATGTCTTTAGTCAATAGGCCTCATGTCCGACATCACCATTTCTGTGACGGCTTTAGACTTCAATGGGACTTTACAAATCACTCTGGCCTCTTTATTTCTGGCATTCAGGGGCTATATTTCACCCCAGATATTTTAGTGTGAAGTGAGACAGAAGAAAAATGTAGAAAAGACTCTGTCAACCCTATGACGATAGTTGCAGTAAAAGGGTACAAACTAGACAAAGGAAAATTACAGTATTGTCAAGAAGAAGTATTATACATAGTACAGTTAATCTTGCATGAAGGGAAAAGAGTGACACCTGAAAGAGCAGAAGCCAAAATAATATGATATGATAAGTAATTTATAACGCACCTGTACACAAGTGTTTCTAGGTGTGATATGATCACCATACAGCCAAACATGTTGAAAGAAATGCAACAATTTTTAGGTCTATGCAATTATTGCAGGGCCTCGGTCTTTGACTACGGTACACATATTCAACCACTTTTAAAAGCGCTTGACGAGGCACAGGTGGCTAAAACTAAAATAGTGTGGACAGAAGACATGACTGAAGGTTTTAATGAATTAAAAAACACAATTAGTACAGCTCCTCTATTATTCCAAATTACAGCGAAGCAAAGCATTTTACTTATTTTCCCATTCAAATGGAGAAGTCATGACAGCAGTCCTTACACAGAAAATTACATTAGGACATGGTCATAAACCATTAGCTTATTACAGTGGATTTTAGACCACTAATCCAATCCCAATCCTCAATAGGTTTTACAGTTTGCCACATAGGATGATGTCATAGATGACGCATCTAGCATTAAATACACGAAAAGACAGTGTGATCCTGCATAAGTGGATTTGATGAGTGTTTATTCACCCTGCTTTACTTCTTTGAGATGAAAGCAATATTTTACCATCTCCTTTGAGTATGTCCGTTTTTTGGTCTGGGACATTTTATTGGTCATTTCATCTAGCACAGAGAAGCTTCAAAGTGCAGACCACAGTTACAACATCCTAAAATAGTCCAACTGTATTAAAATAGACTATTGAGCATCAACTTACCACCAGAATATTCTACACTTAAAATCCTAAATATTGTAAAAGCTAAAAGGAATTCATTACATTTATCAAATACTAATTCCATCAGAGCCCATCTGCCTCTCTCTATAATTCAATCAAATTTAAATTACATACAAATCTCAGACTTTCTATTATCATTGAGAGAGAAAAGCCACAGATGCTCCTTTGCCAGAGAGTCTTTTCGTAACATAATCTATAATCTATGAAGGCCTTTTACAAAATGCATTTTTCTCTTTCCATTCAAGTACAAACATTGAAAAAGTATGCTTTTAAGCTTTTACCCACTCAGTGGATTTATAGATTTTGCATACAGCACTGACAGAGTCATCTTTGCACGTATCCTTTAAAATGTCCTGCTTTGCGATCAGATTCAATCTTAGCTGTAGGAACTGAAACCTTCAGTGCATATTAGGAAATCTTTCTAGATATGGGGGTAAACAGAGAACCTGTGGCTTCAAATTCAAAATGCACTCAACCTCCTGTGTCAAAAGTGATGTGGTTCAGGATCCAATGATCACACTAATATTGATCTGAGTAAGTGTGAGTATTATTTATTACCAATTAGGGCATACTGTGAAATAATCTTTCTTCAACTCAAGAATGCTCACCTAAACATATTACTGACAATTAACTGTGAGCCGACATATGTTTTGAGAAATAGATCTCTTCTTCGGGGCTCCAACAAATGTACACAAGGTCAACAAATAAAGCTTTTGAATATCGGTCTATCAGTGTTCTTAGTAGCAAGTGTGCTCGATTTGCAATTTCTAAAGAACAACATGCTGACAGTTATGTCCCTGCAATTTTGAATCATTGGTTAAGAACTGTTGCCAGAATTATGATTTTCTCCATATGCGAGAAGATCTCCAAAAACAGATTTTATGCGTAGTAGATCATAGTACCTGCTGTATATTAATAATCACATGTTGTGCAGTAAAGGAATGCAGCCATGACCACGTGTTTTGTTGTGTGGCTGGAAAAATTGACATTTAGCTAAGTTTAATAAACTTCTCGTATCTCAGCTTGCACGCTTGATAATGTTGAGGATGATGTTATGGTAAACCGGTTTCCTGGTGTGGACGTTGATCAAACAGCCCTGTTTTTTATGCTCTAAGGACAGATGTTGATAAAATGTATATTTCCTCTGTGTCTCACTTGTGGAAATCCAATCCCACTCCCATAGTTTCACATTAACCACATCAAGTGTTTGAATGAATGTTTCAGTATTACAATTTATACATTTTAAAATGGTATCACATTTATCACTCCAAGAGTTAAAAGAAACATTTTCTTTGTTTGTAAGTAAGGAGCATAAAACCACAAATAAAAAATCAGATGGAGGAGATAAAATGTTCCTATGTGGCAAAGGAATACTCCACATTAGTCTTACTTTTAGGGAAATGAGGACCAACTCAAAACTTGTGAATGCCCTTGGTACACAGTTGGATAGCTACAAAACACTTCTCCATAAGCGTGGCATCCAATTCCTCCCAATCAAACCAAAATATCATCTCTAGGCCATATATGTTTTTTGGAATCAGCTTTGCAGAATAATACTTTGACTGGCGCAATGGAGAATTGACTGAACCTGGCTAAAATATTCTGCATTAATGGTTTGAATTCCTCAATTTTTTTAATTAGTATACATTATTAAGGCAGATTTATTGGGTTTTGAAAAAAGAATGGAATTCCCAGATAAACAAAGTGATCCATTACCTCCTATGGCATCTTACACCGGTGGCATTGGCATTTAAACTTAGTTGCTCTCCTTAAGTTCGAGAATCTCTGTACTTCCGTCATATTCTATTAATTATTAGGTCATTTGTTTCCGCACACACCTTTAGGCCCTTCAACAACCTCTGTCGCCCAATTACTGTGCAGTCCAATAACATCACATTGTTTGTGTAAGCCACCACTTCAAGTGGAATGCACCTAATCTTGACGACATCAAACCATAGTTTTCTGAAAAGTCACCAATATCGGAGATGTGAATGTTAAATAAACAAGGTGCCAAGATGCATCCCTGTAATAGTCCCCTCAACGTGTTGATCCCTTTAGACAGAGAACTCAATTGATTCAATCAAACTCTTAGAGTCGTCTTTATATGCAAATAGATCAGTATATTAAGGATGCAATCTGGGAGACCCCACCTCACAAGTTACCCCAATGTTTCTCTTGATTTATAACATCAAAAGCTGAGGTTAAGTCAACAGCATAGAACGATGGCTGAAGCTTTCCTCCTACAGGTCTTCTCTTGGAGAAGATTTAAAATTAAACCATTCAAGGAAGTGCCCACAGACTTTCTAAAACTGTCTGGCAAACATTTAAATGGCCAGTCTCAATGGACCATTTTTCAATTTCCTTTAAGATTAGGGTGCTGAAGACTTTTTGTTGAGGTTCGGAATCACACCTCCTCTAATGTACATCCCATCGTCTTTTCTGTCTGGCCCCATCCCAGGCTGTCCTGAATGAGCCCAACTCATCATTCACCATTGCCGATAGCTTGTCCATCAGGAACATATTTTTAAGCTTTTGCAACCAATCATTCTTGTTTGGGACTGTTACGCTCTTCCATTTCTGGGCCAGTGACACCCTCCCTGCCCAAAGCATTGTCTCCCACATTCTATGGTAACTGTACATTTCGGAATCTTTCGGTGGAATCCCCAATAACATTTGCAGAGGGTCGAGTGGGAGTGACTCCCCTACAATTTCCGCCATCCACCCCAGTAGGTGTTTGGATTTGTGGGCAATGCAATGCAATGCCACCACGTGTGTTCTCCCGAATCAACCTGGCTGCACCCCCTCGGGCACAGTGACGATGCCCCCGCAAACATTGTAGAGATCTTGAGGGGGTCTCTGTGCCACCCCTGGAGTATTTTGAAATTGTGTTCCATATTGGCTGTGAAGAGATTCCCATGGAACGCTATCTTATATATCTTTCCTCACGCCTCTTCTGTAAGTTCCTCCACCGCTAGCTCATTCCAATACTGTTTAAACCCCTGCCTATTCTTCTTGTCACTGACGTTCATAACGTTGCAAAGTTTGGACACTATGGACCTCATTACACAGATGGCGGTGGACCAAGGTGCTATTAGCACCTTGGTCCATGCCGGGAAAATACCGGCACCGCCTTGGTGGAAAGGGGAATTACCGCCCTATTCCAAGGTTGGTGGGGCGGTAATTCCCCCTTCCCCGATCCCATTTTTGCCCCATAGAGCTCTATGGGAATGGGGAAGGCGCTAATTATGGTATCGCAAATTGCGGTACCGTAATTAGCTCCCTGGACGCTTTGCAGGTTGGTTTTTAACGCCTGTAAATAGCAGGAGTTAAATTCCCCAACCCGCAAAGGGACCTCGTAGTAAGGCGGTAAGGGTTTACCGGTACCTGTAAAATACCGGTACCGGTAAACCCTTACCGCCTACCGTGTAATGAGGCCCTATGCCTTTCCGAGTATTGCTGAGTCTAGTGTTTTCTCAAACGGGGTAAGTGGCCGCCTCAATTTCTCGCCCCATTTGTGATCGGTCAGGAGTACTTTCAGTCCGAGTTACTCAAATACAGTGATCTTGCCAAGTACCGGAACCTCTGCCACTGACTCATAGGACAAGAATTCTCACTCTTGGAACAGCTTTCCCACCCTCTCCAGCCCTTTATCCAACCATTCTTCAGTGTTACGGAATCCCCTTTCGTCCAATCTTATATCTGGGCCCCAGAATGAGGTCATCGGAGAGGGCCATGTGGACAGATTCTCTGTTTACCCCCCCTCCATAGGGACCACAGCACTCCAAGGGTGGGATGGCCAAGCAGTCTTCTCGGTAATTATTTATGGGGGGCCCATAGCAGGTCTCTCACTTTGGCTGATTGCGTCTCAATATCCACAAGATAAGTCCAGTATGTTCCCAGATAATCCTGCATATGATCCAGGATCACTCTGTTGGGCTGCCTTATAGTATAATTGGAAGTCTGGGAGGCTGAATACCCCTTCCTCCCGGGGGAGAGTGGATCGCTTGGTCCTTGGGGTCTTGTCCTGCCATACAAAGACCGGGAGTGTAGATGGGGCGTCTACAAGGTATCCCAGGATATTGTCCGCAAACAGGGAGAGTTTAAGTTCAACCAGTCCCCTTTGAATACCCTGTATTCTCTGGTGGTTCCTTACCGCTATCGCCGGGGGTTCCATCGCAAGGGCTTATAACAAAAGGAATAAGGGACACCCCTGTCTTGTACCTCTTGTTCATCTGAGGGGGTGCGTTAGTTCCCCATTCGCTTGAACTCTTGCAGTGGGCGCTCTATACAGCGCTCCCACCCACTTTCTCATATTTTCCCAAATCCCATTTTCTGTAGGAGAATGGCCATGTACCTCCATTCAACCCTATCAAATGCCTTCTCCGAGTCAAGGGAAAGCAGCCCGGCGTTGATTTCAGTCTCTTGTGCATAATGCATTAGGTTAATTGTCTTCTAGATGTTGTCCAACCCCTGCCAACCCTTTAATAAAGTCAACCTGGTTTCCCTGGACCAGGGTTGGCATGACCCCCTCCATTCTCTTTCCAAGCAACTTCGCCAAGATCTTAACATCTGTGTTCAGCAAGGAGATTGGACGGTAGGATGAACACTCGGGCAAGGTGTCCCCCTTGAGGACTGTGTTAAAGACCCGTGATAGATGTGGGGCTAAGGTGGACCGATACAGCTTAAAAAACTTCACGTGAACCCGTCTTCCCCCGTCGTCGTGCCTCCCTTCATTGCTTTAACTGCCTGGACAATTTTTTCCTCGGACACCGGGGCCTTCAGTCTCTCAGCAATGTCCCCCATCAAGCCGCGTATAGGGAGCTGTGCCAGGAAGTCTTCTATAAGGGCATCATCTCTGTTAAATTCCAATTTATGCAATTGCTCATAGTATTGCTTAAAGGCCCCCTCTATACTTGAGGTATCGCATCTCATTGCCCCCTCGTCGCTTTTTATGGCTTTAACCATTTTGCTTTTCTGGGCTTCGACGCCAGTATCCTGTCCGCTTTATCCCCTTTTTCATAGTATTTTTGTTTGTGGAACAGAATGTTCCTTTCGGTCTTGCACAGCAGTAAATCCCTAAGCTGGGTTTTATAATGTTCTAGGGCTGCAGCCTGATCTGGGGAGATAGAACTACCGGGTACCCGTTCCGTTTTCATATTTGTGCTATTTTTTCCCCGTAAAGCCTCTTCCTGGCTTTCCCTTTCCTTTTTTTTGTACCCCTATTTTTATTAGGATGCCTCGAATAGTGGTTTTAAATGCATCCCACAGGGTGTGAGGACTGACCTCTCTGTTATTGTTCAGCTATAAGTATTCTACTATGCTTTCCAGTACCGTTTAGGCTATTACCTTATCCTTCAAAAGGGCATTGTTACATTTTCATCTCCCTCTCAGCTGGCATCCCCAACCACCCCTCAGCATGACCCGCACCAGGTCATGATCTGACCACTGGACCGGATCTACCTGCAGATCTTGTATATAACCGAGTAGGGAGCACTCCACCTGGATGTGGTCGATCCTCAAAAATGTTTTGTGGGCTTTTGAGTAAAACGTGTAGGGGGGAACACTAGGATCATGCGAGAAAGCGTATCTACTAAGCCCAGGTCAAAGTTAATCCTACGAAAGTTCTGCGATGTGGAATCGCCCAACGGCATGTTTTTTTGTGATGACATTCTTTTTCTATCTCTAGTGGGGCCCAGTACCATTTTGAAATCACCTCCCACTATAAGAGTGCCCTCCAGCAATAGTCTCAGTTTATCCCCGACCTTTAAGGATGTTGTTTTAGCAAAGATGACATTAGTGAATAGAACTTACAACACAAGGCCCACAGTTCAGTAGCCTTTTTTAAAAGCTTATATTCGATACACTGTTAGGCTTGATTGCACTGGAATTACTTGTCCTTTTAATAGGTCACAAGACATAATACAATTAAGCTACCATTGAAGTCTGCTGGGCCTCTCAGGCCCATTATTATCAGCTATCTCACAAGTGTGAAGTTTAAAAAAAGTGATTTACCCATACCGACTCAGAAATGCTATTATACTGGACCTCGCTGTTAAGACTGCTTTATTAGCAGAAACACGCTGCACACGTCTTGCCATTGAAGAACACAGCTTTATTGAACTCAGGGTAAGCCAAGTCCTGTCTAACAGCGATCCCTGGCAGCATCCCCACACCGACTGACTTCTCATGGAACTTGGAACCTCACAGGAGCTGAGGTCAGCCTGCTTCCAGGTTTCATGTGATGATGCATGAGACTTCTAATATAGTGCCACAAACATGAAACAAAACATAAAACCTTGCTGGCATATAACAAACACACCTAACATACTAACAACATATAATGAACACTCCTAACATCCTCCTACTTTCCCTCTGCTAACCACACAACACCTTCCCTTTGCATATGACAGCCACTCTCTCCCAGATCCTTAACAACCTCCTTGGGCTCCGAGAATACTGAGTGTCCTTTCTCACCTTAAAGGGAACCTTCACCTTATCACCATGAAACCTCTGCAGCAATTGTTTTTTTATCAAATCTCCTCTTGGACTTGTATCCACTGACCAACAATTTCTCTATCATACCTTCCACATTCACTCTCTCACAGCTTGATTTCCCCAGGCAGCCAGCACACAAATGAGTGTTGGGTTTCCTTCCATGCAACAACTTAAATGGGGGAGCTTCTGTGACTGCATGTGGAGCCAACATGTACTGAAATATTCTCTCCATGACAGCTCTCACCCAGTCTCCTCCAGTGGCCACTGCAATCCTAATAACCTCCATTACGGTGCGGTTAAACTTCTCCACACAACCATTTCCTTGGGGATGATAAAGAGCCATTGTGACATTTTCAACGCCATACCTTTCCAAAAACAACTTGAATTCCCTCAAAACCAACTGAGTTCCATTATCTGACAAGCACCGGCGAGGAAAACCCTCCCTCCAAACTAACGGTTCCAAGAACCTTACAAACTGCTACTAGAAACATCTTTCGAACACACACATTTCTGGGTACTTTGACAAAAGACCCATCACCACCAACAGATAGGCAGCTGCTTCCCAAGCCCTCAGGTGAGTGCATCGTGCTGCAAAACCTCCTGGGCCTTGCTTCACTATTTAAAAATCTTTATTGAGCCTCCCAGCCCCAGGCTGTGCACTTACTTCCCCCAATCCTCTACATTCCCCTTCCCCTCACCCGACCGCCTTCGAGCCTGCCCCCTCCCCTGATAGGCTAGTTTCATCCAAACTTGCCGGGCCTACTGGCCAGCACTGCTCCCTGTTTGTTTCCTGCTTCCCAGGTCCTCAGGTGAGTGCGTCGTGCTGCAGACCTTCCTGGGCCTCAGTTCACTTTTTAAAAATCCAGGCCATTCATTTGCTTCCCTCAATCCTCTCCATTCCCTTTCTCCTCCCTCCTTCCACCCCATCCCCTGATAGGTCAGACCAGTGCTCTTAACCCACCTTCCCAGCGCAGCCCTCTGCCCATGCAGCACTGCAGCTAAGGGCCCAAGGCAAAGGGCAGCTCCTACATTGGCGGCTCCAAACTGTGTCTGCAGGTGTCAGCAGGGAAAGCCAGTGGCCAACCATCAACCAGCAGCAACTACCAAGATAAGTGTGGCTTGGGTGGGAGGTAGAGCAATCACTCTACTTGATAAAGCCTACCTTACCTCAGAACATAGCTATCCAGGCTTCTATTGCTAACCAACCCCACAAAGGGTGAGGCTTGTTAATTGTTAAACGAGCTACACTGGCACAGTACTGTGAACAGTAGCCTGCGTCACACTCTTGGGGAACTGTGATTTTACCTTGAGCCACATCTAGATAGTGCCACACTGCGATGGAACTGTGATTATTAAGATAGAACTATTAATGTTAACCTGCATCACCCTGATTGTTAATTATCAATATTAACAATCTCCCACTATATAGTACTCTCAAATAATAGATCTAACAAACCATCTATATCTGTTATATTATGAAACCTACTGTATCACATTATGGAAACCTAGTGTATTGTGAAGCCAGGCCTTACTCCCACTATACAGTACTCTCATATCTAGGTGTAGCCTCCATCCTTGTCTATTATATGGTGAAATGTAATGTATTGTGAAACCTAGGCCTCTCTCCCACTATACAGGATTCTCAAATCTAGGTTTAGCCTCCATATTTGTCTATTATATGGTGAAATGTAATGTATTGTGAAACTTAGGCCTCTCTCCCAATATACAGGATTCTCAAATCTAGGTTTAGCCTCCATCATTGTCTATTGTATGGTGAAACCTACAGTACTGTAGAACCTGGGTTGGGCCTTTCTCCCACTGTGCAAGACTCTCAAGTCTAGGTGTAGCCTCCATCATCATCTATTATATGCTGAAGCGTAATGTATTGCGAAGCCTAGGCCTCTCTTCCACTGTGCGGGACTCTCAGGTCTAGGTGTGACCTTCATCTTTGTCTATTGTAAGGTGAAACCTACTGTACTGTGGAACCTGGGCCTCTCTCCCACTATGCAAGACTCTCAAGTCTAGGTGTAGCCTCCATCTTTCTCTATTACACTTGAAACCTACTGTGCTGTGAAACCTGGGCCCTCTCCAACTATACAGGATTCTCAAACCTAGGCATCGAGCCAAATTGTGAATGTTAGTTGCGAGACATATAACCCACTAACCAAAAAGCTCAAATTTCGGCATATTTAACTCACACAAAAACCCACACAACCACCTCTCACACAGCAAACCGCATGCACTTCACCACACTGCAACAACAAACAAACAACACATAAGCTGCACCAACAGCACACGAGGACTGACATCTATCTGATACTCGCACCCAAGCTCAGTGCACGGTGAAAACCAAACTGAATCTGCCAACAGGACACCACTTCTCTCACTATCCTACTCCATCTTCACCTTACTAACCCACCACGCCTTATCATTTACAGAACCGCCTGAGCGCCTCAGGACCAATTCCGTTGGTGGCGGTGCACGGTACAAATACCTTTAACATTTAACATCTTTGGATCCTCTAATGTTTAAATGTACCAGCAAGTCCAGAGTAATTTTGTCCCATGGTACTCTCCCTTTGCACCCTTGGCACATTGTGTACTTTGAGACTTTTGTCTCCATCCACACAATCAAGGCATTCCTTAACCATTTCCTAAACATCTTTGTCAACATCAGGCCAGCGGAAGTCAGACTGTATCAAATCTTTGGTCCTTGCTATGCCTAAATGGTTACTATGGGCCTCATTACATGGACGGCGGTAAGGGTTAACGGTCACCGTTAATGGCAACGGTGACCGTTAACCCTTACCGCCGTACTACGAGGTCCCTTAGCGGGTTGGTGCTCTAACGCCTGCTTTTTGCAGGCGTTAAAAACCAACCCGCTAAGGGACCTCGGAGCTAATTACGGCACCGCAAAATTGCGGTGCCGTAATTAGCGCCTTCCCCATTCCCATAGAGCCCTATGGGGCAGAAATGGGAATGGGGAAGGGCAATGGCGGAAGGGGGATTTACCGCCCCACCGACCTTGGGATGGGGCGGTAAATCCCCTTACGTCTCAAATCTATCACTGCTCTTTTCATCTTCTCGGGAACTACCAATTTGTGCCCCCTGCATAAGTTATTCTCCCTCGCACAGAGTTCATTTCTCACCTTCCTGTAATCTTTAACTGTTTCATCTCCAATATCTCTGGATTTCCTGCTCACCAGATCCACCACCAACTGGTAACTGCTAACCTCACTACAGTCTGCATCCCAATCCACTCTCTTGATGCACTCCTGAACTCGGAAAATCTCCTCACCCATCAGATCAAGCAATGCACATCTAGACAGGGCTTCTGCCACAACATTGTTCTTCCCCTGGATATGTTCCATTTGTTACTGTAAGCCTTGCAAGTTACTGACCCACTTCATTATCCTCCTGGATATACTTTGTAAACCACTCTTTGAAAAAATGCTAATCAGTGGCGTGTGATCAATCCTTATCGTGAACTCCAAAAATACATGTTAAACATTTTGACTGCCCACGTACATGCAAAGGCCTCCTTCACCACCACAGAATTTCTCACCTCTGCTTCTTTTAGGGTCCTGGAAGCAAAAGCAATGGTCAAAGTTCCTCACCACATTCTTGCATTAACACAGCACCCAAGCCATAATCACTGGCATCAGCATAAATTATGGTCCTTCGACCTTATACAAAACTGGAAAGAACAAGACCATTTATGATGTCCAGTTTGATGGACCCAAATATTTTGGAACATGTTCCATGCAATCAAACAGCCCACCCTTCCTCGTAAGCCTCTTCATATTCTTCATCTTATCCAACAACTTCTAACTAAATTTACTATAGAATTCCACTAAGCCAAGAAAAGATGCCACACCACTCGTACTCTTGGGACATTCCATCTTTCTGATTGCTTTAACAGTGTCATGTTTTGTTCTCACGTGCTCTGCTGATATTTCATGTCCCACATAAGTCACCTTCCATGCTCTGAAAGTGCACTTCTGTTTGACAATTGTCAGCCCAGCATCATTCAATATCTCTAACACTATCCTCAGACATATGTCATGCTCTTCCCCATTCACACCACAAATCACCACATCATCTTGATAAAACAAAACACCTCTATCACTACCCAACAATCGATGCATGACATTCTGGAATACACTGGCCGCCGAGACCAGTCCAAAAGGCATCCTTTGACCTCTGAACAGGCCAATGGGTGTTATAAGGGCAGTCAAATCCCTTGAATCTTGATGTAGTTCAATTTGATGATAAATCGCTCTGAGGTCTAGTATGGAATATACTTGAGCACCTGCAAACCCTGTTAGTAGATAATCAATTCTTGGCAGTGTGAACCACATTGCTGTTCAAATTCCTCAGATCTATATAAAGCCTTATCGACCCATTCAATCTTCTTACTACCACAAAAGGACTGATCCACTCCAAAGTTTCAATTTTCTCAATGATGCCTTCATGCTCCATTCTGGTGATCTACTCCTCAACATCTTTGCACCAACATGGGCACGATAGGCACCACCCTTTGTTTAAGTTTGAAGCAATGCACAAATCTCTTGAGACATCCTGATCTTTTCTGAAATTCAACTGAACACTCATCCTCCATGTCAGTCAAATTAGTTTCTTGTTTAATTCCTTGCATTGCAAGTACCTGTTCAGCATGTCGTGCAAATCCGTCCGTATTGCTAGCTCTGCTTGATCATCCCAGGACAGCAATTCTCCTTCTCTTCCTGATACTTATACCATTCCTTTGGCTATTCTCACTTTGAATTCAAATTCTCCACTGAACTCACACACTATATCGATGGGTTTATCGCCATAGGCATTGGCCTTTAAATCTGCTTCCTGCAAAGTGCAACAGTCAAATGTACTCCTCCAAGCTTGGATACTTACAAGTGTGTAGTCAGTGCTGCTGTCTATTAACATGGAAATGGGCACCCCATTTATGACCACCATGGCATAGGGTTTGCTTCTTCTCACCCTTCCTTAGACAGCCAGTATGGAACTATTCACTTCTTTACCCATGCTTTCATATTCATCCTCTTCGTCAATCACTTCCCTCACTTGACTGAAGGGTCTGAAATTCTTGCAGCAGCGGGCCCCATGTTCCATACATCCACACTCTTGATGGATTATGTGAATGGCCACACACTCCTTGTCACTGGCTAGGTGGGAACTACTACCACATCTGTAACATCTTTTTCCCAGAGAAAACTTGCACTCCTTTGGAGGACCTCATGATCGCCTGGGTTTCTGATGCTGTGAGACACCATGTCACCTTGTGTCTCTTTTGTCTTCTTTTCACCCTTCCTTCCAGCACTCAACCACTGTTTTGTGAGGGCTTTGAGTTTTTGTTCAATGAACCCTCATACAATGCCATTTTGTGGCCCTCACTACACTTCTCAGAGTGAATAGCTTTGATGCAGTTGACCGTATGTTCTATACATTTTGCAATTTCAATTTCAATTGCCCTACCCAATGTAGGGATTCCACTCCTTCCACATTTCTTTACATATTTTGTCGTTGTTGCACTTGATCATCAGTTGATCTCATAGGTGTTCGTATTGACAATGGCCCTCATTAGGACCCTGGCGGATTTTTTCCGCCGTCGGCGGACTTTTCCGCCATGGCGCAAAGTCCCTTTACGCCATGGCGGATGGCGGACTTACCGCCCCATTCCGAGGTCGGCGGGGCGGTAAGTCCCCATTGACCCATTTACCCTTCCCCATTCCCATTTCGGCCCCATAGGGCTCAATGGGAGTGGGGAAGGCGTTAATTACGCCACCGTAAATTACGGTGGCGTAATTAACACCAAGGTCCCATAGCGCCATGGATTTTTACGCCCGCAAAAAGCGGGCGGAAAAATGACCATGGCGCTATGGGAACTCGTAGTTGGCGGTAAGGGGTCGGCGCAGCTAACGCTGGCGCAAACCCCTTACCGCCAGGGTCCTAATGAGGGCCAATGTGTAAATTGGCACTTGATGGCTAGTCCTCTCAGAGCCGTAATGATTTCCTCCATGCTTTCACCCACCTTCTGTTCTCTGGTGGCAAAGTGGTAGCATGCTAATATAATATTCTCTTGAACCTCATAATGTTTGTCAAGCTTTGCTATAGTGCTCTCATATTGGCCCACATCCCCTAATCCAATAGGTTCTGGTCAGTTTTTTTAGAATGTCTTGAACTGCAGAACAAAGACAATGCAACAATAAGGCCTTCTTTCTGCCATTTGAGTAGTTTGCACCAAATACTGCTAATACATATTTTCTGACCCAATCTCTCCAATCCATCTCTCGAGCACACTCTGGGTTAACCTGGTGTGGGTAGAAAAAATACTGGTCCTGGAACATTGGCCATTGCAACACTGTGTGACACCAAATGTAGGTGAGTTGTATCTTGTTGTACTGTTTGTATTGATTCATTAATATTATATGGTGCTACTGTATTTTACAAGCGTTCCCTTTGTACTGTCACTGATACAACATATCAGTGTCCTGGGCTGCGCACTAATTTTGGTGCCTGAGTTTATTTGACACACTCATCTTGTGTCCTCCCGCTAGTCCTCTGGGCTAACTTTTCCACCACTTGCTGTGGCTTGTTGCCAAGGTAACTGGATGCATTCTCAGTTCCACCACTTACCGTGGCTTGTTGCCAAGCTAACTGGATGCATTCTCCAACGATGGATGCCTCCTCATCGGTGCGTCCTAGCCATGGCTTGTGTGGCCAAGGTAACCCAAGTTGGTTGCACGTATCGGCACGTCTTTGGATCGTTTACTCAGACCAATACCTGCATCCTCTGCAACGTTGATGGCTTCAGGCCAGCCTGTGGCGCGCACGCCACAATGTAGCCCAAAATGCTTTTTAAAAGCTTTCCCTCACTTGAGCTCAGCTCGGTGAGGCCCACACCTTCTTCCTGTCGACATCTTCCCCTGCTCTTATCATTGATTAAAAGAGGGATTAGCATAGAATTCTTGCTTCCAGCTGCTTGAAAGCCGGGGGTCGCTGCATTCCTTAATCCTCTTTGACAGTTGTTAACACTGCTTCATCAGAAGAAACACGCTGCATACGTCATGACATTGAAGAGCACAGCTTTATTGAACTCAGGGTAAGCCAAGTCCTGTCTAACAGCGATCCCCGACAGCATCCCCACACCAACTGACTATTCTTGGAACCTGAAACCTCACAAACCTGAAACCTCACAGGAGCTGGAGTCAGCCTGGTTCCAAGTTCCTTGTGATGGTGCATGCAACCAGGAACCCTGTCGTGGAAACATGAGACTAATAAACCTAATAATAAAATAGCATTGTGGAAAGGGGTACATTCCTAACACTCACCTTGCCGACATTGAAGGCTATTAATTATTGACCGAAATGTTCCATCTTGCTTCCTAATCGAGATAGTAAGCATATCTTCTCCCTCCTTATGGGACAACATACATTTACGTTTTATCATCGAATTTTTGTAGCCTTGTCTGGTAGCCTTGGCGAGGCGTAATTTAGTCACTGGTGAAACGTTCCTTTTATTTATCTCTCAAAGTTCTCGTCTGAGACCTCTCATTTTACACTTTATCTCAGGATCTAACTTGTGTGTATGGCTCCTCATCTTCTTGGTGTCCACTTATTTTCAGAGTCTGAGGGTGTTTTTAATAAAGGTCAGGAGAGGTTAAGCGCTCTCTTGCATCAGTCAGAGTATTCATGACAACCCAATTAAATGGCATGGTTTTGCCCTGTGTACATCTAGTTAAGTTCCCTGCAAGATTCACTATCCCTCCATTTGGGCACATTGATTTCTTCAGTCTGTCTAAACAGCCGACCAGCTTTAACCGCAATTGCAAAGCCTTCAGAGTACTTTTTGGGCATTGTCCCTTCAGCTTAAATTTCAGGCTCTATTTCTATTAAGCCTCAGATGAAGAGCAGTGGAAGGCTTGAAACACGTGTTCGGCTGTTGCTTGTACTAAACCTTGGACTTTAAAGGCTGTTCTTTCATACAAATCACTTGGACTCTGATTTTGTAGGTTGCAGCTCGCAGGCAGCCACCAATCCCTCGCCTAAGGTCCACTCTATTCAACCTCACCCCCGGTCAGATCCACACCCTGTACCGCAGGGCCATCTTAAGCACTTTGGGGGCCTGGGGCACGGACCCATCTGGGGCCCCCCTCCAACAGACCAAAGGAATTAAGGGATATAGAATATCTAGTGCGCCCCACCCTTGTTTTACAATCATAACCCAGAGCTTGATATGCTGCCTCGCAGAGATCAAAATAAGCTTGCTAAACTTCCTTTCAGATACCTTACACTCTTCATTCATGTTGGAATCAGAGTCATAAACAAGCAGCATTTCAAGGGCAACATTAGCAGTCTACGCGAGGGTACTTGTGTACAAGCATAGGTACAGCAAACATTTCATCAATAGCAGCCATGTGGATGATATACTGGACATAGTATAACTGCAGGGCACAGATTGTATGACTAAGGTACACATAATCCAGAATAGTCTGCAATTAACTGCCTCACAGACAGCAAAAGCGCTCAAGCATGGATACAGACGACCAGTGGGAAGCAAGGATAAAACTACACATGCCATAGCATAGAGAGTGGATGACGATTTGAAGATACCAGGAAGGTGTCTGTATCCAGACAGACTGGGATTAGAAGTGGGAGATGGTTTTCAAGCAGTGGTGCCATTCGATATATCAATGCTCACTATCATTATAGAGGAAGCAACACTATAAATATATATATATATATATATATACAGTGAAACCATGAATTTCTTTTTTAAAGATCATACCCTGAGAACGAAATCACTCTGAAGGGCTGACAATTCTGAAATGTTTAGGTACTTGCACTTTTGACAAGTGAGGAAATACAAGATTAAATGAGATACCCAGGATCACACATTGATTAAGTGGTGAAGCTGGGATTCGTACCCACAGTTTCTGCTCTTACCAATTTATTTTCCAGTATTTACCTTGAACTAAAATAATCCCATTTTACAGAACTGACTTGGAAAATATGAAAATCACAGTGAAGCAAACCCACAACTCATGATCCAGATCCATCAGCTACCACCTCAAAAACTATTTTTTCCTGCACACACATTTGGCAGGGATACTGCTTGTTAGTACCGGGTACATGTCTTTAGAACAAACACTTTTAAATGGAATGCTTTTAGACCGAAACTTGCAAAATGAAAAAAACATTATTTATTTCCCACTAATATATGGTTATTAGGGGGCCACCCAATCCACCGTTTCCCACCCCTGGATACCCTCCCCCACCCTTTTTGAAAAGATTTAACTCTTAACCCCCACACACACACACACATATATTATCAATATGTCTTTTTTACATATGAGATACAATATAAACGCATATCTATATAAAGGATTCGTAATAAACACTGCATTCCGTTACTACCACAATATCACAAATGCATATCATCTAAATGGTAAAAGTACTGGGGACATATAGTTGATTTTCATTTGTAACACATTAGTGAAATTTACATCCATTCCATGTGTGCCATTTGTACGGAAAGTGTTAGAGGTCATGTTGTCTGTGAATGGTCCATGTGAAGGCAACTGCACAACACACAACCCACACGTATCCTGACAAAGTGCCCTTCTGGTACACGAAAATGAACATATGCAATCTAAACTCAATTTTGCATGTGCATGTTAGTCTTCTGAAATGAACACTATACAGCCTGTGCCAACATGACAAGGACAGGGAATTGACATGCATACTTTCTGTTTCTCCCGTGCAGGTGATGCTGGTTATCCCCTGATGCCATGGTTAATGACCCTCGTCAGCCAACCACACAACATCCACGAGCAGGCATACAACCGTGCCCTTGTACGTACTGGCTGCACCATTGAGAAGACTTTTGGCCTGTTGAAGGCCAGGTTCCGCTGCCTCAGCAGATCGGGGGAGCCCTGATGTACAGCCCTGAAAAGGTTGGGAAGATTGTGCTTGCATGTGCCATGTAGCACAACATGTGCATCAGGCTCAATATCCCCCTGCCCCCGACATGGACATGCTGCCAGCAGAGGCTGAGAATGACACTGATGATGAGGAGGCTATTGCACAGCGCCGCAATGGCAGGGATGGACTTGTCACACGTGGGGACCTTATAGACCACTACTTTTGAGCACCTGTTAAACACACGGCACAGGGCGTTGAGCACACTGGGCACTGTACATGAATAAATGCACTCACACTGAAAAATCAATGTACAGGCATGATTTTCTTTATTCCACACCAAATATATTGTGCCAGAAACAATTATTTCCTTTGTTGAAAAACCTTAACTCCCTCGACTATCCCACCCAACTATCCCTCCCCACACCCACTCCCCAACTATTCCTCCCCACAGCCCCTGCCCAACTATCTCCACTCCCCCTCCCCAATTATTCCTCCCCACACCCCCTCCCCAACTATCCCCACACCCCTTCCCCAACTATCACTCCCCACACACACTCAATCAGTGTCCTATTTCCGTCCCCTTTTAGGCTGAGGGGTGTGCCCTTCTGCAGGACGAGTCAGCCGCTCAGATCAACGCCTTGGGCTGCTTGGAAGGCAACTCCCTGTATTCGAACTTGTGGAGGGAACCAGTGGCATGGCATGTGCCTTTGGGCCGCAGGGGACTGCACCAACACGGATATTGACTCTACAAGGGCCGACATGACACTGTTCCCCTCTCTCACAAGCCATGCCAAATGCAAGATGACACTTGTGGCTCTGCCCTGTGACCTTGCAGACCTCCTGGAGCTGGCCTGAAGTCCCTCCCGCATAAGCTGGGCCTCATGAAGGTGTTGTTGCACCATTGAGGCCAGGGTTTCCTGTCGTGCCTCCACTCTAGACAGGCGCCCCTCAATATCCCTAACATTGCACAGGGGTGGTGGTTAAGTGCGTTGGGGGCTCTTTAGGCCCTCGGGACTGAAGCCCTCTGCCTCTGCATAGCTGTGGTCACTATCAACACTTCCAACTCCACCGTCGTCCCCAATGTTGTCAGCTGGACCCCCTTCTGGGAGGGGTGCAGGTGACTCCTGGTCAGTTGGTGGCTGTGGGGCATGTGCCACCTGGTCGGGTGGTGGATGGGTGACAGGTGCCACCTGGATTGTGGGTGGCTGGGTGGCTGGGCGGCAGGTGGCTTCTGGATTGTTGGTGGCTGGGGTACAGGAGTTGTTGCCCACTCTCATCTGCTGGAGGATGCAGTAGAGCTCTAGTTGTATGTGGTGGTTGACAGATGATGTGCCTGTGGGGGTCAGAAAGGCAGGGCATTAGTGATGGGCGTGGATTCATCAGACAGACATAGGTCCTAGTACTGTGCGTTGTCATGGACAAGTGGTGGCAATGGCATAGTGCGCACATGCATGCGTCAGGGATGCTGTGTGGGTGCATGTGTAGTGTGTGGACATGGTGTGTGCAGTGGCTGTTGCTTGGGTTACTGGTGTTTCCCGGTTTGGGTGTTATGGGTGAGCCACACAAGATGTATGATATGGTATTGTGGTTGGTTGTGACATGGATGTGACTGCCGCCTATGGCAGTTGCTGCGTTGGTGATGATTTAGCAGGATGGGCCATGGTGGATGGGACGAGTGGGCCACTTGTATCATTGATGTGTGCATTGTGTCATTTGCTGGTGGAGGTGCTAGACACTGGCATGACTTTGGACATGTGGTAGCACAGCAGTGACAACAGCAGTTGTGCTGTGTCAGGGATATGTGTGTCTGTGTGCCTGCAGGTGCATCTTGTGAGGGTGATACAGGGGGCCTGTGTAATGTGTGAGTGGTGTATGGATGTGGTTTGCAAGCAAGTTCTATGTGGATGTGTGCAACCAGGTTGAAAGTTGAAGGGGGTAGGCCGCCAGCAGGGCTGTACTGGCGTTGGGTGCGACATACTTGACATGTTGGCCTTCTCAATTGCATACATGGTACAAGGTGTGTGATATGACATTATGTTTAAGGGTACTCACCGGCCTCATCAGATGTTACACCTCCAGCCTCCGCTCCTCCTGCTCCCTCAATGGCCTCCAGGTGTATGACGTTGCATGTTTCCTCCCAGGGTTGCAGTTGGATAGGAGATGCAGGTCTGCCTCCTGTGGCCATGCCCTGGGTGCGCTGTGCTGACAGGAGGTTCCGCACCTTGAGACATAGATCATCTCACCTCTTGCAGCAGTCCCGGACTGTTCTGGGGGTCGTCCTGAACGATGTGACCTTTCGGGCTACCTCATCCCAGATGGCCTTTTTGCGCAATTGTGGTTGCCACCGTAGGTCACTACTGAACACTTCCTCAGCGTTTTCCACTAGCGTGTCCGCCAGCATGTTTAAGTCAGCCTTGCTGAACAACGGCTTGTGCCTCCGTACTGTTGGCAGCCTTGAGAACATGTCTGTGGTTGGTTGTCAGTGCTTTGGATGTGGCTGTGACTCCTCTGCACTGAGGATTGCAAGGATTGTGTTTTGTTAATGGCTGCCAGTCCATTTCCTGTAACGATAATCACGTTATTTCCGGTCACGGTACTGGTAACAACAGTGCGGGTAGGTCTGGGAGCGCAGAGCGCAGAGCGTGGAGCCGGAATCAGAGACAGCGGCAGTGAGGGTGCCGGTGTGGGTTTTTCTTATGGAGTTTCGTAGTATTATCGGCATACTGGTGCAAGCGTTTCTGGCATCCTAGAATGCGTGTGCACGCTGACACGGAATCAACCGTAGATTCCGGCAGCTGGGCCACACTTACTCAGTAGCTCCGGCATGCCAGTAATAACGATTTGTTTCCGGGAAACTTGTAATGAGGCTCATCGTGTGCATTCATTAGCCAAATAAGACGCATTACATTACAAAAAGTGAATGGCACAATGCAATGCAATGATAGCAGAGTCAGGACAGACATAGTGACACAGTGCCAACTATAGGATGATTTACAATTATGAAGTCTTGTGTGTCGTAGATTCGATATCCGCTAAACAACTTAGAATTAAGCAAATACAAGAACAACAGGGATCTGCTAAGAACTCATGTGAGTACCTCGCCTCACATTAGAATTACTTGGGACACATTACCAACAGATAATATTGAATGCAGCCTGTATTAAAATAATGTACAACATTTCTGCACATGCATAGCAGCATTATGGCCAAAAGGTAAATGCTTCAGGACACACACAGGGCAGATGAACTCATGCAGAATGAAGTAACCTTCCCAATGAGTGAGTTTGCAAAGTACACTGATAGATATAGTTCATCAGACGAGAACAGAGTTTTGGTGGCAAACTGTGCAAGGTTCCCTGACAAAGGGAAGTCGATTGTTATATTTTGTCAAATGTAACCAAGCTGGTCGGTCTAAATTATACATTTCACTTCCACTCACCCTGGAACAACCAATAAGAAGAGAGGCTACATTGATACATGTGTCTACTGCTTCTGTCCATTTGGAATGCATAAGAAGTCCAGTGACATCACCACGCAATGAGCTAACTAGCCTGCCACATGTTTAGAATAAACCAATGATCTTTAATGTATGCATAGTGCAATGCTTACAAGCCAATCGTAGTAGGGTGAATCATTACAAATGTAATGCTTTTAATTTTGAGAATATGCTATAGTTATATACTCACTCTATTAGTATTCAAATGTCTGTTAGATGATCCCCTGCCATGGCAGTCTATTGCAATACATGTTTATCATTCCTGTACCTGATGCATCTAATTTTTGGCTCTCCTTGGATTTTATTGGCATCAGAAGGGACATGCCATAAAGAGTCTACCCCGAATTCCACAGGGAGATCTATCTGCGTACCTATTCCTACTGTATTGATTGGTAGAACTTCAACGTCCGACAAATTAAAACAGGCGCCTCATTCACTTCATAATCTTCATCATCATTGACAACATTCATCATTATCTCTGTCTTGGTACCAATATGACCTTCTTCATCTGTAATCGATCTAGTACAATCGGTTATTGTCCATTGTTTGATAGGTCTTTCCCCGCAGTGCCCTCTTCATGATCAGGCTGATGTAGGGATCTCTGAAATTTCCTGAAAGACCTTCTATTTATGCAGGCTTTTTTTGTTTTCTTTTTAGAGGGTAACATTTTGTCCTGACAGCCTAATGGATTATTAGTCTCCTGAACCAAATTCACATTCAAAACTTGCCTTGGGCTCGGTTTATCCTCACCATTAATCTCTTCAAACATTGATAATGAACTTCGTTCCCCTGTTTTAGCCAAATAGTGCATCAAAGGTATTTTCACTACCACCTCTGGGAATTTAAGTATAGGGCAGGCCCCTGCCTCTATATGTTGGAGAATTGTGTTCAATAGCATTGTATGATGCTTAACCTCATCCCTTATATTATGATGCATTTCCATCAAGGAAGAGAGGACTGTATTAAGTGCAGTAATTGTTGCAGGACCTAAACTAATATTTGTTCTTGCCTCCCTCGTATGGCTCATGAAATTATTAACCACCTGCAAAAGAGATAGTTCGGATGGGTCCAAAGAAGAAAATGAAGATATTTCCGTAAACAATCGCGGCGACATAGACATAGAGTCAATGGATGGTCTCTTGGACTTCGAGGAAGCTCCAGAAGAACTATTATCCACCAGAGCACCCTCTGCCCCTTCCAATAGTCCACGTCCAAAAGACTAAAATTACAGGCGGCTGCCCCAACAGTCTTTGGATGATCATCCTCCGATTTGGCAGAGTCTTGATTAAGCATTGAGGGAACCACATTGATATTCAGAAAATAGTGCACAGTAGTTTGTCGATACAGCTGTGTTGATTTTGTCAATGTCCCACCCTCATTATCCCATTGTGTGTCCAAAACAGCCTTATGAGCTATTTTCGCAGTATTTGCTTTGTCGCTTGTGAGAGGCAATGAGTGGGCTCAATTACCTGTGCATTTACTTCTACATCTCTTACAGCGACAGTCTCATTCAGGAGCTCTTTTTGTGCATCATTAAGGGCCCTTGAGGCTAATAATGTGGCCAATTGGCAGTCTGCTGGTGGGGCTGGCGGGTCAATTGATTGTATCAATGAACATATAACCAAATTAGGATACCAAAGAGCACCGTTTATCACTGTGCAACAAAGTAAAGGGTGATCCAGGGGGGATTGAGCATATGGCCCTTTGGATATTGTGCATGCAATGGATGGGGATGCAGAATAACTCTGACACCAAATAATCAAACCAACTCAGGAAGATGGCAAAGGTTGCTGTTTTAATAACAATTATCTAAAACATGGAGTTTCAACAGACATCAACAGACGTTCGCTCGAGCTCTCAGTAGTTTTCACACAAAAACAACCTTATATACAAAATACACATCAGACGTGATGTCATGCTACATGGCAAATGAGTAAGACCTATGAGGGGTTGTGATAGGCTCAAGGGAAACATCTAAGTATACTTTCTATATGTGCTGGGATTGTGATTGAATATCTTGTCAGGTGGCCAACTTATGCCTACCTCTAAATCTTGTCATCTTCAACACTATTAAGTACACAGTATGTCATTGGTCTTTAAACTATAAGGCCCTTCGTTATGCGGCTCTCTATAAATGGTAGGCACGCTTGTGCCATTTCTGAAACATTTGGTTCACTTAGCAGCATGTAAGCTCAGGCCCAGGTGCCAGGAGGTGGACTTGACTTTACCTCCCCACCCAATTAGCCCAACATCTCTCATCACCCATGCCTTCTGCATTAAGATTGTCTTTGAACTTGGCCTTGCAGTGTATTCTTTTCTCTTGGGGTATTTGGGAGTGCAAGCACATGCTATTGTTGTTCTAGGAATCCAAGCTCAACTCTATTTCCATCCTTGGCTCATGTGACAGGAGACCACGATTTGGACCATTTGGCAGCATTTCAAGGTCTTAAATGAATAAAACTTGGCAAGCATGGTGTTCTTTCTTTGCACCTTAACAAGGGATGATTTAGCTTCTCACGTTCAATGCCTTTGAGAATAGATAACCGGGCTTGGCTGCCTCAGCTCTTACACCAGGCCAGACAGCATCGCCATTCGTAACCCCGATCTCAGCTAATTCTTGCTGCAACACAATTCTCGGCCTTCCCTCTCCATGGGTCCTGGCTTATTAAATACATGAGACTGATGTCCAGCTTCTATACAATGGCGCCTTCACCTGCATTCTATTCATTAGATATCGCCAGCTTCAATGATCAATTAGTCTACTTGCATTACAGCATCTGTACAGTTATTGAACGGCTTGCATTTTCTGCAGTGCCTCTCACACGTGCAATTTTCTCTTTGCATATGAAAGTTTACTTGGTTCCTAACTTCGTCATCAGTTTCTGTAAGATCCATAAATTCACTTCAGCCGGTATCCTCAGGGCGTCACGCTCATCTCTTGTACGTCACTGATTTCTCTTTCACTGTTTCTCATATTCCTTCAGGGAGTTCCTCCCTCAGATTGTCGTCTCTTCGTGGAAACCTTTGATAGGGTTTTCTCAGTGGGTATCTTTTTGCAAATATTCGCTGTGATGGTCACAACAGCTGGTGTCAAGCATGGCACGATCTCAGGCTTCCAACACATAGGAGGTAGGGTGGTGGGATTTCCTGCAGAGGTATATAACTTCTCCTCTACACGATTTTAAATGGAGGTCATGCATGGTCAAATTCTGCTTAGGTACTGTGTGCAATATCCAAACAGACACACAGTGCCCTGGCAGTGACGTTTGGCGCTATTCCAAGGTACTAGCCACACAGGTAATGCACACTAGAGACAGACATTAACCTGTCTGCCTGCAACAGCCACAGGGCAGCAAGACTACATGAAGCACAGGACAAAACAGAAGGTTAAGAAGGAAGGCTCAAACATGCACTGCAATTATCCTCCAGGATGCTGGAACTCAACGCGTGCTAGGCAGGCTCACCCCTTGATTTATGGAACATTACATTTTGCAATAAGAACACCTATTTCTACAACCCCTACAAGAGTGGGAAATCCGGAATGAAGCACTGTCTAAAACATGATGCTATTAATTGAGCAGAAGAGTGAGTGATGCATTCACAGTTGATCACTGGTGGCCAATGCCATAAGTAAAAGGGAACACTCATCACAGTGCACTTACATGGTATACCCCAACAAATCAACAACAACAAACAGAGAACACATTAACTATAACATCTTGTACGAATCCCCAATGCTCAGGACTTTAATGTGTTTTTGGAATTGGTTATTCACTTTGAGATCAAGGGAGAGGGAGAGAAAGAGAAAGAGATGACACATAGTAAATATTTCTAATAAATATGGGATAGGTGTTTTCAAGCTCCATTTTGAAGTGCAACATTAGAGAAATACGGTCCCTTGGTAATTCTGACTGCCATTCATCTGAATTTTCCAATTAATTCAACAATATTAAACTTCAAATCCCAAAATACAGACTCTGTGTTATTCTGTTTTGTTCTTTATGCATTTGGAGATAGAGAGAAGGCCAATGCATTCTTCATCTCTGCTGAAAATGCCAATGTTTTCCAAACGAATGAGTGATTCTTCCTTAGAAATGACGGCGATTGGATAATTATGGCGTTCATTGGGGTAAACATGAACTGTAGTACTCCTACCAGCTTTCTTTGTGAAACAGGTGGTCGAAGTGCTCAGCTGTACTTTGGGTAAGAGATCACGATTCACAGGGCATTGTCATAGCCTTTGAGGCAACTCTCTCTCTCCCAGATTCAGCCCATGCACTATAGGCATTCCATCAAGTACTCTACCTCTCCCTGAATGTTGTTTACTGAAGGATTTTTCACATGACGGAGGGTTCCCCATGCTGTGCCGCACTGCTTTGTATGAAGGTTGTGTGTTTTTCATGTATACATGTATGTAGGTGCTGGAGTGATTAATTACTTTCTGTCAGGGAACTACTTGTTTTCTTTTTCCAAAACCACAGGAGCTCAATTGAATGGCTTTTATATGAACAACAGGTACCCTATGGGCCTCATTCCGAGTCGGGAGGTAGGGGATACCGGGCAACGGTAAGGAGACTGGTGCCGGTAATCCCCTACTGCCCAATTCTGAGGTCCCCGAACGGGACTCGTAAGGTACGTGTGGTCCGACCATATGTCCCTTACGGGTCCCGTTAGGGGACCAGGGCGCAAATAACGGGCTTGCCATTCGCGAGCCCGTTATTTGCGCCCTCCCTATCCCATTGAACCCTATGGGGGCTCAAAACATGTTATTGATTTGAATGATGGGCAAGTCCACGCTTTCATATTCTTGCAAACGTAGAGAAAATGAAAAAGGCATGTTATTGTCGGTGTCATACCCGGGACTGTGCTATTGCCACACAACTGGATGCCAGACACATGTCAGCATTAAGCAGCGGTCTCCATAACATGTTGCTGTGGTTTGCACAGAACTAAAGTGGCGGAGTATTCCTCTTATATGTTTTTATGTTTCAATGAGCACATGAAAAACTTTAGAAGTCACTTTTCATATCACCTCCCATTATAAACCCACTTATCCTAGAGATACTGACAGATATTAAACCAGTGTCTACTGGCACATCTAACCCTCTCAATACTGAATGATTGGCTGTTAACAATGAAGTCTGAGTAGCATTTAATTCACCTTTCAACCGTAGGGTTTCCATTAATTTTTTGAAGACACATTTTAAAATCCATATTTTTTTTAATGCTCTGCATTTTCTATTTTTTTTATTATTTTTTTATTATCTTGCAGTTAATACCTGATTTCGGTTTCTAAGCACGGATCCGGGATTCGGATCTCTGTTGCTCTGCGTTGCCTTACTTCCAAGCCCAGCACGTTGCCCCTGTGCTATCCTCTGTTCACTATCAATCACACTTTCTGTCAGTATCCCAGCATCCTAATAATTAGATGCTATTCTGAAGTGAAGCAATATTCTCCCAAAAGATGATATTGTGATATGCAGAAAAATGAAGATAAGACCGATTCCTCTATCGCTGGTTTCAAGTGGCCAAACCTTGTCTCGCACTGATTGGTTCAGTAAGTCGGATCATCAGTTGCTGGGAGCCTTTCCCCTTCTGGGCAACTGACACCTGGTTTCACTCCCAGAGTTCCTCAGTATTGGCTAATACGCTCTCCTAGCCCAACGCTAGGAGAACCTGCTCCACTTCTTGAGCCAATGAAAGGCAATTACTGGGAGTGACCCTTTCTCCTCTAGTAGGTGACTTGGGTGGAGCTAAGGCAGCCAGGGAGCAGAGTTCAGAAAGCCGGTTTTCACCATCTTGGATAAGCGCCTACATGCTATAGACTGCACCATAGGGACTTCCTGGTGACTTAGGCTTCTGAGACTGCAGTGAAATACGGCAGACACTTCCTTAAGAAGGTGTCCTTATTCGATCCAAGCAAAGAGTTGGAAAATGTTCCAACACTAGTAAGATTGTGCTACAAATGGAGTGGTAATTTACTCCTTTGCTAATCCCTTGAAAAGCTACAGACAGTTTAAAGTAACTTTCTAAAGGGTGGTGGAGACATCTTACGAAGGAGGGAATCACATTTTCGAGATGCATGCCTGCCTTATGGACATTTAATGAGATAACCTATGTACTCGGAGTGGGTACAGTGTTTCTGGGGGCCATTTTGAATACTTCCCTGGAGCAGGAAGTACAGACGAGAACACCAGTAAGTATGGCTCCTGCATCAGAAATACAGCACTCTTTAGCTATTACCTCTGGCACTGCTGTTGCTCAGAATTCCATCAACTCGCATTTGAGCCAATTTTGAGACAGAAATCTGCACCCATACCCTGATTCCGCTGCCTTGCATGTCACACACCTGACCTATCCGGAGTATGTTGGTACCTGAAAACCTCACTGCCTATGCTCAGCGATTCAGTAATACCTGGCAAGTTGAACTTTCTACTGTCCTGTAGAATAAACATGTAATGCCATTGCCCAGACGGCAATGGCACTGGTCACATAGTGATACACCATCCAGAGATGAAGCTCTCATTCGCTTCGTTAGCACGACATTGGTAGTGTAGAGGTTTGTACACTGCATTTGAAGAAGAGAGCAGCCACAGGCGATGGGCTTGAACATCTGCTTCAATGCTTTTTTATGTGAACTGGTATGGCCTAAAATGGCCACTAGTGGCATCAAATTAAAACAAAATAATATCCATCTTAAACAAGCGACGCTTGGCAATATACTTTATAATTAACTACTGTTCCTCTACAATAGTCTACAAATAAACATAAACATGCTGTTAGACTGAAATCTGCTCTACTGTTCTGTGGGGTCTGAACGTTGGCACTGTGACAGATGAAATGTTTATCTCCAGGTGAGTGCCCATTTTGGCTACTTGTTTTAAGCACTAAGAGTATGCTATGAACATTTTGGGTCAGGTTTAATTATCATACTAAGAGCATTGCTGGGGCATTACGCACTATATTCAACTGATGTGACCCAGGATGAAAAACTCCCATAACGCAGAGAAATGAAAGACCACACTGATCTAATACTTGTGCTGGGATTAACACTGGCTTGCCACAATTGAGCACTCTGCAAACCTTTTGCATATAGACGCTTAACTGGTAACACAATATAAGAGAACATCTGCAACGGATCATAGCTGATCTCAGATGGCAAAAATGAGGACATATCCATGCATGTCAATGAATGAAGCACTTTAACACACCGACATTAGTGATATAAGAGCCAGATCTTTTAATATATCTAATTATGGCATTTTCATGACTCGCCTGGTTGTATGTACCAGGAGGCTTATTAATGGACACATGGTTTAAAGGAGCAGAATCCTAATCCCGCATGTTAATGTAACTGTTGCCTACACCCCATCTGCAGATGCAGAAAGAGGCTCATGACTTTTTTTCAGGTGTCAAAGGTTACTGATCAGCACCTCTTTCCGCTTGCGACAAATGAGCAGCAACAAGCCACATATTTAGAGGGGTGTTGTTATCTGTAAAAATTGCAGGAATTGAGTGAGCATGAAATAAAATGGAAATTGTTAATTGTATTTTGTTTTCTTTTTATTTTTCTTTCCGTTTTTGCTAAAAAAAATGTTGGTTCAATTCTAAAGCAAAAAAATAATTATACAGTCATAATCTGCTGGAGAAGTCTGTGAGGAGTAAGTAAAACAAACTATATTTTGTCTCTAGGCTAGCTGACCACCAGATTGATGGGGCAAAAGAGCATTGGTTGCCCAAAGATAGACACATGTAGGGTATATTTGAGTTTAGACGAAGGCTGACCTCCTCCCACCGTATGAGTCCCATGCCAGCAATTATCCTTTAGAAGGTATCAATCAAGGGACCTTTCTGAATTGTGTCTCACAATGGCATTTTTGGGACTCTAACAGTTTGCTTTGGCTGGGCAAATATGTATGAATAACGTTTTAAGAACCTTCCGTCTAGTATGTGTTTTTTGAGGATATGGCTTAATGCGACGAAAATCTGAGAATTGTCTAGATCCAAGTGTACACAACAACATTAAGACACCTACTTTAAATAAACAGTAGCCTTTATACTCAACTAGGGAACCGGGAAAGGGTGTTGATGGATAGCAGAGGTTACAGAGGTGACCCCCACAGAGACGACAGAGATAGGAGGGTGTAAGTTGGAAAGAGGTAGAAGGGTGAGAAAAAAGGGGTTGTGGAGGTGCTTATGTTTAAGAGGGGGAATATGACCGCGAAAAAATGTTTCATGGCAGCGTGAAAGCCAGTTCCGGAACTTGAGCTTCTGCAAATTCAAACTGCGATGAGGCATCACGGAACCACAATAATGGGTGCAGTATACATGGAAGAATATGGCTCAGCGTGACCACTGAGTCAATGCATCTTCATATCTCATGGCTCAGATATTATGTAACCCATCAAAAGATTGAAAAGGCTCTGGCATTTGGCATAAATAGATATATTTCTGAAGATGGACTCTGCTACTGTTATGCAGCCTGCGGCATGAACCCTTTTTTTGATCCACGTGGGATGAGGAATGCTGTCACTCCACTTCTTGGGCAGAGTGACCAATGAGTGAGGAGTTTTCATGTTGGGGGGGGGCTTTCTCTACCAGTTGGAGGAAAACCTGAGCCATCCCAATTTCAAGTGGTTCGAGTTCCGTGCAACTTTCAAACATTGTAGTTGATTTGCTGAGAGCAGGTGAGGCCTCATGATATATGATATATGATATATGATATGATGTAGCATTTATAACGCACCTATGCGCAAGTGTTTCAAGGCGCGAAGAGGCAAGGGAGGGGAAAAAGAGGGAAAACAGAGACAACGATCCTACTAGGCCAGGTGGCATTGAGATCGTGCAAGTGCAGGGGAGGGGCAAAGGGGAAGAGTGCAGGATGAGAGTGGAGGGGGCACTGCAATACATAGGACGACAGTAAAATAAATTATAAAAAAATAAATTCAAACAAGGGCACTGCAAAGGAGGGCAGGCTGCCATCTATCACTGGGGTCTATACTTCTCTGCTTACAACAGGATCATCTGCAAGTCCTGGAAACATAAATCAGGTTTTTCATCAAGTGATAGCAAAAGGTGCAGCATTCAGCACCTGCCACAAGGTGTCCATGTAGGGGAAATCAAGCGTGGGTGGTTTGGGACCAGCTTGCAGACGGGGAGCTTGTGAGGAGAAGGTCTTGCCAGTTTTTTCACTGTCCCTCAATGATTATCTGGTCTCTAAGTTTATAAAGAGGCTACGATCAAATATCCACATACATCTTGGGGATGGGTCAAGCACCCCATACCATTCGTTCTGTACGGCTGTGCTCAGTTCATGCAGAGGGAGAGGTTAATTCTGTTGCACTGCTCCCTCTGCCCTCTATGCAGGACAGTCTTGATGGTCTTCCAGGGAAGCCAGTCTGGGTAGGCTTGGCTTTTTGAAGCTTGACAGGAGGGCTATCATTATTATTATTATTATTCTTATGGTATTTATTGAGCGCGGTCCTAGCTTAGAGAAGCAACGAAGCGCTTTACAGAGGTATACACCAATACAGATACTCAACGGAGCGCTTTACAGGAGCGCTTTACAGAGGTATACACCAATACAGATACATAAGTGAGGGCTTTACTGAGGTATACAACAGAATAGATATACAGCAGGGGTAGGATACAGAGGAGCACAGAGAAGCTGTACAGGGAGGCGGGCAGGAGAGGAACAGAGCGGACGGCGTCTAGCGAGTCAGGTGGCGTGGGGCCAGGTGGCACAAAAGACGCCGTGATGGCCTAGATACTGAGGAGGAGAGACTCCGTGAAAAGGTGGGTCTTGATTTTTTTTCTGAATTGAAGGAGTTTGGGGGCGAGTCTGGTGCTGACGGGGAGGAGGCTACATAGCCTTGGGGCATAGACTGAGAAAGCTTGTTTTCTGGTCCTTTCCTTTCTACAGGGGTGGATTTCAAGGTGGCGATCTAGAGAAGTCCATTTGAACAAATTGCTGGCGGTTGGCAACTTAGAACTTGAACCAGCATAGGACAAGGTTGCTGTTCGTTATGCGCCGCTGTTGGGTGTCCGCGAGCACCTGGTGGTCTACTGTGTCAATTGGCTAGGTGCCTTACTCTGAGTCTTGTGTCACTGGATTTATCCTAAAATTTCAGTTATGCAAATGTTCCCTTGTTGGTGGCATTTCAAACTTTTGGCGCAGAGCTTGGCCAATGTGTTAGGAAATGCTGCTCGCTGGACACCCTGTTAAAGTCAACAAAAAGGCCCTCACTACAACTTTGGCAGAAATGGTATTTGAAATTCAGATAATAGTGACATTATTTGAAATACCACCTGTTTTTACCACACAGCTAATTTTAAGTCATGAGGTGTTTTAATGCAGAATTCATGTGGAGTATTGTGTGAGATAAATACTGCGTGAGTACGAGGTGGAATACCTGCACAATATTCTTCAATATTCCACTTTTTTGGGTTGTAAATCCATAGGCTAGAATCCTGCCAAAATAATGGAGGCAGGGGTGGCGGTGGTGTTACGTTGTGCTGCTATAACGCGATCCGCCAATGAAATCTAACGCAACAGTAACCGTGATCTCATGATGAAGCAGACGCGCTTCTCTTAAAGCCCCTAGTGACAGTAATGGCGTGTTGCGGTCCTAGTACTACTATCATCTTGGAATGGGGCCGTGAGCATTGAGGAACTACTTATTATAATGACAAAGGTTGATGTTGTGCTTCAAAATCACCTGTCCTTTTAAAAGTTCAAAGCAAGTTATTATTTCTAAATGAATTTGCTATTTGCTAATCACACTCTTCTAATTTACTTCTAAAGCCCTGCAAAACAATGAACAACAAGCAATCTTCCCCCTTTGCAGGTCATCTTGATTTCCATTGGAAAGTGCAGTTTTTAAGATACCAGCTCCAAGTGTTTCACTGGGATTTCGAGAACTCATCCCCTGCTGCCTTTTACAGATGGCTGGCGATTTGCAAGCCTCTGCTTCTCCAGCATTTGGGTAAACAGTTTAATATTCCTCTGCAGTTTTTATTTGCGGCAATAAAACCTTGCGTAAGCGGCCCGTGAAGCCCATCAGAACGGTTAATGCTGTTCTTATTGCAGCGCTGAAGCCTTTGGACTTGCCGGGACGTTTGTCTTCATGCCACCTTTCCCATAAGGCTTCAGGGTCATCTACCGAGTAGGCTGGATCCAGATGGGAAGGTTTGATTGGCAGGGGTTTGAAGCCTGCCAGTCGCTGGCAGGCAGAGTTCTCAGGAGGATTTAACAGCAATAATACTGAGAATGTTTATCATGCTCATTAAAATGTCATTTATATTCCTATTTCATTCCAAATGCTTCAAAATAGTTGTACTTTATTCTATCTCTGTATAATCTATCCTCAATGTATATATATATATACCAGTGAACAATCAATGGGCCTCATTACAAGTGTGACCGCGTGGGAAAAAAGTGGCAGTAATTGCGTTACTGACACTCTTTTTGGTGGTAATGGAATTACCACAGTTTTTCCTGCACCGCCAAATTATAATTTGTGGTGACTAATAGCAGAATTACTGCACACTAAATCCACCGATTTCTGGAGGTAAAGGGGCGTATTCACCTCTAGTTTGTTGCTGGTGGTAAACCCTCAGCGGTTTCTCCAAAAATCGGTGGATTTACAGCATAGAGATTCCGCCATCCGTACATCTGCCGAAAATCCCCATGGAGTCCGATGGAATCCAACAATGGGGAGTTACCCCCACTGGTATTGCTCTGGTAGCCCCACGGGACCAAGTGGTGATAACGGTAATAGAGTCTGGCAGTAATTCTGCTGTAAATTTGCTTAACTACCGCCAAAGTCGTAATGAGGCCCAGAGATTTACAGGGATCATAGACGCTCATGTCTTAGAAAATTTAGTAAATCCGTAAATCCTTTGCTGCAGTTTAGGATCTTCCGTCAACCAAAAATCAAATTCAATTTTACTGTATTTTTCGGTTGGAAAGCAATTGTACAATGTCCCCAGGACTGTCATAATATTAGTAAATTTAAGCCACAAAGAGTAGAAGTGTCATATTGAGGCAATATCACCCAACAGGGTGGGCCGACCTATGGTTACAGACCAACACCCATTTTCCGAGCACTAATGGTTTCTTAATGGTGAGTTAGTGCCGTTACCAAGAAGGTCAGCCACCATGCAGAGTAATATATTATTATTATTATTATTATTATTATTATATTTATTGAGTGCATAACTAGCTTCGAGAAGCAACAAAATGCTTTAAAGAGGTATACAACAATGCAGATACACAAAAGAGCGCTGTACAGAGGTTTGCAACAGTACAGATGCATAACGCAGAGCTTTTCAGAGGTAACTACAGAACTGATTTACAGCGGGGTTAGGATACGCGGGGCACAGTGAAGCTGTACAGGGTGGCCGAGAGGAGAGGAGCGGACGTTGTCTGGTGAGTCAGGTGGTGTGGGGGTCACGTGATGGCCTAGGTGCTGAGGAGGAGAGATGCTGTGAAAAGGTGGGTCTTGATTTTTTTTCTGAATTGGAGGAGTTTGGATGCGAATCTGATGCTGACAGGTAGGAGGTTACATAGTCTTGGGGCATAGGCTGAGAAGGCTGGTTTTCTTTCCTTTTTACCGCAGTGGATTTGAAGTCTGCATGTATCCTGGCTTCTGTTGGGTCATTAGCTTTCTATTGTTCGTATGCAGGTGTTAAAGCTGAGGTCTTCAAACTCTGGGCCGCGCCCCCAAGGGGGCGTGGCTGCATCACTGGGGGTGGGGGGGGTTGCGCGAGAGCCCAGCATAAAATAAATAAAATGTAAAAAATCTCTCTGGATTTTTATTATTTTATTTTGGAGGAAATGGGAAGGGGCAACTCACATGGTCGGATGGGACCATAACACTGTCTCAGGCACCAGTAAAAAAGCGGGCCACAGTTGCAAATGGATATTCATTCCTTTAGTCACAGACTGTTTGAACAGTACCCAAGGGGGTGTTTCTTGTTGAAATGCAAGCAAATTGTGATATTTAAAGAATATTTATTCAACAACAATGGTCAAAACTTCTAAATGCATAGTGAAGTAACTCATCAAAATGGCCCACATTGGCCAAAAAAGTGGCATATTTTGACTGGCCACACTAGTATTTTGCATTGCCCCATTGCCCTATTAGCCAGTCCGAGCCTGGCGGCTTATCCATAATGGGCGAAGGGGCATCCACCCAGTGGCCCCCTCACCCATTATGAAGGAGCCAAGGAGCCATTTCAGTGAAACACTGAGCATTTTCTCAGCTGCTTTTATCAGCTGAGGGAGTGCTCCTGGGCTGGCTGAACTGTCAAAGGGATACACTGTTTCCCTTCTGCCAGTTCAGTTCCCCAGCGGCACATGCTCACTGAGCCATGCAATGCTGGGGGCGTTTTGCTTCGTCAGCATTGCATAGCTACTTGGAATCGCTGGCTGGGGCACTGCATGTCAGTATGTTCGAGGGGGAGCTCCTGCACCTCCTCGCACAGAGCAACCTGGAGCGGGGCGTTTCAGCACCCGTGCACAGGCCGCTGCAGAAGGTAAGTTTATGCTCATTTATTTTTTATTTAAATATGTGCATGGATGCGTGTATGCTTGTGTTATGAGTTAGTGTATGGTGTGATAGGTGCTTCTATGAATGATAATGATTGCTGTGTGAATGTGTGTGTGTGTGTGTGTGTGTGTTTGTTTTGGTCCGTTGAATTTTGTTCCGTTGAACTGATTTTGGTGAGTGGGTAGCAGAGGGGTGAAGGAGGGTTGTACAACTAAGGCATTTTAAAAATGGCTTTGTTGCATAATCTTCTACTCACCTGCCAAAATCAGCTCTCCTTCTGAGACGCTGTGGAGCCCAGGGGACAGGGATGGTATTTCTTTTACTCGATATCTATCATAGATGTCCAGTCAAAAACACCATTCTTTCCCCCTCGGCCCCCAGCACCAATTGCAAACAGTTTGTCTTTTTACCAATTTTTTTTAAAGTATGCTTTAAAAGGCAACATTTTAACCCATTATTTTAAAAAAATCTTCATGGGGGGAATACCCCCTGAACCCGCCTTGATTGGTTCCGGCTGCTTCTCTGAGCTCGGTCGCTATGTTATTTTTGGTGGAAACATTTATGCCCCCCCACTTAAGAAATTCACCAGCTCCCTCAGGCCCTCGGACTGTGCTGGGAGCGGGGATAGCAGAGCTCAGGGACTGGGGTGGGAGTAGGATGGGCGGGAGCACTGGGATAGTGGTGGGAGCAGTGTGGGGAGAGCCCAGCGACTGTGATGGGAGCAGATGGGGGAGACCAGGAACTATACTGGGAGGGGGGTGTAATAGTTCATAGCCATTTTTACATACTGTCGATTTGGCATTTTGGGGGGGGGCTGCCTGCACAATTTTTGCTATGGGGGGCCCAGGGCAAAAAACTTTGAAGACCACTGTGTTAAAGGCTGTTTTTGGAAGAAAGAAAAAAGTGCATCTTAATTGAGTATTCACTCAGCCATGTCAAACTGGTGAAGTCTGTTTACATTGTTACTGACTGAAGCAGCAGGGCTGACTGTAGCAGCCAGCGTGTACCAGTGAATACAGCCCAGCGTTCAGAGCAGGCTGACTGGCTGCACAGAAGGCCTCGGGTCCTAAAGGTAGAGATGGCCTCGTTAAGCTGGAGTGTTTAAATCAACTTTCAAAGGGATCACCTGGAACAAGCCCACAGCAGATCCCCTCACTGATGTCCCATCCACTGGTGTAAAGAATTGCTGCAATGGAGTCAAACTATATGTTTATTCAACCTCCATGGGTGGAGGGTGGTTCTATGCTTTCAGGCCCCTAAAGTAGTATTTCATGGCCTGACTGGCTGTACCTGAGCAGCCCCAGGCTACGGAATCCTTGGCATCAGTCAGATAGCCAAGGGAAGCGGCAGAGTACTACGTAAGCCGATACCCACTCGTGGCCTGAAGTAATAGCATGTTCATGCATTTTGGAAGTAGCTAAGGTGCCAATGGACACTTAACCCATTAGGGAGTTATTGCTCTGGGGATTGTGTCTGAAACTGCATCAGGGGTGCAGTACCTACAGCGAGGGCTCCAGTGCATGGCTCCCCAAGTTAGGAACCCTTCCGGTGTAAGACATTGTGTAATAATGTGTACTATCATAATGGGTAGGTGAAACCTTTATTTATTTATTTATTTATTTATTTATTTATTTATTTATGGTAGCTGTATAAGGCACCCCTCTGTGAGGGAGAGTCATTTTGTGGGGTCAGGAGTGGGATAGCGGAAAGGGGAACGCCGATCTTTAACGATTTGTCACGTTCAAATCATGTACGTGTATGAGAGGATGCAGAAGAGCCGGGAACACGCAAGAGCCCATAGTTACAGACAGGAACAAGTGCAAGGTGCATGCTGGTAGCATGTACAACAGGAAAAGGTGTAAGCCAAAGAGCCTGAGGCTAGGAAGTGCTGAAAGAGATGAGCATGCAATAAGAGCCAAAACACATCATTATTGATAATAATTGATTGGATTGACATATGATAACGAATCTCATGATGGTATCACACAGGGAAAGTTAGATTCTTTAAAGAACACCCCACATAAGTACAAACTATGCACACTGGACAACACTGGACTAATATACTGAGCATGTTTGATTTCAAATGTGTTGAAATGCAAGATTGTGAAGGTAAGAACGCATTACGCATGTGGACTAATGGTAATTCCCTTTCGTGATTAGACTAGGTTCTTACCAATACCAAGTTACGGCTTTCGATACCTACTATATTGGCCCATTTTACTGATCTTACTGATTGTGCGAACAATTCTTAGTCCATAAACCTTGATAAGGTGAAGATTATAAATAGGCACCATTTTCTACGTCAGTTAATTCTCAATTTAATTGCCTTATTTGGACCGAGTTTAACCTCTGAAAGTATAGTGGGACATTCGCAATATGTTGGAGACTGATATGTCCAGGGCAAACTTATTTACCTCCCAACAATGATGCATTTGATATTTATATAGCTGATGGAAACAAATATTTCCTAATGCCCTCCAGAAGTTTAGAGAAATTCAAGTTATTCGTGGGAGGTAAAGTAAATAACAGATGAGACCTATGACATCGTAGCGGTTATTGTGACATTTAACGATAATTTACTGGAAATTCTGATGTTATTGGTGGATATTTATTGTAACCCTTTGTGTTCCGACTTGATTCCATCTTTGTTGAAACTCACTGAAATCTGTGATGAGTTCTATAGTGATAATGTTGTGAACCCCATGATTATGGGGAGTGATCTCAACACGCTCTGTATAGTTAATGGTCATCAAGCACTATTAATAAGAGAAGTTGGGTGGATGGTAAAGGATGGGTGAAATTTTTCAATACCTGATATTTATCTTTTGCAAATGGATCAGTGAAAGCGGATGTCCTGCATAAACCAAACCAGAAGAGTTCTTATAGTTCATCATATATAGACTACTTGGTCATGTCAGACTGTTTTATAGGGACATGTGTAGATCTCCAAATCGCTAATACGATCTGAAGCGATCATAATCCTCTCATTGCAGGATTTGAACTCTATATCAGGGTCAACCAACAGCTTGATTTTGCACATTTAAACCTTACTAAGGGCTGCAATCGGCTTGTGAGAAGGATCGACAGGGGGCAGAAATGAATTACGAAATCGACTTCTTTGCTAAACTCGGCTAATGTATTTCAGAAAATGCAGCTTTTGAGTGTGGAGAGTTTTGGGCCACTATTGGAAATGTTTGTGGTTATGCCTAGACCACAAGGAAAGAGGCAGGGCGTTGTGCATACATTTTCAATAATGAGGCCCAAGATTAAAAGAAAGAGTTACGTAGAAATATTTACAGGGTGTTGAGAGATGAGCCCCATAAGGTATAATGTAAGGAACAAGTTTGTAAACTGAGGAAATTCTTTAAAAATTGGTGTAAATCCCACAGGTTTTTGCAGCATCAGAGGGAAGGGGATAAGAGTACACACCATTTTTGATCTTTAATTAATAACTTGGTGCAGCCTGCAGAGGGAAAACTGGATAACCCATTTGGAAAAGGATATTGTAGAAAACACTTTGGATATTTACATAGACGGCCAACTCTTTCTCCACCAACCCCTTGTCTTAATTCTATATATTAAAGAAACTAAATCTACACTTTCCTCACTGCTGTTAACGGTGCCGGTGCTTCTGTTACGGTCTGCTACCGTGGCCGATGTGCCCGGCAGGGTCAGATCTGCTTGGCACAGCAACTCCAGCAGGCCGACACGTAGTAATGAGGTCCTCTGTCTGTTATACACCTACTTAAGGTACAAACTAAGGTTTGGGATTCATATCAAAGTTATGCACAAAAACAATATCTTTTTTAAATTATGTCACATGGTTTGCATCAACAAAACTTAACATATATACAATAATGTATACATCATTACAATCATTTTATACAGAATTACACTCCAAGCTATTACAATCATCACATTTAAAACTTCACTTACCACATCATCAAGCCTTTTCTATTGGGGTCTCCTCACCCCAATAGATTGGCTGCAAAGGGCCTTGCAGTCACTGGACTCACGTCTACCTTGCTGGCCTTTCTCTTTCTCTGCCATAGAATAACTTGGGAAAGCAAACTAACCGGTCTACCCAGCCCAGCGATCCACCTACCTCAGGGTGGGGAGAGGCTGCCCGCATTTCACCAAACAAGACACTCACTGTACGTATGCTGTACCACCCCGGACACACCAGGATTCACAGACTGGGGGCCGAGGGTTGGAGCTAGTAACAAAAGCAATGTAGCTGTGCAGCTGTGTAGGTCTCAACTCTCTCCACAGTTCTCTGCTCACTACATGTGAGGAAAGGACCTCAATACATGCTCACGAGATCGCGTGGACCTATGGAGCACTGACTCGTCAAGCCGCACCGCTAACAGAATACTGGCCGCTAGTGACAAGCTGGCATTGAAACGATATCTTGAATATGCCACAAAGGGATTCATCACAGAAAGACCCTGTGCTTCATTTATTCGCCATATTATTATTTATTTACGCCTTAATATTTGACCAACTTTTGATTATATTGGTTCTTGGCAGGGAATCCCATGTGAAAGTAAGCTTTGTTGCTTATGTGGCTAGGGAATCGAGCCCAGTGGACTCCTATTACTGGAATGCTGTGCTTTGAAGGAACAATATTGCATGGGCTATCACATTGTAGTTGCCCATCCAAATCGCCTATGTTCAGATCAATTTTGGAGTACAATACATTCAGGACAGCACCTGTAATGAGCGGCGCGGCAGCCGCATTTGTATGAAAGAAGATCTTGTATTACGTTTTGGAGGAATTATATTTTATGTATTTGTGATTCGATTTTATCATAATTATGTGTTATCCTGTTGTGTCTTTTCAATATTTACAAAAACTGTGGTTGCTATAAATGCCAGTGGGATTAATGGTAAACAGCTATATACAGCAATATTACAATAATGGTATTGTAATATTGAAAATGTGCATTTTTATATAATGTGTATGTATATTTAAATGTTGTATTGTAGTGCAAAGGTTTTTATTGTAAAGCCGCATGCACTTAATAAAACAATAATTCAAAGAAATATAATTATTGTGGAGCGCAGAGTGCAGCAGCATCTAGAGAAGAGCTAGTCCTGTCACCCCCCCCCCCCCCCCCCCCACCCCTCCTCTCCCCACTCAGAATAGAAGCAAGATGAAGGCCCCTCTTGGCGGAGGGATCTGCAGGGACAGGCCAGGTGATAGGGCACTAGACACCCATGGGAACAGGCCCTCCAGACATAAGCTTCATCGAGTTCTTTGAAGAGGACTGTCATTATCTGTTTCCTGAACTGGGGATTTATTTCTTCTTGCCTCAGAGTAGAGTAAAGCCTTCCAGAGGTGTTCCCCCAGCTGCCCCCAGGGTCCTGCCCATATATTTCCTTTCCTTTTTGGACTAGAGGCACAACAGCATTTTGAGTAGGTGAAACCCAAGACCCTTCACGGACAGAATGTGCACTCCTTATGCTGGAGGGAGCCAGGTCGCAGACCCTAGTAAGCCTAGTTAATTATTCGAATGACATTGAAGGATATCCTGGCTTCAACGAACGGGGGCCATCAGAGACATCTTGGGGCCAGAGGTTTTGGGTCTGAAGCTAAGGTGAGACTGACCGTTTTTTTGTGGTTGACATTCAGCCTAAGAGTAGGATTTAGAGAGCCCTAGATAGAGGCTATTGCAATAGCCCAACCTCAAGTGAACCAGGGTCGTAGGCAAATTTCTCAGAGAGCTCAAAAATCTGAGGGGCAAAGAGGAGAGCACTACCAAAGGTAACACCCAGGTTACTTGCAGAAGTAATCAGGGCAGGAGAGAGACCCAAAGAGGCAGAAAGGGGGCAGGTGATAGAGCCCAATAAAATTATGTCATTTTTCATGGCAATGAGACACAGGTTGTTGTCAAACTACCAGTCCTGGATTAAGTAGAGATAGGATAATGATGTGTTTTTTATATAGCGCCTTTATCCAAAGTGCTTTACAGAGCACATATTTACATACAATATCACCCAACCAAATGGTGCTCATTTATCGACCTCGGAAGAATGAAAGGCTGAATTGACCTTGCTGGGATTCGAACCTGTGACCTGCACATCACGCTCAGATTGCAGAAGCAAGCACAGAACCCGCTGAGCTATCTTATCGGCTAGCCATCATGGCTAAAGGGTGGCATCATCATATGACTGAAAGGAGCAGGGAAAAAGAGAAATAGGGTCAGCAAGAGGTAAGAGGTAAGTATTGAAGAGCCAAAGGGAGAATACAGAGTCTCGGACAACCACGTAGTTGGAGGACGTAGGTTGAACGAGAGAAAGGCCTGATATGACCTGGATCACTCTGCCCAGAAGGAAGGAAGATAGCCAACTGAGAGATATTTTTCATAGTAAAACAGTTTTGCAGCTGGCAAAACAGAGCAGCATGTCTGATAGTTGTGATAGTTGTGATTTCATGGGAACGTGAAATACACATTTTCTGAGGTGGGCAATATCTCTCCATCAATGCTACACAGTCGAACAACACATCCCAGAAATCAGGCATGCCAGTGCTGACTGTCTCTCCATCTTTGCTAACCTCAAAGTATAATAACAAAACATATCTGATTTCAATATAGTGCTTTATGCCAAGCCTCTCCACTTCTCAGCGCATTAATAAGGTAGTTTTAATACGCTGTTGCATAAAGTGCTATAGAAATATAAATAAAATACACATACAATACAAATTACTGCTTTGATCGTGGGCTTTCCCGCTAAAGGCCCGCCAGCCTCAGCCATGGTGCGGTTTCCAGGCAAAGTCAACCCTCATGACAATCAACCCCAAATCAGGCAGTCACTTCTCCATCATACAAAATTACCTTTTCACCAGAAGAGTCTACCTTACATGACACATAGCTAGTCTTCAGTATTGCAAAGCCATTCTAAGTATTCCCTGCTGTGAGTCCAAAGCTTTCGGTGCATGGAATCCCAAGCTACACCTGATTCAAGATGCACAACAAGCCCTATGGCTCCTGGACTCTCCCTGTTGGGCCGAGTGGAGCAAGCCTGATTTGCATATCATTTTCCCCTGTCTGTTATGTTGCAGCAGGCTGAATACAATGGAATTGAATGCAGCCCAGAGCCATTGCCAGTGGTTATGATTGAGTCCAATTGTTTTACACAAATCACTCTTCAGTGATCCATTGTCAATTCCTCGTGTGCCACAGATACACCTTTAGGGGATGCAGTCCTCCCCGCCCCCCACGAGCACAGACACCCTGATCAGGTCCACTAAATCACAAATGTAGTGCCACATTAAGGCAGATAGTACTGGGTAATTTAAAAGAGGGCAAGTTAGCACTTAATACAATGCACATGTCCATATTCACCCGTATGGGTGATTGCTGTGGGTATGATCCTGCCTTTCAAGCATGTTTCTGCAATCTCTTGGCAGTGATGTTCTCCTGGCCTTTTATTTATTTTCATGATACATCCTTACTTCTCTTGTTCTGTGCTCTCGAATGTGCACACTGTGTTGATTAAAAAGGGATTACATATAGGTAGAAAGGGTGACAAATATCCTTTGGGATTTACACTGTATATGGCTTCTTTCATTTGATCCCAAAAGTCCCCTTTATGTGCCCGAAGCTGTCCTTCTTCTGCAAAGTGTTCCATGGCTGCATTTACTTTCCATTGATCATCCCCATGTGGTGGGCGATTTCTAGTCACAATGCATTTATTCTCTCCACCGAGGCTGTCATGGAGTGCTGGCACTGGTAGTGCAGAACATTATGCAGAAGCCAGCGAGAAACATCTCATTTACCCAGCTGGATGGTTTGTCATAAATATATTAGCATGGAAACACGGCGAACATCTTTTTGACAGAAGATAATTTTCTTCGCCAAATGCCTCTGTAGTCCTTGACACACGAAATTAGGTCAAAATCATGTTATTCCGCAGAGCAGATGGGGAATGCTAGCTATATACTGTACTCCGACAAGCACGCAAGTGGTCCTGGCATGGCTCATTACTGAGCAAGCACATACGTGGCGGGGTTGTAAGCATTTCCATTGCATAGTACTGCATCACCTTCACAGGTTCAGCTAAATTACCCGTGTAACACACATGGTTGGCTATGCAGCTCATTTATCGCATGGCCCACTGAATTCTGTAATACAGACTAACAAGCGCCTGTGTCATAAAAGCGTACCATATTTTGGCGCCCAGATGCCTGCAGATTTACGGTGCGGTATAAATAAATAAATACACAATAAATAAATAAATAAATACATTTTGTGCTGATGTTATTCACAGGTTTGTGCAATCCTATATCACCACATAAGCGTATATCCCAAGTGATATTCTTTGCGAGCATGACGGGAGGCAACACATTTCGTGCAATACAGAAAAGTAGAGACAGGCATCACATATTAGACTGTCTAGCGCAGGACTAAAAATATGTAAATCTGTCTGACGAATGCCTAGAATGACCGGCATTCAAATGTGGTGGAAAAAGCCGCTAAAAAATATGATTTGTCTAAACTCATTTTAGATGTCTATGGTGTTCATATTTATATCCAGAATGTATAGCTTTAGAAAAGTAACAGTATTTCTGTTCATGCTTTTCTATCCTAATTTTGATGAACAAGCACCAACGCAGAACAATATCTATTTATATAGCAAAAATATGACGTGCAATGGCAAAAGGCATACACGAAGTAGCACGGAGGGCATTAAAGATGGCCGAAATAAATACGCAGACGGTAACACTAAAATGATGAAATAAAGGATAGTGCCAAGGCATAAACCCAAAAAGGGAGAGTAGGGGGAAGACGAGGGATGAAATAATAGTAATTAACTAGTTTCTATCAACGAAGAACTATGTGCCATTGGCAATGATGCGCAAATTGACGAGTAACTGATACAAAATTACATTATTTATTTGACATCCGTTAAAAGCAAATATCTGTCAGGGTACAACACCACACTGTATTTCAGAGGCTAGCGTAATGTATACATCAAAGAATTCGGGAGGGCAGAAGTGATACAGGAATGGGTGAGTGTGCAGCAGATTAGAATAGCCCAATGTGCTGTGGGGATCATCTGACATACAGTTCTAGGTCGTGTCACAGTCCTAATTGTGTGATTGCTTCTATTGCACAGGTCTCATTGATGCACCAAGAGTCACCTTCGGATAGTGTGCACTATGTAATGCCATAACTCAATCACTCATTCACTCACTCAGAGTTGAAGGCATGTTCTCGTGAAAATTACGTATGACAACCATGTGTGTACGAAAATCAGATCACAGAATTCCAAATTCTTGTAACTGCCTTTCAAGTCTCCACTTGCTTATTTCTACTCTATAGTTTATTGTTAACATCCTCAAAAAGGTGGCCCGTTCATGTCACCTGCACTGTATCTGTTTCTAGGCGCTAACTGTGAGCTGCTCATAAAGCCAGGTTCTCCTAATCTGGTTCTTCTTGAGCGAGCAGCGGCATTGACACTGCTCATGCTTTCCCTTCTAATTCCTAACATCATACTGGACTGGTTTAATTCTTCTATGTCCCGGAAGGATAGCTCAGGGGCAACATGCTCACCTTGGAAGCACCACAGGTTCGACCCTCGATCCTCTGGTCCGTGCTTAGAAAACTCTGGGTATTAAGCACGTTATAAATAACTTATCATATCATATCTATTGGCTTGTTCTCTCTGCCCCCCATGTTTTTGATGTATGTCAGGAGAGGGTCCCCCATCCCATTCACTAATAACACGTTCACTGTGCCACTCAACTAATTGTGGCATTTGGCCATTCATCCCTTCTGACTTGAACCCTACATGGCTCTCATTCTGAGTCCTGCATCTGCAATAGTACAGGTTACTGTTCCAACTGTGGCCACCACTGCAACCTTTCCACCATACTATGCCAATTGTCCATGTTGCTCCTGTTTCTATCGGGTCAGCCAAACAAGGCAGAATTAATCAATTGGCCTGAGTTCGTGAAACTCGGAACATACATTCTTCAATGAGCAGAGTGGTAGTCCACAAGGCAAGGGATATCAAATTAATTCAAGAGCCATGCTTGAAGAAGTGCAAAGAGGCTGAAACATGCCTAGGCTGCATTTGGTCTTATGTTGAATGGATGTGACCTAGCACTTTGGGCTGCTCTGCTCCTCCCTTTTGTGATGGGATCCAGCCTGATTTGCATATGGTATTTCTACTTCCTTACATGGTAGGCTGGAAAACAATGGAGTGTTGCCCAGAACAATGCCAGTGGTTATGATCAATTCAAAACCTTCCTAATGTGCTAATGGAATTTGCAGTTAAGAAGCTTTTTGGGAAAATACGTTGACATATCTTTTCCCAGCTATCATGTGCCCATCTACACATCCTCTGAAGCATTGCAATCTTGCTGTCCTCAGCCTGGGTAGTCAGTTTAATGTAACTCTCTAACCTTTTAATGGCAAATATCCTCACTCGTATGAACCTGGCAGATCTGCGTGATACTAACGCATGTGTTAATGCGAATGCGAAAAAACCTCATTTCTAACAAAGAATTAAGAACTGCAGGGGAGACCCCCACAGCCTCCCCAGACCCCCACCCCCACTTTAATGAGTACCTCAACTTAACCCCATCTAAGTTTTTGCATGAATGTGTTTATAAATATGCAGTATTTTCGTATGCACAGTTATCTGAACTGCGGATAGCACAGGGGCAACGCACTGCTCTTGAAAGAAAAACCACCCCGGAACCCCGCTTGATACCCAAACTCAGGTACAGTATTAGGTGCGTTACATAAAAACAATTAATTAAATAAACATGGCCACATCAATTCCATAAAGCAAGGAAATGACTTCTCTTAATGTTCTACATCTAAAACCTACATCTTTACGTTACTGATCCCTGCTGGCAGCTGTCATTTTAACTCTATCATATGCTCTGTGACAGCCCCTGAGTGGCTTACAGAGAAATGCCTGAGCACTGCCCCAACAGGACAGCGTAGGACAGTGGTTTGGGGCTTGTGGTAGGCTCTTTCATGATCTAGTGAAGTGGACAGCTGTTACTTCTAAGTAATGTTACGTAATTTATTTGTTCAAATCTGCTTTAATTGCACCATCCCAAAATGATGCCTCAGGCATGTGCACCCAAATGCTTAGCAAACAGATTGACACCCCAAATCCTACATCTGGATAGTTGAGTGTAGGACACATTTCTTTAGTACCTGAGATGAAATAGTGCACCGGTCCCACATTGGGCGCAAGTAGAGCCGGCCGGTGCGACGTATGAGAAAGCGTTTTGGCGCTCAGTTCTTTTTTCAGGGGAATCAGGACCCAGGTGATAGGTGAATGTGGGTCGCACACTCATTGATCCTTGTGAGTTGTACACAGGGTTGAAGCTTCATAGACAATGGGGATCTTGTGGTGGGAGGGCTGATAAATCAGGATTCCAGCTCCTTGGAATAAAGCAGTGGTCCTCCAAGGTTCTTCTCAATGATTCCCTTTTAAGGAAGAGTGGATTGATGGGAGCCCCCCATGACCAACACATAAGGACACAATCTTCTTACATATAGTCTGAGCTGACCAAAGGCTGCAAACAAAAAAGGCTGCCACTTTCTGTGGATTTTCCATGCTAGCTGGTCCACTGGTGCCAAACATTAGAATTCTGCACAGTACTTGCCACAGCACCCTCAGGACTGGTATCATCTTGAGATCTTCTTCTGTGTCACTCTATCTTGGAATAAAGGCTCATGGTTTCTTAATCCTCGTTCGCTAGTCTCCACCTCCGAAATCTTGCTTGAATTGATAAATCTTTCCTTTTGGACACTGAGCGAGAGCCTCGCACAACTGTCTGCTGCTACTCAGGGCTTCCAAGATCCTTGCTTTCAGTGGGTGGAGGGGGGGATCCTAACAGTCCACAAATGTGTACTCAGGCAGGAAGCAGGCACCACAATCCTGGATGCTTCATTTGAATCCTACCAATCAAACCTTCCCTCGGCAATCAAGGCTGTCAGAATGAGACCTTGACTTTCTGTCCAAGGTAAATGATATTGGGTTTTCGATAAGTGTGTGAAGGGGGCACGACTCCGTTCTATCAGGGCTTCTGGGAGTGTTTTTGACAAATGGTTGACAGCTGGGCTTTGTAAAGGGAAAACCATAACTCTTTATTGCTGGGCAGATAATGACACATGCAAGTGAGTCCTAACACTCAGTTCCCATTCCCAAATCTCAGGGTAACACTAAACGGGAACTGGTTTGTATTCCCTCACCTCTGTCCACAGTAAATAACTTTGTGTGAGAAATAGGTGTGTGAAAGGAAAAGGGCTTCTCCCAGTAGCATGAAGTCACGGGTGGGAGTATGATTGGAGTGTGAAGGGGAAATCTGGAGGGTCAGAGGGGTTTGACAGATGGTAAGGGATTTCAAAATGGAAGGAGGTCCTATTCTATGCTTGTATGGAACTCTCAGAGCCTTGACTAATGTATGCTCTGTCTGCTGTATTAAGATGTTCGATATGTAACTCTGTTGTAACGATATGTAACTCTGCTGTGCACATGATTATGCGCCCAGCTACCTGAGGGTTCGGACGCGCTTTATAAATAAACAAACTAAACTAAACTAAACCTTGTGTTTGCTTCCTGTTGTCAGATCATAGGGCGTTTGAAATGTGTGTCAAGAGCTGAAGTTGTAATAGTTCTACTGGAAGCATGAACACATCGAAATCTCACTTCCAGCCCAAAATGCTCCCTTGACTACTGAGCATGTGAAATCAAAGGTGTGGGTGCTTCCCTGGTGGAGGTCATGTGAGGGTCTTTTCTGTTAACGAAATGTATAATTATAGCGGTGTGACGCGTCCTTTCTCATGGATCAGGTATCTCATTATGTGCTACTGAACAATGAGAACTTAACATTTGTTTCAAGGGCAGTGGGTGCCGGTGATTCTGTTGTACCTGTGTCAAAATCCAAGAATTTAGAGTCTAAAAAGTAGGCTTAATAACGAAATCAGGGCACACAGCAGATCCCATTGCTGCAAATGAGTTTAATGTTCGGTTAATGAACGGGACACATATCATTGTTTGTGAAGGACCATAGGACATCACCAGGCCTTCCGTGTACATGCTATGATGTATGATTCTACAAGCCGGCATTGGAGAAAGAAAGAACAAGAACACAGAGGCCTGATGCAATAGGGGATGCATCTGACCTGGATACCAAGGGACATTATATTGCAAAGGAAGCCGGACTTGCAATATTGCAGGTTATATGGAAAACCCAGGGATTTCCAGGCAAGGAACTTGACCAACTATAAGAAGGGGATGTCTTGAGTCATCTTGATATTATGGACACTTCGCCAGTCCTAATAGGATAATAATAATTTTAATAAACATAACAAGAGAATGACTTTGAAGGCAGACAATAGGAGTTACTTTACCCTGTCAATAGGTGTTCCATGATTTGGTACCCAATCTGGCTGGGAAGCCATCAATGTAGTCTAAGGATATTGCCCCTAAATATTCAATATATAGGAAGGTCAGTACTATATGGACCAAATCTGTCAAATGTACAGGGCAGAGGCCTTACTGAAAGTCCTGAAGGAAATGTGCAATGCTACCGAAAAAGGCAAGGGCTGCAGGTCCTGTTTTTTTCATATAAAACAGCAAGTGCAGTAGGTGTTTGAGAAAATGAGACCATCAATTCAGCTGCCCTAACCGTTACCTTTACAGGGCACTGAATAGCCTCAGTACCGAAGGATCCATGAATGCTGACTTTGCATAAAACCAAAATCTAATGGTACAGCTGCATAACTATATAAGAAAAGGGATTCGCCAACAGCTGCTCCAAGGCTGTATATCTCTATTGAAAACCTTTACACCAGATGCTGCATTGCAGGTACAAGTTAGACGACGAGTGTAGTCGTCATGCCTTTTTTAGGTTGGATTGTGTATGGACCATAACTCAATACCGTGCAGAGGTAATCATATGAGAACTGCACCTCGTCCTGGTAGCGGCTGCACACTCATTCCCTACCTGGGGGATTGCAAGCGAGAAGGCAATTCTTGAAACCACAACAGAACAGACCCTATATCTAGAGGCACATCTAAGACCAGACTCGTATTTCTGGGCTGACAGACACAACCCTCTCAACGGGTGGCGGCCGCTAAAAATGAACATTCATGACTGTTGGAGTGACTTAGTCAGTGGTCGACCACAAGCTTTTACATGCGTATGATCTGATATGATAGGTTATTTATAATGGGCTTAATACCCAGAGGTTTCTAAGCACGGACCCAGGGATCAAACTGGTGGTGCTCTGTGTCTTCTTGCTTCCAAAGCGAGCATGTTGCCCCTGAGCTATGCTCCCGAGACATGGACCAGCCCAAAGATCAATCCTGGGCTATGGAGATTGCTACAAAAGGCTGCTGAATTGACTTGACATTGTTAACTCTGCAACTGGCCAAAGTGAAGATGCAGAGTCTGGAGGATCTGGGGAACAGAAAGTGTCTCCAGGATATCACCGAGAATCTGCTACTGAGAGAGTAGTGATCCATTCCCCCCACAAGCAGAACGACAGGGATTTGCCTTCCATGTGTTACTAGTGCAAAGAAGCTTGACTGGGCTCAGAATGATCTGCAATGCATGGGCTACCTGCATACAGTTCACAATGGAGATCACATAGAAGATTCCACAACTGCATCTAACATGCCTGGACCTTTGGAACATGTATCACTGTGACCTTCCCTTCCCAGCTCAGCAGTCATTTCTCTGGTTCACTGTGCTGGAAAAATACCTTTAGTTTGAGCTGCTCCCATTCCACCTGAAATCGACTCCAAAAGCTTTACCCAAACTATCGGCACCAGTGACAAGCTTCATGCACACTGATTCCCATATCTTCATGAAGAGTGTGGGGGGTCCTCTATACCTAACAGGGCCCAAGGCCTTCTTCTATGCGTAGCCCCTGCTGCCACTGACACTCAGGCTAGTCAGAAAGACAACCAGGGAGGAGGCGGAAATCATTTTAGTCATCACCCACTGACCACAGACACCATCGCTCCCTCTTCCTGGGAGGCTTTCCGTAGACCTGGCTCTGACTCTCTCGGTGGGGCCGTCACCTGATGGGATCAGTGTCAGCTCAAGCTTGGAGGTTGAGCTTCATGGTCTGGAGTTACCATCAGAGGTAGCTTGGCTGGTTTACAGGTCATGGTATCTATCAAATAGCAGTGCTTATGTGTACCAAAGGTCTTCTTTCCAAGCATGCTTTGGATCGCCCATTCTATTACCGCCCTCCAAAAGTATTGGACTTCCTACAAAATTGTTCCCATATAAGGTTAGCAGTAGTCAGCATTAAAGTGTAGTGGGTGGCAATTTGGGTTTTTAGGACATTCTCAGGTGAGCTGGCAGTGCTTAACGAGATGCTAAAGAAGCTAACACGAGGATCCCTTCTTCTCAATCCATGGAGAAAGAAATGTGTTGACAGCTTTACTAATGAAGAAATATGATATATGATATGATATGGCATTTATAACGTGCCTATGCACAAGTGTCACTTAAATAAATACTGGGTCTGGTGGACCTAGAACAGAAATGATGCTCTCAAAACCTCTTACATTTATTTAGCTGACACTCCATTCAGGGCTATCTAACAACCCACCCTTGATAAGAACGTTTCTTTTTTCAAAATAATACTTTGAGTTTAAAGGTAGTCCCCACCTGACAACAGGGGGAATACATAGAATAATACTGGGTTGTCAACAAATAATGTACAGCATCACACAGCACCCAGACTCAATATGTTTGCCAGTGAAAAACAACCCATGATATACAAAAAGAGCATTACATTTTCTTATCAGACATATCCATAGCTATTTTAAACTACAGGTTTGTGCATTATATTTGCTTTAATGACACACAGAAAATTGCCAAAGCACTAAAATGACAAGTCATGTCATGAAAAATGCATAAAGTGCAATCCATTACTGGAAGTGCATCATGATAATTATGACCAATTGAGAAATTCTGCATACAAAATACAAGCACATTTAAATAACTTTTGGTTGGAGGAATCAGTGAGTCAGGAACTGAACGATATTTGGCGTGAAATTGCATGATATTCAACAGAAGTGATTGCGAATGTATATCTGATGTGACTTTTTCCCCAACTAGCCAGTGCAAGGGTTTATTTATTTATTTATTGCATTTGTGATACTCCCAAACCCTTAGGTGCCACGGCTGTCCTCCAAATAACAACTGTATCCAAACAAATCCCGAATATGGGATGGAACAAGGGAAGGAAGGAATGAAGTGACAAGATTCCTATTTCAATATAACTTCTCATTCTCTAGCTCTCTGTGGATTTGTTCCATAGAGGTCGCAAAATGATGCTTAGCAAACAGAAGCTCAGCACAGCTGAAAAGCGCCTATTAGTGTAAGCCGGATATTTCTTAAAAAACTCACCTTAAGGATGACTGTTTAATCTGCAAATGCACTTCTAAACCCCCGATTTTACTCCTAATTTACTAATTAGGCACGGAATGGAACAGATTCTCCATTCCAGGGTTTTACAAAGAAAAGACAAATATCATTATGTTTAACTTTCAGTTCATTAGAAACGTTGAAAATAATGAACTAAACTAGGAGGGCTCCTTCCCGGGAGCAGATATTAGAACTGAAGCGCGCTCTGTGCCCAGCGCTCTATTGACTCAGAAGATCACGCGCGTTGCTTGGGCGCAGGATCAAATTAAAACGCCTAATTCTCTCCTATCGATCGAAGGAACGTTGGCACGTGCGTTCCTGCCGTGCATAATTAACGCACGGATGAGTTTTACTTTGCAGTGATGGCGACGTGATGACCTGGCACATAAACTGCTTGGGTGGTGATGTTTAACTCTTGGGAACTGAAACCTCCAGGCCGCGCCGCACATGATCAAGACGTAATTCATCTTGGCGACCACTAGAGGGCAATCCAGATAAATGAAAAGCGTGTAACAGAGTTGGGGCGAACCATCGCCCAAGGGTAACAAGGTATTCTCGCCTTTAAAATGTTGTTGACGAGACTAGGGGCTACCACGGTAGCATAGCAACAGGAATTCTAAAGAAATGAAATTAGAGAAAACTGAGGGATAAAGCAAAAGCTTATGCAATATCTGCGGCCTGGCAAACGTAGAAACAGTTGATGTGCGTGTGTTATGGAAGCGCATCACAAGATACACGTGGGCAAGACGTTGAAGAAGGGTAAACAGATGACATACAGAGAAGACCCATATTGGCATGAAGAGAAAAAGTGACACTTCTCTCGACCATCTGAATTAGAAAGCTGTGATAAAACAAGGTGTGGCACACTGTTGGGCTGTTAATGCGTTGACCTCTTACATGGTTAACAGATAATGTGGCATTAATACCCGATCCAGTGGGACCGCTCGGGTGTTATCTGCCTGGGGCGCGAGTTAAAGACCTGAACAGAATGAGGGTGTTTAAAGAGGGGCCCGGCCCGATAACACCCGATCTGGCAGGCCTGATAGGGCGTTAAGGCCATTAGCCCCCCGGGTTACCAAAGCGGCACCCGGGGGTGCTAAAAAAAGAATGCTCCTTCCGGCAACGGGACGCACATTGTGTCCCGTTTATGAAGGAAAATCCTTTACCAACATGGCCGTATGGAGCCCCTCCTTCCCTTTCCATGGCAGCCGCTCTGAGAAGAGAGGAAGGTGTGGCTGCAATAAGGTAAGTTGGGGGTGGCGGGATTAAAAATTAAATAAAGGAGACGAGTGGGGTGGGGAACATGGTGGCTGGGGAGCCGGCCGTCAGGCAGATTGGAACGCGGTCTTACACCGGCGGTTCAAGCCCGCGTCCTAGCCACGCGATTGGCTGGCTCCCCCCCCGGCCCGGTTTCTAATGCATTATTGTTCCCACTGAGCTGAGCCACAACAGCTGGGAGGGTGGCTGGGAGGCCAGTGCAAGGCGGAGGACCTGTATTGCTCGTACTCTAGGGCTCCTTGCCTGCGGAGTGGTTCAGGCTGTTCCCTGCTGGGATCTGCTGCAGGATATCACCTTCTGTACTCTTCCTCCCTCAAGAGGACAGCCAAGATGCAGAGGAAAGGCTTCGATAAATTGGATGATAAGTTCTGTGATGCCCTAGTACGGTGCTGCTGTCGAGCGAGGAACGGAGAACGGGCACCGGAGAATGGAGGGATTTCCAGCCGTCTTGAACCTGGTGCTCCCTTGATAGGAGGCCCCCAAGTGGCCCTCAGTTCTAAGCTGGCAGGGAATGGGAGACTCAGCCAAGTGAACTTGTTTGTTTGTGCTGTTGCTTAAATTGACCGATTGCCATTTACTGCTGCTAATTGTTGCTAACAGTGTAGTGATTTGTGAATGTGGGCCTTGACCTTTGAGCCACTTACTACTATCCACAATTTTGTCTTCCAACATTCGTTGGGATGGGGGAAAAAAGGCCAATCATAGCCACAGCCAAGATGCGTCCAGGGGAAGAAATTAAAAAAAGGTACCCCTAAACACCATAATGCCAAATCCATACTAGACCCAAACCTCCAAAAAATAACTGGCAAATTGGAAGAACAATTCCAAGTTATAGAAAAAGAGCTTATGGCAAAACTTTGGATTTTCGTGTCTCAAATCTGCTAGCATCTACAAGCATCTACAAGCAAGCACGCTAACAGGAAGGCTGTTCCCACTGAAATATGCACCTATAGGGTGGCAGAGACTACACTCCTATCCCAGCCCCGACCCCTGCCTAATGCTGAAAGACTTAGGGGCCGATTCATGGAACAAACATGCGCCGAAAATCTTCGCGCAAGCAGGCGCAAGCAGGCGCAAGCAGAAAAAAACAGGCGCACGCAAACGCGTGCGATTCATGGAAGTCCCTGCGCGTGTTTACCTCGGGATGTGCGCCAAACCCGTGCATGGCGCACACGTCACTGCAACATCCCAAAAGACCTGTGCGACGCGCACAGTGAAAGCGCACAACCTCGGCGCATACACCAGAAAGTGGGCAGAACACGGGGCGTAACGCGCGGAATGGGGAACAACTCGCGAAAACAAGGGCGTAACTGGGGATGTACTGCAGGGAAGCAGACGGAACGCCCACACGCACCCGAACCACACGTATTCATGGAATCGAATAGGGCAAAGCCACGCACAGCGAAAGACACGCACAAGCCGATACACGTCCGCCACACAAAGGCAGGCGGTAGCGTCCCTGCGCATTACAAAAGTGGCAACATACAGCAATTGTGCGAGCCGGGCACGTGTATTTCGGGGTTACGCAGGAAGTTACACATGCGATTGAGCGGGGTACGTGTATTCCGGGGGTTCGCGGGAAGTCATGCGGGAAGTCACGCGATCTGGCCTGGGGGAGCGGGCTGCGTGTATTTCAGGGGTTCGCGTGAACTTTCTCACGCGATCGGGCCTGGGGGAGCGGGCTACGTGTATTTCAGGGGTTCGCATGAAGTTTTTCACGCGACCGGGCCTGGGGGAGCGGGCTACGTGTATTTCAGGGGTTCGCGTGAAGTTATTCACGCGATCGGGCCTGGGGGAGCGGGCTAAGTGTATTTCAGGGGTTTGCGTGAACTTTCTCACGCGATCGGGCCTGGGGGAGCAGGCTACGTGTATTTCAGGGGTTCACGTGAAGTTTTTCACGCGATCGGGCCTGGGGGAGCGGGCTACGTGTATTTCAGGGGTTCGCGTGAAGTTTCTCACACGATCGGGCCTGGGGGAGCGTGCTACGTGCATTACAGGGGTTCGCGTGAAGTTTTTCACGCGATCGGGCCTGGGGGAGCGGGGTACCACTCACCGCCTGCCTTGCGTGTAGAAGAACGCGTAGCCAACACCCGCTGTGAAGTAATAGCGTGTGAACCCCAACGGATGGAAAACACACGCACCGCACGAAAACCACGTACAGAACATAAAGGCACGCGGGATCACCAAGCCCTGCCAGGGCAACGCCCGTGCGCAAAACGTCACAGACACGCTTACGCTGTAAGGGCCTTTGGTCCAATGAAATCGCGTACGCGTGCTGACGCGCTTACGCGCTAAGGGCCTTTCCTCGATTTTCACGCTGACGTGCAGGATTTTCACGTGCCAAATCACTCCGTATCAAGCTGGCCACGCGAAAACACACGGAAGACCACGCACCTGCCCAGAAGGCCGAATTACAGCCCCCCAGTGGCCCCGAGCAGCCTCCCACGTGCCATCTGCTGCTGCCTGCCTGCCTGCCTGCCTGCTGCCACCGTGCCCTGCCATTTGGTGCCTGCACATCAGCCATCTGCAGGTGTCCAGTTGCTGTGTCCACCCCTGCTGGAACAGAAGACTCACGACACGGATAACATCGCTCCACAGCCCAGCCCCAGGACCCAGTTGCCCACCCACTCCTGCCCCTGGGGTTGCCATGTCGGGCACATCAACATCTGTCATCAGTGGCAACCCCTGGCCAGAGGGGCAGAGGGGTACCAGCTTCACTGCCACCGAAGTTGGTGTCCTGGTGGAGCAAGTCCTGGGGCAGTATGATGCCCTCTTCGGATCGTCCCGCGCCAACAAGGAAGGACGGGAGAGGATCTGGGCCGACTGTGTGGTTGCCATCAACGCGGAGGGGGTGGCAACCCGCACCATCCAGAAGGTCAAGAAGCGCTGGGAAGACTTGAGGTCCAGGACCCTCATGAAGGCCCGGCGCCTCGTGGAGGGGGGCCGGGGCCGCTTGAGTTCCATCCAGTTGAGGGTCCTGGAACGCGCACACCCAGCGCTCCACGCCCAGGTCCTTGAGAGGGAGACCCGTCTGGAGTTGAGCGGTAAGTGGCCAAGCATTGCTGTGTGAGACAGGGCATGTTGCAGTGTGCTGGTTGTCTGATACTTGCCTGCATGTGTGACATAGACCATGTATGCATGTATGTGTGCAGGGACATCATGGGAATGCATGTGCGACCTGTAATGTTTGAACCGCACGGTTGTTGCATGTGTTTGAATGCGACATGGGGAGCCCTGCGCAGATTGAACACATGAGAGCATGGCAGTCTCTGTTCCTGGACATGGGTGGGGGCGAGGGATGGGTGCTGATGCCAGATACATATGTGGTATCAATGTCTGTGTGCCTGACCTGCGTGTCTGTAACTTGTGAGTGCCATGGATGCATGACACATGTCTGTGACAATGTACAGATTCACTGATGCAGCCTAGTCATCCTTGTATGCACTGTGATTGGGGTGTACTGGGCCAGATGGATGTGACTGAGTTGAAGTGTGTGCATGTGATAGGCATGACCCATGATGCATGTGAGTCCCATTACATTGTATGATTCGAGAGTCCATTGGACATGCATTGAAATGTCCCTGGCACGCACCAAGACTGTCACTGTGTGTGTTTTGCCTGGACTGACACATGTGTTGTGGTGTGACATGATGGAAGTGTACTTTGACAGTGGCACTCATCTGCTATTGCTTCCTGTCTAGGGGACCATTGTACAGTACCCTGATGCTTGTGTTCTATGTTTCCCTCTACGCAGCGGCTAGTGAAGGAGAGGGCGGAGAGGGCGCTGTGGAGCAAGGCGGAGGGGATGCCCCCACGGCTGCAGCGGAAGGGGTGGGTGAGCCCCCACAGGGGCCTGCTACGGCGGTAGACAGCGAGGAGCCATCCAGGTTGGTGGTTTCCGCAGAGGAGGAGGAGGCCGCCACTGAGGCGCACATGGGGCCTGGTGGGGGCATCCCTGCTGGTGCAAGTGGTGCAGTCCAGGGGCAGGGGCAGGAGGCAGCACAGGTCACCGTGGAGGGGCCTGTGCATGTCGCTGTCCCTGAACCTGTGGGTGCACCACCTTGCACCAGCAGGGATGCCCCGTCCCAGGCCCGTCCGCAGGTAGAGGGGATGTCCATGTCATCTGACTCCCCTCCACCTGCGGACGAGGGGACCCCTGGCCGTGTGGAGAAGGTCCTGATTGGGGTCGCGATGCGCACGGCTGTGATTCGTGATGCCGTGCATGCTTCCCAGGAGGAGCATGCAGTTCATCACGAAGAGCACCGTGCCGACGGGGGTTTCCTACATGTGTCGGCCAATCTGGCGGCCCTCTCCTCCTCTGTGGAGACTATACGCCAGTCGTTCTCCTTGCCGTCTTCCGGCCCAGATGCCACCAGGGCCCCCTGTGGACCTGCCCTGACCAATGCAGCCAGCTCGGTGGGGATCCCATCCCTGCCACAGTCGGGAGTCAGAGGTCCAGCAGGGGTGGACAACACAGCAACTGGACCCCAGCAGATGGAGGATGTGACGGCATCATCGGGCAGGGCACGTGCACGACGGCGTCGGTGGTTTCCATCTTCCTGGATGCCGTCGTGCTGGCAGAGGCAGTGGCGTCGGAGGCAGCAGCAGGCTCGACGTGGGAGGCATCATGGCTCGGGGCCATCAAGATCAGAGGGGCAGGCATCGGCCGGAGGGCAGGAGAACCCTGGGATGGTAGTGTCTTCCGTGTGGGAGCAGTTGGTCCAGCGGATAGGTGCGGAGCGGCAGCGGGCGGAAGAGGAGCGGCTCACCATGGTCAGGGCGGAGTTCTCCATGCGTCGGGCGTTGAGGCGGGCTGAGTGCCTCGAGGAAGCTCGCAGGGAGTTTGAGGTGAACATGGAGTTATCCCTTCGAGACCTCGGGGCCAGGACAGAGTCCCGCCTCCAGGACATCGACATGGAGTTCGATGATGCCCTGGCCGGCAACATCACAGAGTGAGCCGCAGGACTTGCCCGCTGCCATTGTATATAGTTCTTTAGTTAGTTAGTGTTAGGTTTCCTTTATTTGTTTTTATTATTTTGGACCGCTCGGACAATGGCCACTTTTCTGTATATAGTTTTTTTATTAGGTAGTAGTAGGTTTCATTTATAGTGTTGGGCTCATGGACCCTGGAATATTCTTGTGTATAGTTGGATTTTTTAAAATACATTTTTTTGATTTATATTTGTGTTCACCATGAAGCAATGGTTTTTCCTTATTTTTTTCACCATGATTTTGCTTTGGACAACATTAGTTTTTGGATTCCTTTGTTTTTTGGATTTTTACATTACTTATCGGACATGGACAATTTATTTTGTTATCCCCATTGTTGTATGTTTGATTAGTTTACTTCATTTTCTTCGTGAATACATGTTTTTATAACTTTCTTTTGTGGTATTTTCTCATTGGTTTCATGCATGTCATGATATGGGTTTTGACATTCACTTGCACCCATTGTGTATGTGTGTGTGAGGGACATGTGTTCATTTACATACTTGCCATTGGGGTTGTATCATGTAATTGCATTTGCTATGTGGGTGGATGCAATCCTTGGCTGGGTGTTTGTGCTGGGTATGCTGCCCATTACTGCCATGATTGTGTATCGTCAGGACCTGGGGCAGGGGAACATGGTTGGTGGCCTGCTGGCAGGTGCCCCACAGTGCTGGGGGGTGGGGGTGCAAGGTGACATGAGTGGGACATGAGTGGGGGCCCCACAGTGCTGGGTGGTGGGGGTGGTGGGGAACATGAGTTGGGCATGGGTGGGGGCCTGCTGGCAGCTGCCCCTGCACTGCTGGGGGGGGTGGGGGTGGTGGGAGACATGGGTGGGTTCCTGGTGGAGGCTGCCCCTGGTGACTGGGGGGTGGGGGTGGTGGGAGACATGGGTGGGGGCCTGGTGGAGGCTGCCCCTGGTGACTGGGGTGGTGGGGGTGGTGGGAGACATGGGTGGGAGCCTGGTGGAGGCTGCCCCTGGTGACTGGGGGGAGGGTGGGGGTGGTGGGAGACATGGGTGGGGGCCTGCTGGCAGGTGCCCCGCAATGCTGGGGGTGGGGGTGCAAGAGGACATGAGTTGGTGATCATTGGTGCAAGGAGACATGTGCCTTTGCTGGGGGGCATGCCCATGTTGGGTGGGCTGTCTGCGGGACATGACCAGGGATGCAGGGTAGTCCCCTGTGGTGTGGGCTGCCTGCAGGGGCCGTGAAGGGTGTACAGGGAACACCTGGGAGGACCCACACTGGCAAATCACATGTAGGACTCCCCGGCACCCCTGAAATACACGTGCCCTGCTGAAATCGCGTGTAAAACTTCGTGCGCACCCCTAATACCCGCACGCAGCCCAATCGTGTGTAAAACTTCGCGCGCACCCCTAATACCCGCACGCAGCCCAATCGCGTATACAACTTTGCGCGTACCCCTAATACCCGCACGCAGCCCAATCGCGTGTGAAACTTTGCGCGCACCCCTAATACCCAAACGCAGCCCAATCGCGTGTGGAACTTCCCACGCACCCCTGAAATACACGCGCACAGGCCAATCGCGTGTGGAACTTCACGCGCACCCCGAAATACACGTACCCTGATGGAATCGCGTGTGGAACTTCACGCGCACCCCGAAATACACGTACCCTGATGGAATCGCGTGTGGAACTTCACGCGCACCCCGAAATACATTACCCTGATGGAATCGCGTGTGGAACTTCCCGCGCACACCTGAAATACACGCGCCCAGGCCAATCGCGTGTGGAACTTCCCGCGCCCAGGCCAATCGCGTGTGGAACTTCCCGCGCACCCCTGAAATACACGCGCCCAGGCCAATCGCGTGTGGAACTTCCCGCGCACCCCTGATATACACGCGCCCAGGCTATTCGCGTGTGGAACTTCCCGCGTACCCCTGAAATACACGCGCCCAGGCCAATCGCGTGTGGAACTTCCCGCGCACCCCTGAAATACACGTACCCTGCTGATATCGCGTGTGGAACTTCACGCGCACCCCGAAATACACGTACCCTGATGGAATCGCCTGTGGAACTTCACGCGCACCCCAAAATACATGTACCCTGATGGAATCGCGTGTGGAACTTACCGCGCACCCCTGAAATACACGCGCCCAGGCCAATCGCGTGTGGAACTTCCCGTGCCCAGGCCAATCGCGTGTGGAACTTCCCGCGCACCCCTGAAATACACGCACCCAGGCTATTCGCGTGTGGAACTTCCCGCGCACCCCTGAAATACACGCGCCCAGGCCAATCGCATGTGGAACTTCCCGCGCACCCCTGAAATACACGCGCCCATCGCGTGTGGAACTTCCCGCGCACCCCTGAAATAAACGTACCCTGCTGATATCGCGTGTGGAACTTCACGCGCCCAGGCCAATTGCGTGTGGAACTTCCCGCGCACCCCTGATATACACGCGCCCAGGCTATTTGCGTGTGGAACTTCCCACGTACCCCTGAAATACACGCGCCCAGGCCAATCGCGTGTGGAACTTCCCGCGCACCCCTGAAATACACGTACCCTGCTGATATCGCGTGTGGAACTTCACACGCACCCCGAAATACACGTACCCTGATGGAATCGCCTGTGGAACTTCACACGCACCCCAAAATACATGTACCCTGATGGAATCGCGTGTGGAACTTACCGCGCACCCCTGAAATACACGCGCCCAGGCCAATCGCGTGTGGAACTTCCCGTGCCCAGGCCAATCGCGTGTGGAACTTCCCGCGCACCCCTTAAATACACGCGCCCAGGCCATTCGCGTGTGGAACTTCCCGCGCACCCCTGAAATACACGCACCCAGGCTATTCGCGTGTGGAACTTCCCGCGCACCCCTGAAATACACGCGCCCAGGCCAATCGCGTGTGGAACTTCCCGCGCACCCCTGAAATACACGCGCCAATCGCGTGTGGAACTTCCCGCGCACCCCTGAAATAAACGTACCCTGCTGATATCGCGTGTGGAACTTCACGCGCACCCTGAAATACACGTACCCTGCTGATTTTGCGTGTGGAACTTCACGCGCACCCCGAAATACACGTACCCTGATGGAATCGCGTGTGGAACTTCCCGCGCACCCCTGAAATACGCGTACCCTGCTCGCACGGGGCCAATCGCGTGAGGTACTTCCCGCGCACCCCAGTGATACACGTAGCCCGCTTGCTGTGCTGGTACAGGGTTAGCGCAGCCCTTTGCGCTGGATTGGGTATGTTGATGGCTTTTCCCTGCGCGGGAGGCGTTCTTGGGGGCGTAACTGGCGCTGTTGCAGGGTCGTTGCGCCACTGTGCGCCACGGCTGGTTTTGGTGGCTGGAATCCATGAATACGCTGTGCGCGGAAATGGATTTCAGCGCACGCGGCTGGCGCAGGGATTCGCACGCGCACACTGTGCGCCAGCCGCGTGCGCCACTTGTGTGCTGAATTCTATGAATTACCCCCTTAATGATTTGGGGTTGCCCAGTTCTACTGGACTTATCACCCAAGGGGCTGGTTCCATCTGCAATCTCTACTGTGATTGTGTCTCTAAGACACAACTACATCTACAGCAAAACAAACAAAACTTAAATAATGACCAAGCATGCTGAACAGACCAGTCGGAACTGCTGTTTTGGGAGGACATTTCCCTACTATCAAACCATTTTCAAGAGAAAAGGTTGGATCTGTGGGGACAATTGCAATCAATTATAGACTTTTTTTTAAAGAATTGAAAGCACGCTTTTTAAAAAATATGTATCAATTATGGACGATATCTTAAGAGTTGTAAAAAAGTGTGGTACCACTCAGACAGACAACATGGGGAAAAAAACCTATAAAAAGTCCTAAATCCCCCAGAGCTCACTTAATGAACGAATGGCATGAAAGCCCCCATCTGCCAGCCTCAATATTCATCCACCAACCCAAGAAACTGATGGCCAGAAAGGAGGCATGGGTGGGGGCAAAACTATTGACGGTGATTGTATTGTGATTTCTTTTGCTTCATCTAACCTCGCAAAGTATGTGGTGTGTTCTAACTTGGATTGGTTGTCACGCACCAACAGAATAGGCATTGTCCTTCTTTCCTTTTTGTCCCCTCCTTGTTTCCCAACCACTCAAGCACCTACATGTACTGTACCCAATGGTCTGCAAACCTCTGTAGCTCCAGAGCCCCCCCCCCTTGAGTACATGCGCTAGTAGAGATGCTAGTCACATACAACCTAGGGGGTCTGGTGACATCTGACAGGTTCCTTGGTGAACGTCTTAATATGGAAGGCCTACCACCTGCGACGAACTCAGGATCTATCATAAGCAAAACAGATTTTCTTTTTTTTAAAAAAATGTGTATGGCGCATCGAACCCGCAGATATCTGGGCGCAAGGTTACAAGTTTGCTTTAAGCTTCAGGTTTACAGATATTGCAAACTAGCAAATACACATGATACCATTGGAATGTACAGGGAAAACGGAGACAGATAGAATACAAGGACACCGTGTTACATACACCAATGTTAAATACAGAAGGCAGCAAAGTGATGATAAGCAGGGGTAAGAACTATATGACATAATACAGTAGTAAGTACAAGGAATGATCCGAAGACGATAGAAATCACTTGTCTTTTGTTCTCAGCCAGTTTAAGGTAATGCGCCTAAAATTGTGGAAGTATTGTTCCACTCTTAAGGAATGTGGGAGTGCGTTCCAAGTCTGTGCTGTCATGACAGGGTATGACCAGGCAGAAGGAGTTGACTGTTCTAGTTGGGCGGGATGTAGATTTCTTGACTATTCTCTCCGTCAGGTAGAGTGGTGCTGCTTTGTTGGTATTACCCAAATCGTTTGTTTACAATTGTTCGAATGAACAATTGACCGAATTTAAAGGGTCACAATTGACCTTTTCACAACTGACCTCATATGATATGATATGAAAGAGAGGGGGAGAGTGGGAAGGAAATGGAAACAGACAGGCGACTACCGTACTAGGCCTGACGACATTTCTGTTAGAGCTGGAAAAAAACAAGAGGTGAGGGAGAGGGGTGCCGAAAGGTAGGGGAGGAACAAAACAAGCGACTGTCATATTGGGCCTGACGACATTTCAGATAGTGCTGGAGGGGGTTGGGGAGGAAAAAAACAGTAAGGGGAGGGAAGAGGAGAGAGACGAGGTTACTATCATGCTAAGTCCAGGGACAATTCTGATAGAGTAAGTGCATAGAAGAAAGTAAGGGGAAGAGATAGGAAAAAGGAGAAGGGAAAGGAGGAGAGAACAGAGAGTTGGCAGTCAAAAGAGTGGAGAAGCAAGAGGGGAGAGTGCATTCAATTGCAGAAGTCAGTAGTAACACATAATGTTGCAAGCCAGGATACAAGATGAAGATGGGAACAGCATGATTCAGGGCCACCATGAGTACAAGATGCAAAGGAAGTCCAGCATGAGAGTTGAGAAAGGGTGACGCACCATGAATGAATGAAGTCCATAAAAGTCAAATCCAGCATTGTCCACAAGACAGTGATGGTGAAACCAGAATGTATCAGGACAGACTCCTGCAGAAGTAGGCTTGAGTGGGGAGCAGGGTAGAAGAATCAAGCAAAACAGGCAACACCTGTGTGCGAGAATGGGGGGCACAAGGGAACATCACGGGGGAACAGAGGGAGTAACACATGTTGGTGCATGCCTACCTGCTGTCTGAGCAGGGGGTCGGGCCCTGGGTCCTCCTGGTCCGAACAGGTCCAAACAGGAATTCCCCTTTTCTTCGTCTGCCCTTCGCTTAGGACGCCCGGGCGAGAGACGCCCTTGATCTAATAGTTAGGAGCAGGAAGGAAGAGGCAGGGCTAAGAAGGTGGGTGGTGCTTTTTAAGTGGTGAAAAAAAAGCGTAAAACAGGAAGGCACCAGGTGGGCGGGGCTTGTGAAGTGGTGGAAAAGAGCAGCAAACAGGAAGGCACCAGGTGGACTGGGGCTTAGGCCAGGTGACCTAGATCCACTTGCACCTGCTTCACATCTGCAAAGGAAAAGAGGCTGTAGGGCTACTTAAGTAAGGAAAAAGAGCGGCAGGCAGGAAGGTACCAGGTGAGTGGGGCTTAGGCCAGGTGACCTAGATCCACTTGCACCTGCTCCCCATCTGCAAAGGAAAAGAGGCTGGAGGACTCCTTAAGTAGGAAAAAGGAGCGGCAAAGAGGAAGGCACCAGGTGGGCGGGGATTGCTAAGTGGTGAAAAAGAGCAGCAAACAGGAAGGTAGAAGGTGGGCGGGGCTTGCTAAGTGGTGAAAAAGAGCAGCAAACAGGAAGGCACTAGGTGGATGGGGCTTAGGCCAGGTGACCTAGATCCTCTTGCACCTGCTCCCCATCTGCAAAGGAAAAGAGGCTGGTGTGCTCCTTAAGTAGGGAAAAAGAGCGGCAAACAGGAAGGCACCAGGTGGGCGGGGCTTGCTAAGTGGTGAAAAAGAGCAGCAAACAGGAAGGCACCAGGTGGGCGGGGCTTGCTAAGTGGGGAAAGAGAGCGGCAGGCAGGAAGGCACCAGGTGGGCGGAGATTAGGCCAGGTGACCTAGATCCATTTGCACCTGCTCCCCAACTGCAAAGGAAAAGAGGCTGGAGGGCTCCTTAAGTAGGAAAAAGGAGCGGAAAACAGGAAGGCACCAGGTGGGGGTGGGCGGTGCTTGCTAAGTGGTGAAAAAGAGCGGCAAACAGGAAGGCACCAGGTGGGCGGGACTTGCTAAGTGGTGAAAAAGAGTGGCAAACAGGAAGGCACCAGGTGGGCGGGGCTTGCTAAGTGGTGTAAGAAAGCGGCAAACAGGAAGGCACCAGGTGGGTGGAGCTTAGGCCAGGTGACCTAGATCCTCTAGCACCTGCTCCCCATCTGCAAAGGAAAAGAGGCTGGAGTGCTCCTTAAGTAGGGAAAAAGAGTGGCAAACAGGAAGGCACCAGGTGGGCGGGGCTTGCTAAGTGGTGTAAGAAAGCGGCAAACAGGAAGGCACCAGGTGGGTGGAGCTTAGGCCAGGTGACCTAGATCCTCTAGCACCTGCTCCCCATCTGCAAAGGAAAAGAGGCTGGAGTGCTCCTTAAGTAGGGAAAAAGAGTGGCAAACAGGAAGGCACCAGGTGGGTGGGGCTTGCTAAGTGTTGAAAAAGTGCAGCAGGCAGGAAGGCACTAGGTGGGTGGGGCTTAGGCCAGGTGACCTAGATCCACTTGCACCTGCTCCCCATCTGCAAAGGAAAAGAGGCTGGAGGACTCCTTAAGTAGGGAAAAGGAGCGGCAAACAGGAAGGCACCAAGTGGGCAGGGCTTGCTAAGTGGTGAAAAAGAGCAGCAAACGGGAAGGCACCAGGTGGGCGGGGCTTGCTAAGTGGTAAAAAAGAGCGGCAAACATGAAGGCACCAGGTGGGCGGGGCTTAGGCAGGTGACCTAGATCCACTTGCACGTGCTCCCCATCTGTAAAGGAAAAGAGCCTCGGGGGCTCCTTAAGTAGGGAAAAGGAGCGGAAAACCGTAAGGTACCAGGTGGACGGGGCTTGCTAAGTGGTGAAAAAGAGCGGCAAACAGGAAGCCACCAGGTGGGTGGGGCTTGCTAAGTGGTGAAAAAGAGTGGCAAACAGGAAGGCACCAGGTGGGCGGAGCTTGCTAAGTGGTGAAAAAGAGCCTAAAGCAGGAAGGCACTGGGTGGGCGGGGCTTGTGAAGTGGTGGAAAAGAGCAGCAAACAGGAAGGCACCAGGTGGACTGGGGCTTAGGCCAGGTGACCTAGATCCACTTGCACCTGCTCCCCATCTGCAAAGGAAAAGAGGCTGGAGGACTCCTTAAGTAGGAAAAAGGAGCGGCAAACAGGAAGGCACCAGGTGGGTGGGGATTGCTAAGTGGTGAAAAAGAGCAGCAAACAGGAAGGCACCAGGTGGGCGGGGCTTGCTAAGTGGTGAAAAAGAGCAGCAAACAGGAAGGCACCAGGTGGGCGGGGCTTGCTAAGTGGGGAAAGAGAGCGGCAGGCAGGAAGGCACCAGGTGGGTGGAGCTTAGGCCAGGCGACCTAGATCCATTTGCACCTGCTCTCCAACTACAAAGGAAAAGAGGCTGGAGGGCTCCTTAAGTAGGAAAAAGGAGCGGCAAACAGGAAGGCACCAGGTGGGCGGTGCTTGCTAAGTGGTGAAAAAGAGCGGCAAACAGGAAGGCACCAGGTGGGCGGGACTTGCTAAGTGGTGAAAAAGAGCGGCAAACAGGAAGGCACCAGGTGGGCGGGGCTTGCTAAGTGGTGAAAGAAAGCGGCAAACAGGAAGGCACCAGGTGGGCGGGGCTTAGGCCAGGTGACCTAGATCCTCTTGCACCTACTCCCCATGTGCAAAGGAAAAGAGGCTGGAGGGCTCCTTAAGTAGGGAAAAAGAGCGGCAAACAGGAAGGCACCAGGTGGGTGGGGCTTGCTAAGTGTTGAAAAAGAGCTGCAGGCAGGAAGGCACCAGGTGGGCGGGGCTTGCTAAGTGTTGAAAAAGAGCTGCAGGCAGGAAGGCACCAGGTGGGCGGGGCTTAGGCCAGGTGACCTAGATCCACTTGCACCTTCTCCCCATCTGCAAAGGAAAAGAGGCTGGAGGGCTCCTTAAGTAGGGAAAAGGAGCGGCAAACAGGAAGGCACCAAGTGGGCGGGTCTTGCTAAGTGGTGAAAAAGAGCAGCAAACGGGAAGGCACCAGGTGGGTGGGGCTTGCTAATTGGTGAAACAGAGCGGCAAACATGAAGGCACAAGGTGGGCGGGGCTTAGGCAGGTGACCTAGATCTACTTGCACGTTCTCCCCATCTGCAAAGGAAAAGAGCCTCGGGGGCTCCTTAAGTAGGGAAAAGGAGCGGCAAACCGTAAGGTACCAGGTGGGCGGGGCTTGCTAAGTGGTGAAAGAAAGCAGCAAACAGGAAGGCACCAGGTGGGCGGGGCTTAGGCCAGGTGACCTAGATCCTCTTGCACCTACTCCCCATGTTCAAAGGAAAAGAGGCTGGAGGACTCCTTAAGTAGGGAAAAAGAGCGGCAGCCAGGAAGGCAGCAGGTGGGTGGGGCTTGCTAAGTGTTGAAAAAGAGCTGCAGGCAGGAAGGCACCAGGTGGGCGGGGCTTAGGCCAGGTGACTAGATCCACTTGCACCTTCTCCCCATCTGCAAAGGAAAAGAGGCTGGAGGGCTCCTTAAGTAGGGAAAAGGAGCGGCAAACAGGAAGGCACCAAGTGGGCGGGGCTTGCTAAGTGGTGAAAAAGAGCAGCAAACGGGAAGGCACCAGGTGGGTGGGGCTTGCTAATTGGTGAAACAGAGCGGCAAACATGAAGGCACCAGGTGGGCGGGGCTTAGGCCAGGTGACCTAGATCCACTTGCACCTGCTCCCCATCTGCAAAGGAAAAGAGGCTGGAGTGCTCCTTAAGTAGGGAAAAAGAGCGGCAAACAGGAAGGCACCAGGTGGGTGGGGCTTGCTAAGTGTTGAAAAAGAGCGGCAGACAGGAAGGCACCAGGTGGGCGGGGCTTAGGCCAGGTGACCTAGATCCTCTTGCACCTGCTTTCCATCTGCAAAGGAAAAGAGACTGGAGGGCTCCTTAAGTAAGGAAAAAGAGTGGCAAACAGGAAGGCACCAGGTGGGTAGGACTTGCTAAGTGGTGAAAAAGAGCGGCAGTCAGGAAGGTACCAGGTGGGCGGGGCTTAGGCCAGGTGACCTAGATCCACTTGCACCTGCTCCCCACCTGCAAAGGAGGAGCGCTGGAGTGCTCCTTAAGTAGGGAAAAAAGAGCAGCAAACAGGAAGGCACCAGGTGGGCGGGGCTTAGGCCAGGTGACCTAGATACACTTGCACCTGCTCCCCATCTGCAAAGGAAAAGAGGCTGGAGAGCTCCTTAAGTAGGAAAAAGGAGCGGCAAACAGGAAGGCACCAGGTGGGTGGGGATTGCTAAGTGGTGAAAAAGAGCATCAGCAGGAAGGCACCAGGTGGGCGGGGTTTGCTAGGTGGTGAAAAAGAGCAGCAAACAGGAAGGAACCAGGTGGGCGGGGCTCGCTAAGTGGAGAAAGAGAGCGGCAGGCAGGAAGGCACCAGGTGGGCGGGGCTTAGGCCAGGTGACCTAGATCCACTTGCACCTGCTCTCCATCTATATATATATATATATATATATATGTTTGGGTTGGGTGGGAGGGTTGCGGGGGGTTTCCCCCCGCATATATGTTACAATTGACCTTCACATATCGGTCAATTGTGAAAAGGTCAATTGTCATTCGAACAGTTGTTATACGAACAATTCGTATACAACCGCTTTGTTGAGGCATTGGTATGTTATGGAGACTGTTTTAAGCAAGATTCTGTCATTAATGGACAGCCAGTTGTTTTGTCTCCTCAACTCTGAGCCTTTTGAACAGTCTATCTAGACCAATGAGCTGCAATGTATGCTATCTTACATATATCTATGCCTGGCAAATTTTTAAAATATTTTCTTATACAATAATCAGTCTTATCCATTGGAATCTCATATTGGATTTTTAGGTTCATTGGAAGACTGTATGGCACTTTATTTTTTACTGTGTTTCTGTAGTTTTTCTCAGGACACTATATGCATTTCATTGCAGGCCCATGTTGATTTTCCGTTCAAACATGGCCGCCATCATTACGGTTTTCCAGAGTACCTTCCTCCAATTAACATAGATGATGGACTACATGCAACTGCTATTTGTGTCTCTCCATTCTGTGGTGCCACGTGATCAAGCGCTCAGTTGAGCGCGAAACGCGTTGTGGTTGGGCCGTTTACCAGGCGTCCTGCTTTTGTCTGTCCTGCTGTTTCCCCCCCCTATTTTGTCCTGTACACTTCGTGCAGGCTTTGTCCACTATTTTAACTATTAAAACTACTACTTTATCTTTCACGCGTGAGCTTTGCATTCTTTACTTGGGTCCTCTCCCGCTACGGGATTGTAGGACCCTCCCTAGATTCACGGCGAGTGCGGTCCGCCCTGTTTCCTCTAGTTTTCCTGCTATCAATACACGGAGCGTACCGTGTTGGACCCGCACCGTAGCTCTTTTTCCTTTTTTTCGGCGCGTCCATCGCTTAGGGTCGCTTTGCCAAGCGGGATCGCTGCCGCTAGGGGCAGATTCATCTGCTAACTGAAGTCGAGTTGCATTGAGGAAGAAGTGCAGCCCGAGAACACCTACCGCTGTTAATATCAGACGCGTGCCGGAGGACGCGTGGACTGTGGTTGCATGGTAGGTGATTATTTCTTGAGTGCTTTACATCTCTTCCTGTTCACTATGCTGACGGTATTATAATGCTCTCGTACTCCACCCTAGCTTTCTGCTTACTTGCCTCTCTATTGTATTAGTTTCCAATGGATCTGGCATACTGTGACTACTTTATTTAAAATGAATGCAATTTCATGCTCACACGTGATTTATGCTTCTTATTTATTTAGAAGTTGATATCCTCATAATAATATATCACTACTTCCCCTTTTTCTTTGGATATCACGAGTGGTGGGGATACACGCAGCACTCTCAGACATGCAGGACGCCTGGGTAACGGCTCGGCTTGCACAGGCCAGGGATCTTTTTAATGAATCTCAGGAGATGCCTACTTCAGTACCTTCTATTGGGACTAAAAAGAACAATGTCAGTCTTAATCCGGAAATCACTCTGCTCAAAGACATAGAAAAATTACGAAGAAGGGAAATCTCTAAATGGTGGGAGGAATACTCACTACAAAATTACCTCGATGTTGGACGCATACCACGAGGACTACGAATTTTGACAATGCCGTCCTTTGAGGATCAGGACCCTGCCATGCTCCAGGAATGGGGAGATGCCAGTAAAGGATGTTCAGCACACCTCCTCACGATTTTAGTCAAATATGCCAAATCAGATAGAACAAAGGCAGTGGAAGAGCTTGCGAAAAAAGAAACAGAACTTGCTAAATTGTCGCAGTCTGAGGAGGGGAAACAACTCCGTGGTAAAATCAACGAATCATTACTTACATATGAAGATGATATTAAACAACGGAAGCACCGAAAGTTTATCAGGGACAAAATTGACTATGAGACAGGTAGGATCTTTACGTTCGCTAGAAGATTTGATTCACTACGGAAAAAACCAACGGTCCGGCCCACAGTTGTCGGTGATCTCGACTCTATCTCGTCCGAATCAGATGTTTCAGTCTGTGAAAACGAGGAACCGTCTGTCAAGTTAAATTTTTTAGACGAAATGAGACTGTTATGCCAGGATGGGAAGAATCAGAAACAACGGGGAAGGGGGCGAGGCAGAGGAAAAGAAAGAGGAAGGGGACAGAAACCACGAGGAGGAAAACAACTCGGCGAGGCCAGCGTGGGAAACGGGCCAGAAGCATGCCAAGAGAGCAGAGCAACGCGCTCTGGAACCAAAAAATAACCAGTGACAATATGAAGCTGTGCCAAATCATCAATTTATCTTCGCATATCCTCACTAAAGCCCAAGCCTCTGTCCTTTCTCTTGGGCTTAACTTTTGTCCTACTAAAACTTTTGATTATGTCCAGTCACGTATTGATTTGGATAAATTTATTCGAAAGATCAGACTCAAGAAATTCTTCTCCCTCAATCCCACTATGCCAAAATTATCAACACCTCGCACCGGGCATACTGATCTTCTGATTTCTGATCTTCCATCCCTTATGGACTTGGCTTCCCTTGAAGACTCTGACTTTGATCCTTCAAATACTTATCTCACTGAGTTCGGCATTGACCCTGACTGGGATGTGCGTACCAAATTTAAGGAGAAATCTAGGTTCAATCCACAATTTTCCGTCGGTGGATGTATTGAAGCATTCTATGATCTTTGTATCAGTGACCTTAGGAAATTACGTAACAGTACCAGCAAGAGCAAATATAATCTCACCTCTGCTCAGCTTACGGCCATCAATGAATTACAAAACTTGCCGAATATTATTATTAAACCGGCCGACAAGGGTTCAAACATTGTAATCCAAGATCGTGTACATTATGTATTGGAGGCCAATCGCCAACTCAAAGATCGACTGTGCTATGCCCAACTCTCGAAAAATCCTTTTGACGAGATACAGTCTGAACTTAAGGATCTATGTGCTAAGTGGGTTGAAATTGGTCTCATTGATGATGATCTTGCTAAATTTTTAGTTCCATCTTGTTTTACCATACCGACAATCTACTTTTTACCAAAAACACATAAATCTCTTGCACATCCACCAGGCAGGCCTATTGTTACCTTGTGCGGTTCTCTCCTTGAACATCTGGCTCAATTCATTGATGAAACCTTATCTCCTCTTGTGTCAGTTCTACCCTCGTATTTACGGGACACCAAAGATTTTTTACAACACATCTCTAATATACCCTGGGAGGAGGGCTTACTGTTAGCAACGCTTGATGTTGTCTCTCTTTACACCTCCATTGACCATCAAGTTGGTATGGATGCTTGTAAATATTTTCTTGATACTCGCTCATTGAATTTCTACAGCCATAGTTCCATGATCCTTGAAATGCTCTCTTTCTGCCTCAATAACAATATTTTCTTATTTGAGGGTTCTTTTTTTCGCCAAGTAAGAGGCACCGCCATGGGTAGTACTTTTGCCCCGTCTTATGCCAACTTAACAATGGGATGGTGGGAGGCCACTTTCTTAAGCGATCTACTTACATCGAGTTTTGCCACACATATTGTTGCATGGTGGCGATATATTGACGATGTTTTCGTTATATGGAAGGGTACTAAGGTTGAATGGCTATTATTTGTGAAATTATTAAATACCAACATGTCCAATTTGAGTTTCACAGAATGCAACAGTACGACCAAAATTGTCTACCTCGATGTAGTGGTGACCCTTGAGAGAACCGGTTTATGCACAGCATTACACAAAAAACCTACTAATACTGGCCTGCCCTTACATGCTACCAGCTGTCATCCTACATCATGCAAACGCAGTATTCCGTATGGGGAATTCATTAGATATCGCAGGAACTGAACAGATCTAGTATCTTTTGATTATCATTGTGCCCAGGCGGCTAAGGATTTTATCAAGCAAGGCTATGAGCGCAGAATTATAGAACAGGCTTATACTAAGGTACGTGGACTTTCTAGGGATTACCTACTATACAGTATCAAGCCCGTCAAAACTACCGTCAATGATGACCCCCGCCTGATTGTCACATTTGACAATGCATCTAATCATGTTCGCAAAATTATAGAACGTCATTGGCGAATTCTCATCATTGACAAGGATCTGGGTCCTCTTCTCTCTAAACGTCCTACCATCACATATAAACGTGTACCCTCACTTAGGGACAAATTGGTTTCCAGCTTCTTGTCACCCATTAATACCAATCCACCTTATATGAAGTCGTTGATGGAATCCCCAATAGGATTTTCTAAATGTTGCAAATGCAAGGCCTGCATTCATGCTATTTCATGCAAATCCTTCTTGCATCCGGTCACCCAATGTCATCAGCCGATTAGATACTCAATGAATTGTGATACCACTTTTGTGGTCTATGTGCTCTCATGTCGTTGCATGAGATGGTATGTCGGGAGTACTACATGCAAGCTCAAGCTTAGAATATTACAGCACCTTAGGGCCATCAAAAACTCTGATCCCGCATATCCTATGGCCAAGCACTTCAAAGAAAAGCACAATAATGATCACTCCCTCCTCAAATTCTTTGCAGTGGCGCACATTCCGATTCACCCCAGAGGTGGGAATCGTGTACTTAAACTGAGACAGCTAGAAACCAGATATATTCTGGATTTCGACACTAAGTTTCCCATTGGCCATAATCTTGACGAGGAGCTTCATACATTTATAGGTACGTAGGTCCCATCATGTCCGATTTATCTACTTAAGATTGTTGTTTCCTATATCACTGATGTATTTCCGCGTTTACCCTGATTAGTTGATTATATTCCTTATATTTACTACCATTGTTCTTTTCCTCCCCCCTATTTCTCTCTTTGGATTCTTTTTTCTCTTTGAATTTTAGATTTTCACCAATAAGATAGGCTATCCCTGCTGTTGTATTTTCCTGGCTGTTATTATTGTTATTATTTTTGTGACCTTATTGCACATTTGACACTTCTTATGTCTATATATTCTTTTGCTGTAGTCCTGCATGTCCAACTTTTGGTGTTCTTCAACACCTTTTCCATTGTGCCTATCTGGTTTTGTTAAGATTATTATTATTATTTCAACCTCACCCGCTCTAATTTGGGTATCATGCCAGCCTTATATAAATGCTCATTGCCTCAGCTGTGATATCATTTTCCAGTTAAATGTCTTAAATTGCTGTTAATCATATTTGCTTACATAATCTAGTTGGCTTGCATAATGTTTATGCTGCCTACTAATTCATCAGCACTTGCACTTTTTGCTGCCAATGCTTTTGTGATCTTGCCTCTTTGCACATGTATTCATGCCATCTCTGACTAACTTGCACTTGCACTTGCACTTTATGTCATCTTGGGCCCAAATGCGCATTTCTGCCTACATCAATATGGTATATTGCTTGTTGCACCAAAGTTTTATAACATAGCCCTAATGCTGACTAGCTTTTATTATGGTATTTTTATCTGCCTATATGTATAATTTTTATGTTGCTTGTTAACTGACTTGCACTTGCACTTTATGCCATCAGGGCCTATGTGATCTTGCCTTTTTGCACATCTTTACATGCTGCTCTTGTTTAACTTGCATTTGCACTTTTTTTATTTATGTATTAATATGATATATTTATTGCTGCTTTACATGTTACCATCATAGCTTTCAAAGCTGTTTCTGGCTTTGTATTCTGGCACTGAGCCTTTTGAACAGTCTATCTAGACCAATGAGCTGCAATGTATGCTATCTTACATATATCTATGCCTGGCAAATTTTTAAATTATTTTCTTATACAATAATCAGTCTTATCCATTGGAATCTCATATTGGATTTTTAGGTTCATTGGAAGACTGTATGGCACTTTATTTTTTTACTGTGTTTCTGTAGTTTTTCTCAGGACACTATATGCATTTCATTGCAGGCCCATGTTGATTTTCCGTTCAAACATGGCCGCCATCATTACGGTTTTCCAGAGTACCTTCCTCCAATTAACATAGATGATGGACTACATGCAACTGCTATTTGTGTCTCTCCATTCTGTGGTGCCACGTGATCAAGCGCTCAGTTGAGCGCGAAACGCGTTGTGGTTGGGCCGTTTACCAGGCGTCCTGCTTTTGTCTGTCCTGCTGTTTCCCCCCCCCCTATTTTGTCCTGTACACTTCGTGCAGGCTTTGTCCACTATTTTAACTATTAAAACTACTACTTTATCTTTCACGCGTGAGCTTTGCATTCTTCACTTGGGTCCTCTCCCGCTACGGGATTGTAGGACCCTCCCTAGATTCACGGCGAGTGCGGTCCGCCCTGTTTCCTCTAGTTTTCCTGATATATATATATATATATATATATATATATATATATATATATATATGGGTTTGGGTTGGGTGGGAGGGTTGCGGGGGGTTTCCCCCCGCATATATGTTACAATTGACCTTCACATATCGGTCAATTGTGAAAAGGTCAATTGTCATTCGAACAGTTGTTATACGAACAATTCGTATACAACCGCTTTGTTGAGGCATTGGTATGTTATGGAGACTGTTTTAAGCAAGATTCTGTCATTAATGGACAGCCAGTTGTTTTGTCTCCTCAACTCTGAGATATGCTCTCTGTTTGGAGTGCTTAGTGCTGTTCTAAGGGCGTTATTCTGTAAGATTTGTATTTTGTTCACAACGTACTTACTTGCACCTAAGTATAAGGCATTGCAGTAGTCCAGCTTCGAGAGTATAAGGACTTTGGCTAGGATAATGCAGGTTGCTTTCGATAGGAACAACCCACAGGCCCTGATTAGCTTGCAAGTGTAAGCTGAAGCTGATGCCATAATATTGACTTGCTTACTAATGGTTAAAGCAGAATCTACAACCTTAATAGTAATCCCGGCGGCGTAGTTGGTGCTAAGTTTTTTCAGGTTGGCGACAGTTCCAAGTATCAGAAGCTCAGTTTTGTCATCATCCAGGCATAGGCCATGGGCTGCCATCCATGCGTGAATAATTATGTACATTTGATTCACAAGGGCAGAGTCCTTATCGTAGTCACCAAAAGGGGTATGATGATCTGGGTGTCATCGGCATAATTAGTGTAGGTGACACCCAGACTGTCCAATTTGTCAAACAAAGGCTTTGTGAGTATATTGTAACACATCCTCACATCCTTTGATGAGCTTGATTGACTAAATCAGGAACTGACTATTTCTGAGAACTGGAATCCCTACAAAACTAGCCACATACCCAGTTTGGATAAGTTAGTAGATGCAAGACTGTGTAACCAATCCTTGATATGTGCCTCGCTCACCTTTCTCTCTTGCAACATTGCAGGAGCAACAAAAAAATGTATGAATAGTGACGCATAATTTGTTTTTAAACAGTTTGATATTATCCGCTTACAAGAAACCAGGGCTCTTGAACAAATGGTTCTTGGTGGTTATCTTATACATCAAATCATGGCAGTAAAAAAAAACAGAGGCAAACAATATGGAGGAATGTCAATATTTATAAAAACTACTTTAAAATGTACTGTGACCCAGATTTGCTCTAACCTTAAGTTTCTACAAGTTCTATCTAGGCTGGACTACTTCAACAGCCTCTTTCTAAATCTGCCTGCCTCTACTCTCCGCCCTCTGAAACTCATGCAGGACTTGTCCTTGGCCTCAAGCCCAGGGATTGTATCTCTCCAGGACTGAAATCTCTGCACTGGCTCCCAGTGGCGGTAAGGATTAAGTTCAAAACCCTCTGCATTGTCCACAAGGCCTTCTGGAGCCTAGAGGGCCTCAATACCTTCAACTCTCTCTTCCTAAATATCTTCCTTCTCGAGCTCCTCGCTCATTCGCCTCCAACTCCCTCAGGGTCAGTTGCTTCTCTAAGCAACAAGTTGGTGGTAGATCTCTTTCTTTGGCTGTGCCTCCCTCTGGAACAACCTCCCTGCCTCTCTGAAACTTGAGGAGAGCCATCTCCGGTTCCGGAAGCACCTCAAGACCTTCCTCTTTGTTTCTGCTTTCTATCCTCCTCTCCCCTGCTGATCTCCTGGCTGAAACTGATACTTCACTGATTACCTGGCTACCCTCTGATTTCGGGCACAGGTCCCCTCCCTGCCAGTTGCACACTGCACTGCCACCTTGGCAACCCTTGCACTCAGGGGCTGTTTCTGTATCCCTACAGACCCCTACCAGCACTTGACACCCCATGTCTGCTCTTACCCTTGCACTTGCCACCAGCTGGCCACACTTTTTATTTATTGTTTTATTTTTGTTATTGTCTCTTCTATGTCCTGCACTTCCCCCTCCCACTTCCCCCCTGTACTTTCCCCTCCCCACTCACCTGCACTTGCGCAATCTCAATGTCTCCTGGCCTAGTAAGATTGTTGTTTCTGTCTTCCCTCTGTTCCCCCTCCCTTGCCTTGTTGCGCCTTGAAACACTCGTGTATAGCCGCGTTATAAATGCCATATCATATCATATCAATCTCAGATGTTACTGTTCATGAAAAAGCCGGATGCAACACAATTACAGATAACCACTGCTCAAGCAAACTATAAAATAATACCTACAAAGCATAAATAACAGCTTAGTGGCATTGCATCAGAAGGCAGCTTGTATTAAGACCAGCTCCAAAAAAGTCTGGGACATAGTTGCCAATGGACCACTTTATAGTAGAACGAAAATAGGCCTGGAAGTAAATGTATCAGATCAGGGATGGATGGACGTTTTTTTACAGATTTGTATAAGGAGCGGGAAGTATCATTAAACCCGGTTCCGAACAGTACACATTAGACCAAGTTCTACTGAAATCCTCTCTACTCTAGGTTACAGAATTCATCAAAAAACCAGATAGTGGGCAAAGGGTCAAGTAGCAAGTGATGATCAGGTTAAGTTTGTCCTGATTGCTTGGTGTGACTCGTTCAGAGGGTCTTTTTCCAACTCCAACTTCCCTGATGCCCTTCTAGAGCCCATACTTCAACACGTGGCTTCTGATTTGGATTTTCGTTTGTCTTTGATGTGGTCTATACTACACAGGAGTGTGGCTCTCTACCATTGGGGACCACAAGGCTTTTAGCCACTCCAAAATGGCCGCCCACCATGTCCTCGCCAAGTCCTTTGTGTAAAATCACATCAGGCGCACCATCCTATGCTGATTGGCCCGTCGCATCTACTTCTGAGCCAGTGAAGAGCCGGCAGGCTCAAGCCGGCCCACATTCAAAGGCACACATTTTAAGGCAGTGCCTCCTGTCATGAGCCTGGAGTCTCACTCGTTGTACTGCCCAGGAGGAGCTGGCACTCCCTCACCACTGCAGGAGCAGTGTCTTGCCTGGAGGCACACCCTGATCCCACCCTGACCACAATGTAGGCGTTTTGCCCTACTATGCTGCACTTATGGTCTAGCAGCACAACATCGCACATTCTGTACGTTCTCGCTGGAGCCCTACCACAAATCATCTTCAACACGTGGCTTCTGATTTGGATTTTCGTTTGTCTTTGATGTGGTCTATACTACACAGGAGTTTGGCTCTCTACCATTGGGGACCACAAGGCTTATAGCCACTCCAAAATGGCCGCCTGCCATGTCCTCGCCAAGTCCTTTGTGTAAAATCACATCAGGCCCACCAGCCTATGCTGATTGGCCTGTCCCATCTACTTCTGAGCCAGTGAAGAGATGGCAGGCTCAAGCCGGCCCACATTCAAAGGCACACACTTTAAGGCAGTGCCTCCTGCCGTGAGCCTGTCAGGAGCCCAGGGCCACGACCCCTACAGCTCTCCAATAACGATCCATTGTGCCCCCTCCCCTTCTGCTAAGCCACACAACCTGCAGGATCCCCCGCTTTTCACCAATTATCATCTTCTTGCTGCCGCTCCTGATGTCAATACGATGAACATGCTGCTGCCCTGGTAAGCACTACGGCACACCGTACTTTGAGACACTTTTTTTTAATCTTTTTCCAACTCTACGCCCACCTGGCACATGCCGTGCCTACCATTCGGTATCTGACCCATATCGTTATATGTTTAACTGATCTCTTTTACAACAACTTGTATGTTACCTGTGACTACTGCGTTTATTACAAATGCCGAGATTACTTGCTACATGCCTTACTGACCTTTCTAAACAACTCCGCCCAAACTTCAGCAGGTTATGTTATCCGTCCCACCTACATATGCTCAGGCCACATAGCCCTCTAACGGCCTGGCCCCTCAGCAAAATGCTAGTAGGCACTACTCCTATCTTCCCCTATGGCTATTGTAGTCTAGCCCTACGCTGCCTGATGTGCCTTACTGTACTGGTCTGGCCCTATGCTTTTTGCTTCACCCTAATGTACTAGTGTGACCTTATGCTGTACTGTACTAGTCTATCCCTATGCTGCCTGATGTGCCTTACTGTACTGGTCTGACCCTATGCTGCACTGCACTGTACTAGTCTAGCCCTATGTTGGCTGATGTGCCTTAATGCACTGGCCTGACCCTAGGCTGCACTGTACTAGTCTAGCCCTATGCTGCCTGATGTGCACTAATGTACCAGTCTGACCCTATGCTGCACTGTACTAATCTAGCCCTACGCTGCTTGATGTGCCTTACCATACTGGTCTTACCCTATGCTGCACTGTACTAGTCTGGCCCTATTCTTTTTGATGCACCCTAATGTACTAGCCTGACCCTATGCTGCACTGCACTAGTCTGGCCCTATGCTGCTTGATGTGCCTACTGTACTAGCCTGGCCCTATGCTTTTTGATGCTGCACTGTATTAGCCCGGTCCCTATGATTCCTTCTACTACCTAGCAATAGCCAGCCGCCGTATTGTGTGCCACCATCTTGAACTAGTTACTTCTGTACCGTCCACAGGCAACCTCCCATACCAGCCTTGTTATGACATCTTCCATGCTCAATCTGCCCACGCAATCCTTAATCATCCTTACCACATTTACTGCCCTATCTGCAGTGGCAGCTTTTCACTCTAGACACCCGACAGCATGGGTACTGTACAACAAGACGTATACCCAGCCTCCCACCCAAGCTACACCAGAGCCCATCTGCCATATTTATCAGAGTCAGGTCTGTTCTACTACCCTAAGGAACCTTAGACTAGGATCTAGAATGCCTAAACCACCACAAGCCTACCCTTCTCAAGGTCACCCTAAGACGGAACCCAGACGAGCTCCGCACGACCCTTCTAAAAGTAAACCTATCTGGACTCAGAAACTCTATATTAAATCATCTGAGACCCGGAGCAACACTGACCTTACTAGCGACACTATGAAAGGAACACATAACCTTAAGTGATGCCTCATCGACACTAGAACCCTGATAGCCCATGCCTCTGAAATTTCAGACATCATCACTTGTAACCAGCTCGACTTCCTAGCAGTGACTGAAACATGGCTTCATAAAGCGGCGGGTCCAGCCCTAATGCTCACCATTCCTCCTAACTTCACCATTTTCAGAAAGGACAGAAAAACCTCCAAAGGAGGTGGCATAGCCTTCATTTGCAGAGCCGACCTTACTATCAAAGAAATAGATATGTCCATGCCTTCAGCCCAACTACTCTCCCTCAAACTAGTCATCTCTGCCTCACGCACTATAACTGTGCACCTTATCTATAGACCCCCCAGGCCTATTAGGTTCTTTTGAAGAAGACATAACCACCCTTCTTAACACCTATACTAAACTGGGGACACAAATCATCCTACTGGATGACTTCAACCTAGGATATAATGACCCCAAAGATTCTAATGCTTCAATCCTTGCCAAAATAATATTGGAAGCAGTCCTCACTATCTGAAATATTGGCCCTACACACATCAAAGGTCATACTTTGGACTGGGTGACAGATATCAACTGCACCTCCTTCATAACAGCTATTGAACCATGCGTATGGACACACGATCATCTGATCTTGCTTACCATCTCAGACTTACCTCAACCTAAAACAGCTAAACTACCGGCACCTCCAGCCCTCACACGCTGTAAAAAAAAACATAACAGTCACAAATCTCCTCCCTCTGATTCAGCCAATCACTAATCACACTTATCTTATCAACAACCCCAATGATCTGGTTGACCTATACAACAACACTATCAACTCAGCTATAGACGTTATTGCGCCACTGAAACTAAGTAAATCTAAACCTCTTGCCCATTTTAACACTTGGTTTACCCCAAGTTTAAAATCACTGCGCAAAGAAAAAAGACAAACAGAAGCTCACTGGAAAAAAAATCCTCACCTCATAACAAAAATCTCCTCACCACCCTCACCAATAGTTACAAGCAACAAATCATTTAGGCTAAAAAAGAGACCTTTAACGACTGAATTTAAAAAGCGAATTCTATCACTAGGGAAATCTTCACTATCCTCAGGGAATTGGCATCCCCTATCACACACATAGACTCCTGTACTAAAGATAAAATATGGTGTACTAACATTCAAAATGCCTTGTGCAATAAAATCACCATGTTGCAAAACAAAATTTCTGCTAAACGATCCTCTCTCCATAACATTGCGCTCTCCACTCAAGAAGCCATCCTACAGGAACTCGCCGTCAAACAAGCTAAACCTCACAACCAATTTAAGTTTAGAGCTATCTCCATTGAAGAAGCTAAGAATATCATTACATCTCTTAAACCTTCTCGTTGCCTTGGCGACTCATGTCCAGCCACTATTATCAAGGAAGCTGCTCAAGAACTAGCCCCTTTCGTCACGTCCTTTATTAACTCATCATTCAAATCATGTTCTGTGACCACCAACCTGAAAGATGCCTGGATACTATCCCTCTTAAAAAAACCTAACCTAGACCCTAACGTCCCTACAAACTACAGACCCATAACGACAGTTCCAATCTTCCTTAAAATCTCGGATAAAGCTGCCTACCTACAGATTCAATCATACCTGGAGATCAATAACCTACTGGGCACTACACAATCTGGATTTAGACCAAGACACGGAACTGAGACGGTCTCAAAAACCAACCAGATAAGCGCAAAGACAAAAGAAAAACATCTATCCTGTTACTCCTAGACCTATCAGCCGCATTCGACTTGGTAGATCACAAAGTACTTTGTAACCATCTCAAATCGGCTGCCAACTTCTCTACCAAGGCCACGGCATGGATAAATTCATTCTTGGACAATAGAACCATAAGAGTCTTCTCAAACATCTCAGCCGCCGACCCAGACCCCATCACTTGTGGTGTTCCTCAGGGATCATGTGTCTCCCCTACTTTGTATAATATTTTTACAAAGCCCCTCTTTGATATCTTGGATAAACTGGGTGTCTCATATACTAACTATGCCAACGACACCCTTATCCTCATCCCTATCCAAGGAGACTACAACAAAGACACCTCCCAAATAAACAAAATCTACCAAAGTATTCAAACTTGGATGGCCACACACAGTTTATGTCTTAATGACGATAAAACTGAGCTATTAATCATTGGATCTACTAGCAAACTAAACAAACTCTCCCACCTATACAAATCCAGCACGATTGATGGTATCAAAATCAATGTAGCCAATGAAGTCAAAACGTTAGGATTCTACCTAGACTCAGCTCTCAACCTTAACAAGCAAGTTAATGCCACAGCCTCAGCAACTAGCTACATCTGCAAGCTAATTCATGCATGTAAACCTTTTCTGTCTATAGACAGTTGCATCACCATAGCACAAGCCCTTATTTTATCAAAACTAGACTATTGCAACACACTATCTAGGCACCTGCAAATACAACACCAATAAACTTTAAACCTTACAAAATAATGCCCTCAGAACAGCACTAGGCATTCCCAAAGGACTCCACATATCCGACCAAAGAAGAACTATCAACTGGCTGTCCATCAATGACTGTATCAAACTTAAAACCCTGAACAACACACACAACTGTCTTAATAACAAAGCACCCACATACCTCACTGAGAAATTTACTAGGTATACATCGGACCGCCCGATTAGAAAGGCTCAAACAAATAGTATCAGAATCCCTAATTTCAACCTGAAAAGAACTGGAGGTTCAAGCTTCCCAGTACTGACTGCTAATCTGTGGAATTCTATTCCTGATCCACTTAGATCCATTCCCTCCTTTCACATGTTTAAAACCAATGTCAAACTCTGGTTACAAACCAACGACTGCTGACACCTTTCCTCTTACGATAGATCTCCTAGACACTTCTCCCCTCTCCCTATGCAATCTTTTTATCCCCTTCTAACTCTGTCAACTGTAAATATATCCTAATATGCCTGTGTGTAATTATATTGATAAGTCTGCAACATAAGAAATGTAAGATATTCATAATTGTAAGATATGCCTGCAACTGTAACATAAGAAATGTAAGATATTTATGCAACTATTACCTGCAACTGTAACATAAGAAATGTAAGATACTCATGTAACTGTAACTTAAGATGCTCACAAGCGCCCAGTTGCCTAACGGCCGGTGCGCTCTTTAAATATATAAACAATACAATACAAGAATACTCTTGCCTCCATTTCCCACTAATACACATCTGTGTACACCCCACGCTCTCTTTTCCCTTCCTAAGTGTATGGTGGCTTGGGTTTGGGTGAGGTGGGGGACTGTGAGAAGTTCTGCTTTTGAGCCCCTGTGCACTCAGTTCCCTAGCTTGGAGTTTGCCCCCCCATGGAGCTAGCGATTGGGGTGATGTATACAGATTGTTTCTGCCTGATTATGCAGAACTTCTGCAACTGACGTCGTCTGTCATCCTCTACAGCATCCAAGTCACCATTGCTCTGGCCTTTCCTCACACCTTGTGCAGGCACCTTACCATCACATCAGTAAGTGCCCCTGCAATTCATAGATCAGAGCGTGTGTGTGCTCTCTGCTATCTTTGGCGGCCTGTGCACATGCCTGGGACTTTGGAGCTACCACACTACACTGCCTCCACATCACCACTGCCACAGGCTTTTCAGCTTTGCTCCACCTCTCTGGATTGTTATCGGGTCATATCAGGAAGTGCCCCAGGAGCAGTGAGATCGCTCCTGTTACTAGCAGGCCGTAGCGCGTATAGGCGATGCCCACCTGCTGTCATCAGTTAACTATCCCTGTCCTTCGGTCTGGGATACTTTAGAACTGTCTTCCACTGTGGCCACTGTACTGCCACTGCAGCGGGCTCTCCTGCTTTGTCCCACTTACCGTGCTTGGTGACTGGCCCAGTCACGTGATTCAACATGGCCGCTCTATCAGGAAGTGCCTTTTGGACATCTGTATTAAAAGGCTTTAAAATTTGTAATTTACCCCTGCTCGTGGCGGGTCATGTGCCGACTAGCCCTTTACTCATCTACTTAAGTAACAATTATCTTCCTCTCTGTCTTCATGCCCTGTCCTATCCCATCGAGGATAACCCACCGCACGGTGCCCTTGCTATCCTCTGCTCGGTTACGCGATGATTCTAAATTTTCCTGTCCTTGCATTTCTCCGCCCAATTTCATTTTGGTCTGCTAAACTTTCGCACAGTTTGCGATAAATCTCATTCTATTCTTGATTTATTTCTTCGCTCTAATTTTCATTATCTCTGTCTCAGTGAAACCTGATTACCCCCGACAATTTCTTTACTCCAGCTTCTCTTCATACTGCTTCCACTTTGTTCATGCCCTACTCCCCGGCCACACAGCTGTGGGGTGGAGGGGCACAGGAATTCTCTATAATTCCTCCTGGACTATTCTACCTCCCTGTCCTAGTCTCCCAAGTTTCCCTTCCTTTGAATATTACTTTCCCTCTTATTCTAATCTTTTCCCTGTCTCTCTTCTTGTCGTCTATCGTCCACCTGTCCCACTCCCCTTCTCCCATCTTCTCCCCTTTCTTTCTCTTTGGGGATTTCAACCTCCCCTCCGCTAACTCATCATTCCCTTTGCTGCTTTCACTCATTGGCCCTCATTACGACCCTGGCGGAAAGGGGAAAACGATGGCGGAAATGCAATACCGCCATCGAATAGCGCTCGGTGCGACTATGACCCGCCACCGCAAAGTACGAAGCCATTAGAGACACCGTAGTGAACGCCAACGCTAACTGCACTAACCACGCGCGCGCGCGCCATGCCAAACCGCAAACACCACCATGGTGCAACGGTACGCCAATTCCGACCCTAGCGGACATGTACCTAACGCCATCAGGCATGGCGGAATGGACCATTCCGCCATGGCGAGAAGTACGGCATCGCGAATCAACCGTAAACGGCCCCACTGGGTGCCTGTACACCGCTCCCTGCCCACAAAGTACAATTCCCTGTAGGTGCAAAGAAGTCACAATGCAACCATTGAAAAGTACAAAGCACCCATGCATGCCAACGAACAAAAGCAACACAAGAGGTGCCAATGGGAGCTGCAGGGCACAGATGGCACGAATACAGAAGCCATCCCAATGGACATGACCACAGTCCCCCACCAAGAAACGCACGCAAACACAGGCACCTGTGCCCAGCAACATTCCGAAAACACATCATTCCACCAGTCCACCTGGCTGACCGCCATCTGTTACACAAAACCCAATCCCCCGCCCCTGAGCATGACAACATTCAAACTGCCACATTGGCAGCCCCCATCCCTGACCTCACGGGCTCAGTAGGCAAACGCGCCCAGTACAGTACCACGCAACTCAACCCCGAAGCAGGAACCCAATGCAGATCTCCTCACAATACATCGCCCCACAAATAGGCACATGCCACATCACTTGCAAAGAAAAACGCTACACGGGCCAAATCAGATCAGAAATTTAATGCACAACTAAATCACCAAGCCCGTACAGCCATCAGGCCACGAACTCCAAAACACATTTCACCATTGTGGGCTGCATCCGCAAGACATGACCAGCCACCACTTGTGTGACGCCCTGTCCCATCATGGTACACAGAGCCACATTCACGTACGAAAAGGCTACATGGAAGCGCACACAACCGCAGGGCCGTCCCAATGTGGAGGCACTAGTCCAGCTGAAAGGCCGAAATGTTGCTCCGAGCCACCAGTACTGCGTAAGGGCATGTGGGCCACTGGCGATCGTCCCATAAGATCGTAATGCTGCTCCACCGATTAACACGAAGCAGCAGGTGTCGGGAGTAAAATCCATCTGCAGGAGTGGCATACAGATGGCAGTGGCAAAAGGGTAGGAGATACCTGTCAACCAAAAGAAAAGAACAAGAACAGAATGGCCATCAGAACTACATACGAACAACTCACTTCAATGAGCACACGAAATCCACAGCCATATGCATGCTAGCCCACTCCAAAGGATCATCACCACCCCAAAGCCACTTGCGAATCATAACCATCTATACCTAGGTGTAAACACCATCACGAACGAGTGTACCTGTGCATGCGTCTGCCATAACAGAATCCATCAGATGGGAATGTTAACGTGCATGGACACAAGTGGCTGAGTGCGCGTCGAGACAGGGAGGGCTCAACAAGGCCAGATAGACGATGGGCCCACTATGGCAGGCCTGCATCACATAGCGTAGGGGAGCCGGATAGACCCCAAGAAGCCCTGTACAAGGCAAACTCTGCATCAAATCACCTGCCCATGCATCCATTCATCATACCCTCATCCCGGAATCAAAACGCCTGAATAATTACTCACATGACATTAGAAACATCCATTGAGTCTGTGCCTAATGCAGCCTGCTAAATCCACAGTGCCCCAGCCCGTAAATCCAGTGTTGTGAAGTAACATGTATTTGGGAATGCCCGGCCTCATCGCCCACGTAGCTATTGCGCATCCCAAACTATTCATATCAATCATTGCTCCCTCGCCATGGGCCCTGTCTCAAGGACATAGAACAATAGAACGTTATATTTGCAGACAGACCTGTGGGCATCTCCTCGCCGCTAGCCGGAAACCGAAAGCGCCGCCCTTCGAATTCCTCATTTGCAACATCACGTCGAGAAGGCATCTGTGGCCGTTTGAAATCACTAATTATTCCATCGAGTGCGGCTGTGCGTGAAAATGGCAACTGCCTTCACCCACGAATGGGAAGCCACGCCCTTCGTTGCAACTCAGTACAGTGATGCATGAGGGCCCACCGTTACTCGAGTACTACGTTCCACTGACCCTTCACAAGTCTGTTCGCGACTGCACAGACAGTATGGGAAACAATGGGACCACAGCAGAATGAACATATCAACCAATCTTACACGGACATCGGGTACAAATACATGAATGCAATAGCAAGATACAATTACCCGATTTGCAGCGTTGTGCGCGGGACATGCTCGGCCAAAGGGGAGAGCAGTTTGCACAGGTGGAATCAATCACCACAGGTGGAGGCCATACAGCCTGGAAACACATAAATTGCACAGCCAGTCTCCTCCCACAACCACAGCGAAATGCTACCGGCAGGACTCGCGATGTTGGCCCTGGGGGACCTGATAGCACTGCAAGTGCTCCGACTCCAAGAAGAAGACGAACAACAACTACAACCAGCCGCACGGAGGAGACGCAGGAGGAGGAGGAGGCCAAGGCAGGGCCAGCAAGGCCCAGCAGCACAGCCACTACCACCACGCAGGCAGCCCGCAATCCCACGCCTCCGAGCACATCCGTTCAACCTCACTGATGAGCAGATCCACACCCTCTACCGTCTGGACCGGGACACCATAGCCGCCATTGTGGACATGACACAGGCTGACCTAGTCAGCATGATAGAGAGCCCAACCGCCATCCCACCCCTACTGAAGGTGGTGTCTGTACTCCACTTCCTGGCCACTGGCACCTACCAGCACACAGTCGGACAGTTGCATGGCATTTCTCAGCCACTGTTCTCACGGACACTATTCCAAGTGCTCGATGCCCTCCTGCAGCACGCAGACGACTACATCTCTCTACCACGCTCGGAGCAGGAAATAACCAACACAAAAGTGGGATTCCATGCACTTGCCGGCATACCGGGTTGCATTGGTGCCATCGACTGCACCCATGTTGAATTGGTCGTCCCACATGCCATGGAGGCCCAGTACCGCAACCGAAAACAATTTCATTCCCTGAATGTACAAATGGTGTGTGACTCCAACAGGATCATTACGCATTGTTGTGCCCGATTCCCTGGATCAACCCATGATTCCATGGTCTTGAGGAACTCTACCATACCACGCTACATGGAGCGACACGCAGGGAACAGATCCTGGCTACTCGGTGAGTCTCATTGCATGCATGATGATGTGGGGTATGTGATTTGGCAATGTACTGGCAGGAAGAGGGGGGGGTGTGCGTACGTATCAATGGCATTCCACATCCTACGTTTATCGTCCACATACAGGTGATGCTGGATATCCACTGAAGAGATGGCTCCTCACACCAGTCCGCAACCCACGGGACCAGCATGAGGAGGACTACAACCATGCCCACTCACGTACCCGTGTAGTCATAGAACAGGCATTCGGCCTACTGAAGACTCGTTTCCGCTGCCTCAGCAGGTCTGGCGGGGCACTCCTGTACCGCCATGAGAAGGTTGCAAAGATGGTGATGGCATGTGTCATGCTCCACAACATGTGCGTACGTAGAAATGTGCCCATGCCCCCTGACGCTGAACTGCAAGCACCGGATGATGGTCATGATGAGGGTGGGGATGTGGCAGCACCTCAAGGAGTCTGCGAGGCACCGGAGGGCCGTGACATCCGTCAGCATCTCATTGATGTATGCTTCTAGCACTCACGCCTGGTGGCTGATACATGGACACGGGACTCGTGGCACTGCGTGTGTCTGGGACATGCACAATATGGACTGTACGCCTATGATGGCCTAGTACACAAAGATCAATGTCCACACATCTCATTGGGTGATCGTGCACTTTTTATGGCATATGTGATATCATGTTGAACACCCTATCGACCCGCCACCCAAGTGAGCCCAACACACCCCCTCCACCCTCCTACCTCCCACCCGAACACCAGTGTCCAAAGATGCTCATTGTCAGTGGCCTGTCGCTATTGCAAGCCCCCTCTGCGGGTATCAGGGGCACCCCTGCCTGTGGAGCACAGGTTCCTCCCTGATCTACGTTGGGGGCTGCCCTGGACGGAACTTGCAACGGATGATGTGTCTGCCTGCTCACGTCCATGCATGTCCCTAAGGGTTTGCGAGAGCTCAGTGAGCACACGGCGCACTGCGGCAAGTTCGGCACATACGTCTTTGGACGTCGCATGCAGTTCCCCCCTCAGGCTCTCGGTGCTTCTCTCCATTTGGACTCTCAGGCTCTCGGTGCTACTCTCCATTTGGACTCTCAGGCTCTCGGTGCTACTCTCCATTTGGACTCTCAGGCTCTCGGTGCTACTCTCAATTTGTGCCCTTAGCGTCTCTGTACCTCTCTCCATTTCTGCCCTAAGTGTCTCTGTTGATGTTTCTATGTCTGCCTTGGTGCCCCCACATTCATCGGCATGGTCCTTGAGGAGTGTGGCCATTTGCTGCTGTTGGACGATTAACTTGTCGAGGGACTGTTGCCTCTGCTGGGCCATGCCCATTTGCGGGGGTGTCACAGAGGGGCTGTTGTCCTCATGTTGCCTTGCCACAGGGCTTGTGGGGGATGGCCAGTCGTCGTCTTGTGGCTGCACCTGCGTGGTATCCTCATGTTGTACGGGATGGGACAGACAGGGGGATTGGGACAGGTCATGGATGGATCTGACCTCGACATCCCCGTCTTCTGTGTCCGAGCATGCTGCCATCAATGGGGTGTCACCTATGGTGCTGCTGCCACCAGAGGCAGTGCCTTCTGTGGCATCCATTGGGGGGACCTGTGGTGGTGGTGTTGTGGCCATGCTGGCTGCTGGGGTGCCTGTTGATGTTCCCTCCTCTGTGCTGCCACCTGATTTGTGCTGCTGCCGTGTCTTGATGCGTGCAGCTGAGGTGGAGGGTCTCTGGCCGTTGGTCTTGGCCCTCTTTGCAGGTGTGCTGGTAGGGGTGTCCTGTGGCTCGTCGTTTGGATCGGACCCTGTGGTGGAGTAAAGGAGGGCGAGGGTTATTGATGGGTCTGTGGGAATTGGAATGGCATTGTATCACATGCTTTGGGGTGGTACCTGAGGGTGATTTGGGTCGGGGCCTTGGAGGTGCTTTGATTTGTGTGTGGAGTGAGGGTGCAGTTGTTTGGCAGCCTGCAGTTTGGGTGTGCCTGCTGCACGTGTAGTGCGTGTATTAGGGGTTTTTAATTATTTATGTATTTATTGTGGGTTTTAACGTGCGCTATCAGGCCGATGTGTGTGGACGTTCTCCTGGACATGTGTTTCTGTTGCACTATGTGGACGCATGGTGCTTCACATGGATGGACTGTGTGGCTTGTTATATCTGGCCCACCTACCTGAATCTTCGGATGTCTGCACTCCTTTCTCCATCCCTCCGACTCCCTCAATGCTCTCCATTCCGATGGTGGAGGCACAGATTTCTTCCCAGGGGGTCAACTTGATGGGTGATTCAGGACCTCCCCCGGTGGCTGTGGCAATGTTGCGGTTGGCAGAGAGTATGCTGCGGACGCGTATCCGCAGGTCGTCCCATCGCTTGCGGCATTGCTGTGGGGTGCGGGGTGCGGTCCCCACCGCACTTACACGCTGTGCCACCAGAGCCCATATGGCCTTCTTGTTTGCAAGTGCCGTCCTGGTCATTTGCGTGCTGAAGACGACGGCAGCATTCTCCTGGAGGGTCTCTGTTAGCACGGTGAGTTCCTCGCGGGAGAAGTGGACCTGCCGCTTGCGGTCGCACGCTTTCTTCGCTACTTTTCCCATTTTTCTTGGTTTCGCTAGGGTGGTTGACGGGGTGGGGTGTGTCTCAGGGTAGTGTTTTTAGTGGTTGTGTGGTTTTAGTGTATTTATAGGTGTACGCCGGGATGTTTCCCGTTCCGGCCCTGTGTTTTGACTTCCGTTTCCGTATATTTCCGGCCACCGTACTTTCCGGTAGGCGCACACTGCGGTGACCGCTAAGAGGGGTGGCGGTATTGCACCTGGGGCGCCGTACGGCGGCGGTGTGGGCCGTTTTGGGGTCATTTCCGCCATCGCGGACTTTGCACTTCCGCCATGCCGTGGTGCTCGTGCTCGATGGGTCGGAATGGGCCGCACTTTGCTCCTTCGTGCTATGGCGGAAACGCTATTTACGCTGTGGCGGTCCGGTCAGTCGCTTTCCGCAAGGGTCGTAATGAGGGCCATTGACTCTTATCATTTGCATTTCCTTTTTCCTCCCCCAACTCATCAGTCTGGTTCCGGACCTACACTTTCATTTTTTTCCTCACTTCAGGACCCTCTCCTGTGATTTCCTGTCCCTTTTGCCCTACTGATCACTTACTACTTTCTTTCTCTATTTCCCTCCTGCTCTTCCCACTTCTTCCTCGACTATCTTTACTCGCTGTAATCAATCTTCTTTCAATCACTGGGCCTCATTACGAGAATGGAGGTAATAAAAATAGGAAGGTGGAATGGTATTACCGCCACCGCCCGTACCGTGCCCCTTCATACTGGCCTTCGGGGAGGAAATGCCAGGATGCCGGTAATAGGAGGACATCGCAAGTTATGCGGGTATGCACTTATCGGCATCCCGAAGGCGGTAACTAGGGCCTGCACGACGGCGGCCATACAGGCATCGCGGACCACCCGTAAATAGCAACCTGCAGTGAAGGCAACTGCCACAGGTGCACACAATCACCACAGGTGGAGTCAATGGAGCCTGTCCCAGTATAAAAGGAGTACACCCACACACCACACCCCTTCCCACACCAAAATGATACCACTAGCTGTTGCTGGAGGACATGCCTGTACTGCTACAACTACAGCAACAACAGCAACTACAACAACAACTACAGCCACAACAACAGGCAGCACAGAGGAGATGCAGGAGGAGAAGGATGGTGAGACAGGCCCAGCAATGACCACCAGTGCAGCCAGTAGTACCTTGTAGTCAGCCACCAATCCCTCGCATCAGACCCAGTCCATCCAATCTAACCCCTGAGCAGATCCACACCCTGTACCGGTTGGACCGGGACACCATCACCAACATTGTGGACATGATACATGACAACATCATCAGCCTCATTGCAATACGCACTGCCATCCCCCCACTACTAAAGGTAGTGGCTGTGCTCCACTTCCTGAACACAGGCACCTACCAGCACACAGTGGGCCAGATGCATGGTATATCACAACCACTCTTTTCATGCATGCAAGTGCTGGATGCCCTCCTGAAGCACGCTAGCGCCCATATATCCCTACCACAGAATGCCCAGGAGATTGCTGACACCAAAGTAGGCTTCAATGCACTGGCAGGCATGCCCGATTGTGTCGGTGCCCTCGACTGCACCCAATGTCGAATTGGTAGTGCCTCATGCCATAGAGGCGGTGTACCTCAATCGCAAGCAATACCACTCCATCAAAGTGCACACATTGCTGTTCCCGATATCCCGGATCGACACATGATATCATGGTGCTGCGTAACTCCACACTACCGTGTCACATGGAACGACATGCTGGATGACGTGCCTGGCTGCTTGGTGAGTTGCCTGACTGGCCCATGGCAGTGCATCGGGGTTGTGATGCATACTCCACCTAGGTGGGAATGGGCGGTGAGTGGACAACGCACTCAGATCTAAACACTTCTGACTTGAACCTTCCAACCCGAACATGACACATCACTGCCACACATTGGACCAATGCCGTACATCAATGACGACATGTAAAACGCACAACCAGGCCACCATGGGTATGTCAAGTGATGCATGACTAAACATGATTACAACTGTGTCAATGTGGCTAGTGTGATTAGGCACAAAGTAGCATACACTGCAATCATGGGAGGCAAGACATCGTTCTGCATCCACAGTACATCCCCATCAGGATGCATGTTAACACCCTGCACCATTTGTACTACGCCATCCAGACTAGCAGACCATATTGCAGTACACAATGCATCCAAAAAATCTTTGTGCATACATACAGGGACATGTGTATGTCAACAGCAAATATCTGTGGCCATGGCTGTGAATCCTGAAGGTGGCAGCTCAGAATGACTCACACGGACCTCTGTGTACTCCCATGCAGGTGATGGAGGATAGCCCTTGAAGCCGTGGCTACTTACCCCTGTGCGGAACCCATACCTATGTTGTGATTGAGCAGACCTTTGGCCTGGTAAAGGCGCGATTCTGCTGCCTAAGCAGATCTGGTTGAGCACTCCTTTATAGGCCTGAGAAGGTGGCAAAGATCACCATGGCCTGTGTCATGGTGCACAACATGTGCATCCCGAGAAATGTACCACTGCCACCTGACATTAACATGCATACACCGGGTGAGGATGATGAGGATGAAGATGGAGGACAAGCAGCACCCCTGCCAGTATGTGATGCACAAGATGGCCATGCTGTACGCCAATCACTGATTGACGAATGCTTCTGAACCACAGGGACGTTGATGGATATGTGTCAGTGCTGCACTGAGCACTGGGTCCATGAGGACATCCACACAGGGTATGTGGGGAGTTGGTCACTGTACACTTTCATGAATAAAATGAATACACATGATATGAACAATGTCCAGGAATTAAATGATTTTTTACACAACGGGTGTGAAAATGAAAACTACAGAAAAGTGCCTTGCCCCTGCACCACTCACATGCCCTCCCGCCTTCCCCCTCCCCCAACACACCAAAACTCCCCATACCCCCCAATGAACTCCCCATACCCCAATGAACTCCCCATACCCCCAATGAACTCCCCATACCCCCAAATGAACTACCCATACCTCCAATGAACTCCCCCCTTATTCCCCTATACACCACCGACACCACCTCCCCCACTCGAATTGCTGTCCTACACTGTTTGCGTGCTTTCTTTGCGTCCGGGTGCAGCATTTTGGACTGCCTCGCACTCCGCCTTGTCAGTCGCTCAGGGCTGGAGGGTGCAGAGGATGCGGGTGTGGAGTATGGGGTGGATGCCGTAAGGATTGGCACGGCTCGCGCAGGTTGTTGCTGCATGTGTTGCAGTATGCCGGTCAGGACCTGCGTGATGTCCCCAAACTGTCATGCATCATCACCGCAGAGGCATTTATGGCGGCAGTGTTCCCTGCAATGACGTGAGCGATCTCTCGCCTTGTGTCCTCTCTGTCAGCCACATATTGGTGAACAAGTTCAAGCATGGAGTCCTGCCTTGCCTCCACCCTTGACACCCGTGCCTCCAAATCAGTGGGACCAGCAGAGGTTGAGGGTGCTGCCGCTGGGCATGCAATTGCAGGGCTGGTCTCGGGTGTGGTACTGAGGTCGGAACTGTGCAGTGCAGAATCCGCAATGGGGCTGGAGAGTGTGGCCTGAGGGTGGGGTTGGGAGGTGGATGGGGGGCTTGGGGTGTGTGGACATGCCACATGGATTGTGTCTTCTTGGTCCACGTACTCCTCCGCTACTATGTCAGCCTCACCCACTGAACTTGTTGCAGAGGAATGGGTGCCACTGGCCTCCCCTTCCACTGTTGTTGGTAGCTCTGTGCTTGCAGTCTCATCCTCATGTGCTGGCATGGCCTGTGCACTCACCCTGGCTTGTACTGTGTGCCACGATGCTGCCTCAGAGGGGGTTTTGGCAGTGCCAGGTGGTTTGGCCCGAGAAGTGGATGGGCTTGTGGCTGGGTCGTGACTGCCATCTTCTCCATCGGTGCCTGGGGGGTAGAAGAGATGTAGGGCATCAGTGATGGTGTTACATGCAAGATGCATGAGATGGTGCAGTGGAGTTTTTCATTTCTCATGCATTCATATCTTACATGTGTGTCACACAGGGTAGTTTGAAGGAGGGGGCATTTTGGCATTAGCCGTGACGTCTCAATTCGGCAGTGCTGCATGCCAGGTGACATGCCATTGTAATGGGATTTGTGTGATGTATGACATGGAATGGTCCCTGTGTGTTGGCTGTCTGTTGGTAATGGGATTGGAATGCATTTCAGTGTGGCAGGGTTTGGGCCTCCATCCGGATATGGATATGTTGATGTGTGTGTGATGGGACATGCATTGCCTTGCCTAGGCTCTATTCCACATCACTTTTGCTACGTCATTGTTTGCCCTACTGGGGTTTGCAGGGTATCTCACCTCCATCTCCAGATGTTGCGGCACCCGTCTCCATCTCCCGAAGCCCTTGATCGACTGCATCTGGATGGTAGCGCTGCATGTCTCCTCCCAGCGCATTAGCTTGACCGGGGAGTGGGCACCCCCGCCTGTGGCCATGGTCTCCCGACGATTGCTGGCCAGGATGTTGTGTACCCTGAGGTGGAGGACATCCCACCTTTTCTTGCAGTCTTTAACTGTGCGTGGGGTGGTGCTGACTGCAGACACCTTGCAGGCTACCTCCTCCCATCTCTCCTTCTTCCTCTGCTGCGCCTCCCTTTTGAGGTTATGGGTATTGATCTCTTCAGCATGGGCAGCAAGGGTGTCTGCCAACATGTTCAATTCCTCATCAGAGAAACGCTTCTTGCTCAGGCGGGGTTTGGTTTTTCGGGTTGCCTTAGACATGTTCTTTTCAATGGCCCTGGTCTCTCCTATTCAACACTGGTGGTTTTGGAGGATTGCAATGGATTGTGTTTTTAAAGATGGCCGCCAGCGCATTTCATGTTCTGATGCGATGACGTTACTTCCGGGTCCGGTATTACGAGCCCGGTATTTACATGGTGTTATTACCGGGTCGGTATT